>NW_024871098.1:1520000-2120000 GCF_019054845.1 Dipodomys spectabilis | reverse complement strand
TGAACTGAGATCTCAGATCTGTTTCCTGAGTAGCTAGGATTACAGAGGTGCACCACTGGTGCTGGCTAAGCATTATTTTTTTGTCTTCATATGATAATGACAGTGGGGATGAATGTACAATAATTGGGTACATAGAGTGAAAAACGGACACCAACAAAGAACCATCACAACTGGACAGCAAACTGTTGTATTGTTACAATTGTTGACTATTGTTAACCAATCAGTATGCCTAATGGATAAATTGAGCTTTGCCATTGTTATTATTAATCTCTTAGCCTGAATTAATGTTCTCCTCATTTTTACCCCAAAAATTATGACTTATTTTTTCTGAAACCATTCTTTCATCTTTAGTGTTCAACCCTGCATTTTCTTTCTTCTCCATTATTACCAGCTATTTCTCTAAGTATTCCAATTTATTTTATTTTATTTTATTTTTAGGAATTAGTACTGAAACTTAAAGAATCCAATCTAGTAGAAAGTTCAACACCCCAATGGTCTAGTATAGAGGTGTTTCTGTTTTTTTGTTCCAAGGATCTAGTAATCAAAATCTGCTCTAGAACTTTGTGTCACTGAGACCAGTACTGCTTTTTTGTTCTCGAAATTACTGGGGCTTGAACTTAGGGCATGAGCACTATTCGTGTGGATTTGTTGTTGTTGTTGTTTTTTGCTTTTTTTTTCTCCTACGATTTGGACCACAGCTCCACTTTGGTGGTTATTTGAAGATGAGTCTTTTGGACTTTCCTATATGAACTGGCTATGAGCTGCCATCCTCAGAGCTCAGCCTGTTGAGTAGCAAGGATTACTGGGAAAACAACAATGCCCACTGAATTAAATGTTTTTTTTGTTTTGTTTTGTTTTGTTTTTTGCTGTTATTCTGAGATCAACCTTATTTCATGGTGAAAAGCAGTCACTGGGGTCTCATTTTTGCATGAGTTTATTTTTATGGCAATTTTTAAATATTTCTGGCTCTATTGTTGCATTGTTGTTACTTTATCTTATCTTCATTTTTTACATGTTATGTTTTATTATATGTTACCGCCATATTTCATAACAAAATGGGATTACTGTGCATAAAATTCAAATTAGTACAGTATTAATGGTTTGCTTCATTTGAGAAAGGTTCTCTGCTATAGAGGTCCCAACGTATAGAATCTTCACTAATAGTGGTTTATCATTGGAGAAAAAGGGTCTGACAGGGAAGTTGGAAATAGCCAATGGTGTATCTCCAGAGAAGGGAACTCTTAACCACATTCCAAAAACTAACACTGCCATTGTCAAGATAAAGAAACACCACAACCCCAAGAGACTTCTCTATATAATGTGTCAGCAATGGGGAGGTGTTAAAAAAAAAGTGTAAAGACAGTTCCCTTTCACAAAAAGTGGAGGAATAGGTCCTCTGATTCAGGGTAGTGGGCCAAGAAAAGGGTGTGTACATGAGTTCTCAATTAGGGAAGTTGATTTACATATCATCTGGAGTTGGAATTTCCATCCTGGAAACCACACCTTTAACTTCCTCTTTCATGGAAATGCCTCATAAAATTTTCTTTTTTTTTTTTTTTTTTACATTTTATTTTATTTGTGAACATACTGTACAGAGGGGTTACAATTACATGGGCAGGATAATGCATACATTTCTTACCAAGCATTGCAGCCTTCTCCTTTGTTTACCCTTCACATCCCTTCCCAGCTTCCCCCTTTCCCCCCCCCAGTCCCAATCCTTCTCCCCCCCCTCCCCGCACCGACGATGTAAAGCTCGTTTTGGACATGACAACTTGTACTTCTCATTGTTGCAACAGGTCCACCTGTATCCTTAAACGACTTGTTTTTCCCCATCTCCTCCACAAGTTATATTGACATCAAATATAGTGAAAGCAGGGGTTATACTGTGGGGGAGGGACATACAAAGCAACAAAGAAATAATCTTATAAATGCATTAGAAACACATACATGAAAGAAAGAAACATTAAAATACATATCAAAGGGTTTATTTTCCTAACATCACATTATCTGACCTTTTCTATTTGACTCATACATATACTAGATATTGCAAATAAGGGAAACCATGGGGCCTATGTTTCTTTGGGCCTGGCTTACTTCACTTAATATAATTTTTTCCAAGTCTTTCCATTTCCTAACAAATGGGGCAATGTCATTCTTTCTGATGGAGGCATAGAATTCCATTGTGCATATATACCACATTTTCTTGATCCATTCATCTACTGAGGGGCATCTGGGTTGGTTCCAGATCTTAGCTATGGTAAATAAGGCTGCAATAAACATAGTTGTGCTGGTAGCTTTAGTGTGGTCTTGTTTGTAAACATTTGGGTAAATGCCCAAAAGTGGGATTGCTGGGTCATAGGGGAGTTCTATGTGGAGTCTTTTGAGGAACCTCCATACTGCTTTCCAAAGTGGTTGAACAAGTTTACATTCCCACCAACAATGAAGTAAGGTTCCCTTCTGTCCACATCCCCTCCAGCATCTGTTGTTGTTAGAGTTCTTGATTTTTGCCATTCTAACTGGGGTGAGGTGGTATCTCAATGTTGTTTTGATTTGCATTTCTTTTATGGCTAGGGATGTTGAGCATTTCTTCATTGTGTCTATTGGCCATCCTTCTTTCTTCTTCAGAGAAGTTTCTCTTTAAGTCTTTCGCCCACTTGTTTATTGGGCAGTTGTTTCTTTCAGGATTTGTTGTTGGGGGATTTAATTTTTTGTGTTCCAAGTATATTTTAGATATGAGACCCTTGTCCGTTGTATGGCTAGTAAAGATCTTCTCCCAATCCGTGGGCTTTCTATTGGTCTTGCTAGCTATATTACAATTTTCTTAGACAGTGACAAGTGTTTATTTTGGCTAGGTGAAAGTTAAATTTGAACAGGATTGGAAAACCATTTTTTTTTCTTACCTATTTGAATCTTTTATTTTTGTACTATGAATTAATTACTTTTCCACCAGAATGTAGGTGACTTTGAAATGTAGGTGGTTTTGAAATGTAGGTCGTTTTGAAATGTAGGTGGTTTTGAAATGTAGGTGGTTTGAAATGTAGGTGGTTTTGAATGTAGGTGGTTTTGAAAATTAGCTGAGCTTTTATTGTGGAGTTATTATATGATCATCCAAGTCTTTTTATTTGTAAATTTTCATGCCTCCTGCTTGTCTGGTGCTTCACCATTTGAGCCATTTCAATCTTTTTATTCTCATCGGACTTCTAATCTCATAAAAAATACTGTATTAATTTTCTAGTGGTAATGTAGTTCCCCAATTTTAATATACGCAAGAATTCTGAACTGATTTCAAAAATGAAGGATATTTGAAATAATTCTTTAAAAAGCTATGAATATGGAGCTATATATAATTCATTACTTTTGTTTAATTTTTCCCACCTCAGTTGTAGAGTATGCTCAAAGGTGATTTTTACACTAATCTTTTTCTTTGAGGAATTTTTTTTATTAAGAGTATTTTAGAGATATTAATGTTAGTTCAGCTATTTTTCTCCTTCATAAGGAATGTGATTTTAAGTTAATACACAGAAAATCTAAGACATATGGTACATGTGGCATTTAGATCAATTTGTGTAATTACTTTTTTATTTAAATACTGAATAGTTGTTTCTGAATTTTCAATTTATTACCTGAGTCAAAGGTATATCATTACACTTGCAGAATCTAGTCCACTGTACAAAGTTAAGTAACATATTAGTTTGAATTTTATTTTTTTGTTCAACAATAATATTCAAGAGGTATCATTTCAGTAGGTTTCACTGAAAAATTATTAGGATATGCCATATCTACAGATATTTCATAATTCTATATTCTTATTTTTGGATTACATTTCTGTAATCCATGTGTCTGTACTCCAATTGTGTTAGACTTCCAATTATTCATCTCATATCTTTGCTTTGTTCCAGGATTTCAGCATTAATGTTTTATTGTTTTCCGTGGTTTTTATTATTGTTTCATCTCACTATCACGGTTGTAACTTTTTAACATACAAAAAAGAAAATTCACTATTGCCCAGCTCAGCATTCCTTACATTTTCAAAAAGCCAAGTGACGCTAGTGACATACAACATACATCATGAAATGATTGATATAATGTATACAATACAGTAATATCAAAATATTGCATAAAATGTAAAAAATGTAATGTTATGAAATTAAAATACACTATTATTAAACTGTGACCTCAAACATTTTCTATTATCATCATAATATAATAATATAAACCCGTGTCATCACTCTCCAACTTCCTTTGTAAAGCATTTACACTTTGTGGAAACCTACACCTGAGCCCCTTTCCTGGTAATGAATGGACTGTTAAATGTCTCTAGAATTTGGGCCAGCTCTCAGAAGCCTCTGGTATGTTTGGCTCCTCCTCTCTCTCATTCATTATAATTAGGTCTGAGAGTATGCCACCTGATCCTCTTGTGACAAAGTAAGTTAGAGGACAAGAGCCCTGTTCCCCAGCTGGAAGCCTCCAGGTCTTTAGTCTTCAAGCTTTAAATCTTCAAAATCTTGTTGCTTCTTCATAACTTCCCTCTTCCTGAAGCCTGAGAGTTCTGAGGGGCCCTCATCCGCAGGGTTCTGGATGGCTGCTAGGATCTTGTCCTGAAACTCAGGTGCCTTCATCTGTAAGAAGCAATAGCAGCTTCTTCTTCTCCTTCTCCTCCTGGAAGAGCTGGTTGACACACTCATCTTTCTTCTGATATAGCTCATCCAGTACTTCCATCTGTTCTTTATAGAAATCTAGGGACTCTTCAATGGTGCTGATAGGTTTTGACAGCTGGCTGCATCCATGTTGGAGTTTATCCACTTGCCTCTAGTAGCCCACTTTTTCCAGGCAGCTTGTGGATGAAGCAGAATTTCAGTGTCTTCTTGGGCACTTGTGTGTCCTGCTTCCTTTCCCATGGTTTCAACTCCTGGAGAAGAAACCCTACTGCTTCAGCTTGCTCTGGCTTTTGACTACCATATTGGCCAGGCACCCATAGTAGGTCTGTTGCTCATGCAGCTGCTGGCTAAGCTTCACCTTCTTTAATTCATCAATGGATAACCTAGTCTTTGGGTTGTCTGTCTTCTAGGACAGTCACAACAAGTAGAATCACCCCCTTTCCTTTTTGCTCACTCCTCCTTCTCTAGTGAAAGCCAGAAAGCTCAGCTGGGGCCCATATCTGCTCCTGCTTCTCTCTGGTGGTTTTAAGGCACATCAAAAATGTTGTGTAATTTTTGATGGACCTTCTTGGTCCTCCAACTTTGTCCAGCAACTGTGTCTGCTTCTGCAGGTGCTGTAGCAATGCCTCATTCTTTAAGGTCAGCTGCAAATTGTAGGCCCTGTGCTGTTCACAGGTAGCTCTGAGCTCCTGCAGCTGTTCATGACGCTCCTGAGATTCTGAGCCACTTGGCTCCTTAACTCAGCCATCTCTTTCCATTCTTCTAACTTCTCCTCTTGCTGGTCCAGCTTCTTCCTTCACCTGCAGCTTTGAGTGCAGCACACTAGAGAGCTCCTCCTTCTGTTTCTTAGCCTGTGGAAGGCAACCTGCAGCTGGCCCAGCTGCTCTTTGATCTCTAGGTTATGCAAAATTGTGCATCTCATGGCCTCATTAATGTATAATCTTCCCATTGTCTTGAAGAGCTTATGCAGATCCCAGGCCTTTCCCTGCTGCTCCAGTTACCACAGCCACTCCTGCTCCTTCACATTTTGGAAACTGAGGCTCTAGTTTTCCTGCCTTTCAATGTAACACTGCTTCTCACATTTCTGTTGCTACTTCTGCAACTAATAGGTCTTGGCTGGCAGCTGTAGCTTGGGCTGAGTTGGTCCTGCAGGCAGCTGCTGGAGGGTAGCTCTGCCAACTGTCATTGAAGTTCCACCATGTTTACCTCTGGGTCAAACACTTATCACACCCATTGCTCTTTCTAATCTCTCAGTTGGTTCATCTGTTGAACCTTGTCTTTCCTCATGGACCTCTCCAACTTCAAGTCCTCTGCAACATGGTCTCTCTCCAGGCTTAATTTGGTCATTAATACTTTCATGGTCTCTAGCTTTCTCCACCCATGCCTTCTCTCTTATTACCTTTGTTTATCTTTTGGTTACTCTCTTGGGGTGACGTAGGGCTTCTGACATATTGTTAGTGATTCCAGTGTCAGAGGAAAGGACACTAGCAGGAAAGGAACCAGAGGAAGATTCCAGATCTGCATGGTCTTTGGTCTCACCCTTGGTTGATTTACTGTCCACAGTTATGATTGTTTTGAGGTTACCTGTTTTCAGTTTTCTTTCTGTTGGTGTTAGTGGGTCCACCAGGTCAATTCCTCTCCAGATACTCTTGCTGTTGTTTCTTGCCTAAAGAAAATTTTATTGTGCATGCGTTTCTGGTTTGGTTAGATATCCCAGCACTGGGATGAGGAAGGTGGAGGGGCCATATTCCCAAGCTTTCTGAAATCACTTCTATTCTTCCAATCACCCACTTCCTACAGGATCTCTGAAATTCACTCAGTCACCATATAGCACCTTTACTTCCTTCACCTGCTGGTAGTGGTATGAGTCAATAGAGGAAAATGACAGTTGTATTAGGCAGCAGACAATGTGGATGTGGCCTCGATTCTTGTATCTTATTGGTCAGCGAGAAACAGGTATGCATTGTGGGATCATTGTGATCCAGACACAGTGGGTGGAGTCACCCCAGACCTGCTCTTACAGTCCTCCCCAATCTACATATTACTTGGGGAGCAGGGCAGCACCAGCTCCTGTTTGCCTTCCCCATCAAACCTGCCCACTTGGGCTTGTAACTAGGATTAGCTCTAGTTGGGTGTCTCCACAGTTGTACTGGAGACTGCTCAAGACAATGTCGTCCATCCCACAATTACAATCACCAAGTGATCCTGAGTGGTTTTTCTCAGATCACTGTCATAGTCCTTCTTATGCTGGGACTATGGAGGGATCAGACCCAGAGCTTAGGGGATGAGTGAGTGACAGAGAGTAGGGATACTGGATACTGCATCATTGTGCAGTCTCTTTCCTCATATTACATCTTGATCCACATATTTTTACATCGCAGACATACCGTGCAATTAATTTCCATCCAATCCTCCAGACTGCAAGACTGTGCTAGTCCCACAATTCACTCACTCCTTACTGCAAGTTTCTAATCTGGGTCTGAATCTGTTCCCCTGGCCACCAGGTCTCTATCCCACACCTAGCATACCATGTTCCCATAAGAGAGAACAATGAATTGAACCAGCCTTTGTCTTTTTAAAAAATTTTTATTGTGAAAATACCATACAGAGTGGTTACTTAGTAGATAAGGAAATGGGGGCTAAAGATTTCTGATGATTAGGTGGGAAACTGGAGACATAGTCTGTGAATAAGCAGTTTGTTAAACAATATTAAAAACAAGCCACGCACTGGTGACTCATGCCTGTCATCAAAGCGACTCAGGAGGCTGAGATCTGAGGATTGTGGTTCAAAGTCAGTCTGGGCAAAAAACCTTATCTTCGATTAACCAGTTAAATAACAACAGCAATGAAAAGCTAGACATGGAGGTGTGGCTAAAGTGGTTGAGCAGAAAACTAAGAGAGCAAGCTCTAGTACCAGCACACACATACACACAATCAATCAATCAATCATTAATCAATAAAATATGTTAAAAACATGTTGATACATATACAAGTGCCTCTAGCCTGATGGATCCATTCTTCTTTCACAACATTTGGCTGAAGGCTTTGGCCTCATTAGCTTGAGGTCCCATGATGAAAGGCACCCGGCTCAGCGTGCACCAGTCAGCGCCCAACAACCCAACTCCTACACTTTTTCACTGCTCCTCCCAGTAGGGGAGCAGGGGCAGAGCAGAATGCACCATTGCAGCTCAGGAGGGAGGAGACCTAACGTCGGATGTCAGGGTCGCCCCGGGTAGACTGAAACCCTTCCGAAAAGATGTGGGTTGACATCTACAGGTGTGTGCTAGGAAGTCTGTAAGAGGGTGTTGTAGGCCTGATGGCTCCACTGTGCCCGACATTGATGTTGGAGGTGGAGACTCCACCCCCATGGCGGTGACTTAGTGGTAGCATCCAGCTCCCTGGCCAGTGAATGGCGGAAGTGCAGCAAAGTTGGACCCGGGCCTGCATCTCGGCCCTTGTGCTCCTGGAGCTGCTGCTGCCCTGCCAGGTGGACGCATGCATGGGCACAGAGCCTGGAGCGGGCTGCGCGAAGGGGCCAGCAGGTGCAGTGGGACTGACTGTCCCAGGTGAGGCAAGGAGAAGAGGCTTCTGCAGACAGTGGCTCTAGTACTGGTGGCCCTGGTCTTCCTGCCCAACATGGAGCTGTGTGGGCTCTGTACCTCAAGCGGCAGCCGGAAGGCATCCCTGGGAGGTCGGGAGTGGAGGCGGTCCCCGCAGTGGGACAGGTGAGTGCCTTGGGTGTGATGGGGCTAGGGATGCTCCCGTCCCCCTTCCCCCTTCTCTGGTTTTACTTCAGACCTTCTGCTCCTTCTCTCTCCTCCTCCTCCTGTCGGTGTCGTCAGAGGCAGCCCCTGAAGAGTTTGCCCTTCTTTCCATCCCCTCCCCCAGATGGGGTAAATTGATGCTCCGAGGACAGGGATTTGCCCACTCGGCAGAGTCAGAATTAGAACCCAGGGCCCTTAGTGCCCATTATGGGACTCTTATTTCTGTTTTCCATACTTTACAGTTTGTCCGCCTTTCCAATGCCCTCTCCTGTTGTCTCACCTGGTCCAGAGTTCTTTTTCTGGGTAGTACCCTCTTTGCACATGCCGGTATTCCCAGAGTGTGAGCCTTTCTGTAGAACTGGTTCGCCCATCACTTCTGCTCCCCTCCCTCACCCCCCCTGCTGATCCTGCTGTATTTACTCGGGTCAGTCCCTTTCACGTTTTGCTATTTTCACAGGGACCTCTGGAACTCCCTGCCCCTTTTCCCTTTTCTTTCGCT
Source organism: Dipodomys spectabilis (assembly GCF_019054845.1). NCBI lineage: Eukaryota > Metazoa > Chordata > Mammalia > Rodentia > Heteromyidae > Dipodomys > Dipodomys spectabilis. The sequence continues at coordinate 2,111,079 of NW_024871098.1, read as the reverse complement.
GTCCTATTTTTGTCTCAGGTCCTGTGAATTCCTTGGGGAGTGAGTGCAAAGATGCTCTTGGAGCTTCCAGTCCCTTGGATGGAGTGAAAGGTGAATTTCTGGTTCTTGAGGAACTTGCCACCTTTGACCCTCCCGGAATATAGAGGTGTACAGGTGGAGGGATCACCCAAAATGTCCCAGAGCTCTGTCCCCTGAAGGCAGAATGCCACATACCTTCCTTCTCTACTTCTTTCTTATAGGATGTGGTATTTCTTGCAGCCCAAACTGTGATAATAATTGTTTTGCCTCTTTGAAACTCACTCATGTCTCACGTATCTGTACATGTATATGGACTAAATTGGCATTTTTCTTCATGTGCATGTGTGTGCATGCTCAGATCGTGGCTCTTGAACTCAGGCCTTGGGTGCTCTCCTTTAGTTGTTTTTCACTCATGGCTGTTACTATACCACCTAATCCACAGCTCCACTTCTGGCTTTTTGGTGTAGAGATAAGAGTCTTACAGACTTTCCTGGGTGGGCTGGATTAGAACCAGGATTCTTAGATCTCAGCCTCCTGAGTAGCTAGGATTACAGGTGTGAGTTTCCAGCTCCTGGCTTGGATTAACATTTTCCTGCTCAATCACATCACTCTACCTCTCTCATCTCCTGGCAAATCTATGCATGCTTGAATTGCTTTGTATATTGGGACATTTAAGATTTGCTTAGGGGATTTTTGTGGTCCCATGGGAAGTGGGTAATGTTCATATCAGAGTCAGAATTGACTGTTGGCTGCCCTCACAGGAAGAGGCTGACTTTTGAGGTTGATGGGTTTTCCTTTCTCCTCAGTGTCAGGCTGCTGCCTGGCCATTCTGGTATCTTGAGCACAGACAGTTCTTTGCCACAAGGTGGATCAATTGGAGCTTAACAATTACTCTAGTTAATTGTTGCAAACCATCCAAGAGGAGTTGGCTTGATCTTTATGGTACATCTTAACTGTTCAGAAACTGAGGAAAGTTAGCAATGGCCTTTCCTAAACCCTGAGTTCAAACCCTGATAGCCAGCCTAGCCTTTTCCCCCTTAAATTCTGTGTCTTGTATGTTTTTCTTTCTTGAAATCTCCTTCATTTCCTATCCTGTACCAGTATCAGGGTGAAGAGGCCAGGGCTGTGTTTGGCTTTGTCATTAACTTGCTGTATGTGCTTATCATCCACCAACTCCATCTCTTGGTTCGGTTGCCAGCATTCTGTGATGTGATTAGTGAGTGCACATAAGGCTACTGCTTTTTCCTGGGCTTTTGTCTTTGACAGCCTCCCTAGGTTCAGGGATTCTATATTGGCAAAGCCCCAGGCAAAGTGGGGTTTGTCCTGCCCAAGTGCATGCCTCCTATGGAATAGCTGTGACCAGGTCTAAAAGAGCTCTTGACAGTCTGCCTAAAGAAAGTTGTCATATTTCAGTTAAGGCAGGTGCCAAAGAAGTTCTGATTTTCATTTCCTATAGACCTGGATGTGTAGAGAGAAGGTCAAGGTTAACTGCCAGTTTGGCCTGAGCTTTCAAAGAAAGTTACTCACATGTACAAGAAGGTATTGATTGAATAAAGCAGCCTTTGGGGCAGAAAGAGTGGAGAGCAACAGCTGGATGGATGTTCCTTGGAACTCTGACCTGCAGTGTGTGGATAGCTCATGGGGCAGTTTTAATTCTTGTTTAATTTCTTTTTCTTTGGAATAGCATAAAGAGGAGGAGGAGGAAGTGGTGAATGGGATTGGTGTTTCAAGTCTTGTCAACTGGCTGTTCTTCCTTTACAGGAAATTTCTCCTTCCTGGGTGCGGCAGAAGAGCTCTTTTGCAATGATAGGCTTTTCTAGGTGCTATAGGATGCAGCATTCAGCTGCTGCCTTTCAGGAAGATCCTGCCAAATTTCCACACAGCCCTTTTGTGTTCTATTCTCTTTGCAGAGTCAGAGCCCTGGGCTTGGCCTTCCCAGTTACTTCTTTGTTTAAATGGCAGCTGGCCTTGAAGGAAGAGGCTGACTTTCTTCCAGTCCTCATTCCACACTATCCCTGAGCATGCATGTAACACATCAGGCTGCTGTCTGGGAAATCTGCTATCTGGAGCACACTGCGCTGTTATAAAAGGTTGAACAGTTGGTTCTAAGCTCAGTCTGTCACTCTGGTAATTGTTGAGAACTTTCTCACAGTACCTCCTCATTGATCTTCCTGGCAGAAGTAACCACAGAGCCTATGGAAGGAAGTCTTGACAGGACTTTTGTCCAAAAGAAAATTAGGTTCCTTGTGGATTTGAGAGAAGTTTATCTGAGGGCAACATACCCACTATTTGAACAGTCCTCTTAACTCTTTGATTCCTCCACTGTAGATTAAAAGAGCATTTAGCTGTCATCTGCTAGAATGTAAGTCACAGAACTGCCACCCAGTTCATCCTCAGTGTATCTCTGGAACTGGGCAAGACATCTGATTTATAAAGGACACATAATGCTTCTAGGGTTTCTGAATTCATGTGGTCAGACAGCTGGCTTCTCAGAAAGCTGCAAACCAAGTAGGAAAGCAGGCCATGTAAAGAAATACCTCGAGGTGAACTTGGTTAACTGGAAATATGTCCTGTACCAGTTAATTGTTCCTAATGATGTTTGAGCTATATAAGCCAGTTGTGTGCATGTCTTTTGTATTTTGCATATACCTGACCTTCTGCATCTTGTACTTGGATCATAGTCAGAAAGAGAAAGACTTGAATGAGACTTTTGCTTCTCCAACAACCACAATGGCATGGGGAAAGGATGTAGCCTGTTGTAGTTCCTGTGGCCAAGAAGTGCATCGTGGCCTCAGTAGATGAAGATGTCTTGACATAGTGTGTTTTTAAGTACATAGCACATGGTGTAGCACTTGGAAAAATGGATTTTTGCTGAGTGAGTGTTAAAGTGGGAGGGAGGTGCTTGAGAAGTCACTAGTCCATTATGGAAACAGGCAGCAAAAGGAAAATCACTTACTCGAGTTCTCACAGGAGGAATGCAGACATGAACGCAGTGCTCTTCAAGTCATCTGTGTTCTGCTGCAAAGACTTTCCCTCATGAGTCAAATTTTCATGCCGCAGTTTTGGTAGCCAGTACTTAATTACACCATTTGGTGCTGGAACATCCCCACCCAACATACACACACAGACACACACACACACACACACACACACACACTACCTTTTGTGTGTGTGTATGTGTGTGTATGTGTGAGGGTGTCTGTGTGTGTATGTGCCCAAACGTGTGCCAGTCCTGGAGCTTGTACTCAGGGCTTGGGTGCTGACCCTGAGATGTTTTTGCTCAACGCCAGTGCTGTACCATATGAGCCACATCTCTGTTTCCCAGTGGGTTCCCTCCCACTTTTAGTACTTAATTGGACATCAGATTTTCATGGTCTTGTTACGTGGGCTGCCTTTGAACCATGCATGATCATTAGATCTTAGCCTCCTGAGTAGCTAGTGATACCTGACTTTTTTACAGATCCATTTTTAAAAATTTTCTTTCCAGCCTTTTTACTTTATATTATTTTCGGTGGTACTGAGGTTTGAATTCAATGCCATGCATTTGCTCACTTGTTTGCTTGGCCAGGCTCTACCACTTCATCCACACCTCCAGCTTGCAGATTTTCTCCCCCCACACCTCTCTCTTTCTCTCTGTTTTTTTTTTTTTTTTTTGGTCGGTCGTGGGACTTGAACTCTGGGCTTGGGTGCTGTCCCTCAGCTATTCAGCTTAAGGCAAGTGCTCTACCACTTGAGTCACAGCGCTACTTCTGGTTTTCTGGTGGTTTATTGGAGATAAGATTATCATGGACTTTACTGCCCAGGCTGGCTTTGAATGGCGATCATCAGACCTCAGCCTCCTGAGTAGTTAGGATTACAGGCGTGAGCCACTGGCGCCCGGCTTCTGGTTATTTATTTATTTATTGGGGGATCTGGTCGTGAGGCCTGAACTCTGGGCCTGGGCACTGTCCCTCAGCTCTTCAGCTCAAGGCTAGCGCTCTACCACTTGAGGCACAGCGCCACTTCAGGCTTTTTTCTTTTTTCTTATGTAGTCTGAGGAATTAAACCCAGGGCCTCAGTCATGCAAGGCAAGCGCTCTACCACTGAGCCACCTTCCCAGCCCCTCTGGTTATTTTTATATGTATTTTATTATACAAATATTGTATAGAGAGATTACAGGTACATGAGTAAGGTAATGAGTACATTTCCTATTGAGCATTATTGTTACCTCCTCCTATGTTTATCCCCTACCTTTCCTTCCCTCCCAACCTCCCTCAGCTCCCCCTCCACCTCCCTCAACTCCCCCTCCCAGCGAAGTTGTGTTTTCTACATCTCATTGTTACAGTGGGTCAACCTGTATCCTTATTTAAGCATTTTATTATTACCTTTCCCTCCCCAAATTACAAAAATGTATTCATGAGATGCAGGGCACTGGAATCAAATACAGTGAAAACAGGGTGGAGAACAAAAAAAACAACATAGTACATTAGAAATACGTTATAAACAATAGCAAGAAAGGAAAAACCACTGTGTCCCTATCTTAGGGTTCCTTTTGCTTAACATCATCTTATATGGTCATATGTACATAGCTTTTGACCTTTCCTGCTTGTCCTAGACATATACTAGTTATTGTAAATAAGGGAAACCATAGGACCTATGTGTCTTTGGGCCTGGCTTACTTCACTTAATAAATTTTTTCCAAGTCTTTCCATTTCCTAACAAATGGGGTAATGTCATTCTTTCTGATGGAGGCATAGAATTCCATTCCCTCTCTCTCTTTCTGCCCCCCCTCTATATATATCATATTTTCTTGATCCATTCATCTACTGAGGGGCATCTGGGTTGGTTCCATACTTTAGCTATGTAAATAATGCTGTGATAAACATAGTTGTGCTAGTTTGCTGGTTAATTTTTAAGATGAGGGTTCATGAATGTTTCTGCTCTTGCTAGCCATTTTTTTTTTGTCAGTTGTGGGGCTTGAACTCTGGGCCTGAGCGCTGTCCCTCAGCTCTTCAGGTCAAGGCTAGCACTCTACCACTTGAGCTACAGTGCCACTTCCGGTTTTCTGGTGGTTTATTGCAGATAAGTTTCATGGACTTTCCTGCCTGGGCTGGTTTTGAACTGTGATCATCAGATCTCAGCCTCCTGAGTAGCTAGGATTACAGGCGTGGGCCACTGGTGCCCGGCTTCCTTGCTAGCCTTAAACTGTGTCCTCCTGCTGTCAGTCACTTGAGTTGCTAGAATTATAGGCACTTGGCTTATAATTTTTTTTTTTAATTTGGTTATATTGAGGATTAAACTTGGGGCTTTGCCCTTGCTAAGTAGGAGCTTAGCACTTACTCCATGCCTCTAGCCTTATTTTGTATTGGTTATTTTCAAGGTAGGGTCTCATTTTATGCCTGCAATGTGATTCTGTTGCTTCCTTTTGTCACTGGGAAAGATAAACATGTGCCATTGTGCTTCTCCCATAGCTGAGATATCAAGCATGCCACACTGCTTCAAGTCGTTGGTTGATATGAAGCCTCTCAAACTTCTTGTTTTGGTTTTTTGACTAAGGCTGACTCTGATCCTTCACTCTTTACCTCCTCCATAGCTAGGATTACAGGCCTGAATCACCTTGCCTGGATTTACTTTTAAAGTAAGGAAAAGTACAATAACCTGAAGCCAGAATAACCTGAAGGGCTTCAATAGGAAAGTAGAGAAAGTAAATCACACGTGCCATATGGAACTGTCACTGCTATGCATGGAAAGTAGGTCCAGTTCACTATCAGGTGCAAGTAATAAATTGAGCCAGGCAGGCTTAAATGATTAAGAAGACACACTAGCTCTAGTTGGCTTCAGGTATGGTATGATCTGGAGGTTTGTGGGACTGTCAGGGCATGGGCTTTTTCTCTCTGAGTTCTCTTGGTTCTGCCTTTATCTTAGACTGAGCACTCTACTCCTCTCACACCTCCTCACCTTGGTGGTAAAATATGATAATGTTTTCTGACATTATATCCATATGTAGAACCTAGAGGAGAGAATCTGTCTCTGTGGCCTCTGTAGAAAAGATAAGAAATGTCTTTTCCTATTATCTTAGCATGATCTGTTTAAATCTTATTGGTCCACTTTGGATCTGATGTGTTTATTATGATAGGATTCATTCTCAATCACTAGTCAGGAAGATGGGCTGTACTGGGTGACTTATCCTACCTTAGAACTAGGGATGGGATTGGGCCACCCCGGTCATATTGAAAGAGCATTTACACAGATAGGCTGGCTACTCCTGGTTGTGGGGGTTGGAAAGATAGTTGAGAAGAGGCTTACAGATGTCCATGCCAGATCCCTGCCGATATTGAGGAGACTAGACTTGACCCTCAACAGGCCACCCGTTTGCCACTCTAGCCCTGTTCTTGTGGAGCACTGAACCTGCATCCTGTAGATCAGCACTCTCTGACACCCCTGGGCTGAGATGCTAATGGCAGGGTCCTCAGTTTCTCACTGGGGAGAGCTTGGGTGTTAGGTTTGCCAGCCTTATTCCCTCAAGATGAGTAGTTGAAAGCTGTCTTCATTGTGAATTATCTTGTCAGTTCTGTGGCTGCCTTCCTCTCTCTGCTCTGAGAGTTGCCCTTCTCTCATTTGCATGCAAAGTCAGCTCACTGAAAATCTCGAGCTGAAAAAGAGCTTCTGTCTCTTCAACTTCCAACATCCCCTCCCTCCCCCGTCCCCCGCCCTGGAGGACGCGGAATGTTCATACTTTGAAAGCTAGAGGAAGCTAAACAATTCTGCTTGCTGTGGGTGGGTGGATGTGTATTTATGAATGTGTAGCTGTTTCTCCATGTGGCTCTCTTTCTCACTCTTTGATCTTTCCATGCTTCCTGTTTGCTGCCCTCTGCTGAATAGAGATAGGAGAAGGAAGGGCCAAACAAAAAGCAGCCCCAGTTTTTCTTCTTTTTCTTGGGTTTTTGAGAAGTTGAAGCTGTGAATGCAGAATTTTCCTCAGCTTTCTTAGATGATGGAAGACACAACATAAAATACTACTAGTAAGAATCGTAATGAGGAGGATATATAATATATAAGTCTATTCATTTAGCTGCCATTTGTTTAGCCCATCACTTCTTTTTCTGTTTTGATTTTTGGTCAGTGGTGGAGCTTGAATTCTGGGCATGGGCACTGTCCCTCAGCTCTTCAGCTCAAGGCTATTGCTCTACCAATTGACCCACAGCCCACTTTCTGTTTTCTGGTGGTTAATTGGAGATAAGAGTCTCACAGACTTTTCTGCCCATGCTGGCTTTGAACCATGATCCTCAGATATCAGCCTCCTGAGTAGCTAGGATTACTGGCATGAGCCACTGGTGCCTGGCTTGTTTGGTTGCTGTGTTTGACTGATTTCAGGAGGCCAGACGGTTAACCTCCCTGGACCATCTGTTTCCTGGCCTGTAAAGTAGAGCTTTACCTGTCTCCCATACTAGCAGAGTACAGCTAAAATTGGGCTTGTCAGAGCCAGAAGCTAGTGACTCATGCCTGTAATCCTAGTTACTCAGGAGGCTGAGATCTGAGGATCATGGTTCAAAATCTGGGAGACTCTTATCTCCAATGAATCACCAAAAAAAGCCAGATGTGGAGCTGTGGCTTAAGTAATAGAGCACTATCCTCGATCACAAAAGCTTAGGGCCAGTGCCCAGGCAGGCCCTTGTGTTTAAGCCCGAGGACTATCATAGGAAGAAAGGATAGGATGGGGCTTTTTCGTTTTTTGACCCATACCTCTTCCCACCTGGCCTTCCTTGGGGCAGCTGTCAGATGCTGTGGCAAGGGGGTGAGTCATCTTTTCATCTGGGGTAGGCTGTGGGAAGAGGGTCTTCTAGAGGCATCATTGCATGGGTCTGGGTGCTCCTGCCTTTTTCTCCCTCCTCCATGCAGTCTCCTCCCTCTGCTCTCTGCTTTCCCCTGGCAATTGGCAAGACAGCTGACTGCTCCTGCCACCAAGGCCCTGCCAGGGAACAATGGGCCACATTAAGAAGGGCTGCCAGGTGCCATGCCAGAGGTGTTAAAGGGACATTTGATGACTTAACCTGAATCATCAGGTTTAGTACTCTTTCCCTCTGCAGCAGGTAAAGGGCAGGATAGCCCAGGTATGGATTCCTTCCCCCTGGGCTTGTAGAGTTGTCTTTGTGGTGTTACTGTGCTTCTTTTACCCCAATCCTACTTTCAACCGTCTCCTCTCTCTGTGTGTATTTGTGTCATTCCTCCCCCCTCATTCCCAGTTGATGTTAGGCTGTATGTGTGTGTGTGTGTGTGTGTGTATGTGTGTGTGTGTGTGTGTGTGTGTGTGTAGTGGCTATAAAACACCATTTTGGAACCCACAATTTCTTCGCTCCATGTCCTGTCCCTCCTTCTCCCTTCCAACCTCCTCCAGCTCCTCTCTGTGCCAGTCCTGGGATTGAATTCAGGGCCTGGGCACTGTCCCTGAGTTTCTTTTTGTTCAAGGCTAGTACTCTTCCACTCGATCCACAGCATCACTTCTGACTATTTCTGTTTATGTGGTACTGAAGAATCAAACCCAGGGCTTCATGTATGCTAGGCAAGCACTCTACCACTAAGCCACATTCCCAGCCCTGTGCTATCTCTCTTAATCTCTATCTCTCTTAACTTTTTTCCCTGTCAGATGGACAGCCATCTTTGACTTGAATACACCCCAGTGTTGGGGATCTCACTCAGTAAATCTCAGCAAGGCTTAGGTAATCTGCTGTGGCCCATAGTGATTTAGAGGTTTTCATCATTTTTGTCTCCTTTATCTTTCCTGGCAGGTAGAATTCATCTCTGTCTTTTGGAAATGCTTATAGAATATAATTTGTACATGCATAGTGGCATGGATGTTATGGTGTGCTTGTCATTTTCCTAAGGCCTTCCCAGGAGTGAAGTAATGTTGAAGGAGTCTTCTCAGCAGGACAGCCTCTTTGGTGAGCCTTTGGCTGGGGAGAGGATCCCTAAGATTTACCCTCTGAAACTTACACTTCTTTTGTCTCTGGAAGCTCTAGTTCCAAATTTAACCAGTATGTTGTCTGTGATCATTTAGTCCAGAGCCTAATTTAGGTTTTGTGTATAATACAGTCTCCAGTATAGCCACTCGCTTCTGCCACTGTAGTATGTATTGCTGCACATAGTACATTCATCACCTGAATATGCTGTGTTTCAATAAAGCTTTATTTGCGAACTCCTCTTCTGATTTCTTCCTGGTAGAAGTCCTGCATTGTGAGGTGGGGGTCATCCTGAAGCGTTTGACTCTGGGTAGACCCTTGAATTGGCAGAGCCTCTGTGTCCTTATCTGTATTTTGTGTGAGTTGGGAGAGTGAGTTCAGCCCTGGGATCTTAGTTAAGATCTGAGTTCCATACTGAGTTTGGCCCAAACCTTGATTCTGACTCCACCCATTTCTCTCCTCCTACCCTGTCTAGCTTTCCTGGATTCCAGCTCAAGGCTCCCAGCTCTTCTCACCACCTCTGCTGGAATCTCAGTCCATTATTAATACCCAGCCAGAGAATGCATTTATGAGTAAAATCAGAGGCTCCTTTCTCTTTTCTAAAATTCATTAGTGCCTTGCAGCTACTGCTCAAGTCCAAGCTTCTGCCTTGTCTGGCTCTTGTGTATCCCTCCAGCCTCATTTTGTGTGTGTTGGTTGTGTTCACTATCGCACTCCAGCCTGTTGGCTGTCTTACACAAGAGGCTCACTTCCTCCCTTAGGTCTTTACTCATAGAATGAATTAATGCTCTTCCTAACAACTTTGACTTGATTCTTTTCACCTTTGAGGTCTCAGCTCTAGTGTCATCTCAGAAAGCCTTTTTTGTTGTTATTGTTTTTTTTGTGTGCTCATCCTGGGTCCTGAACTCAGAGCCTGGGTGCTGACCCTGAACATTTTTGCTCAAGGCTGGTACTCTTCCACTTGAGCTACAGATCCCTTGCTGGCTTTCTTGGTGGTTAATTGAAGATAAGAGTCTCATGGACATTTCCTACGAGGGTTGGCATCGAATCGTGGTCCCTTATATAGCAGCCTCCTGAGTAACTTGGATTACAGAAATGAACCATAGACATCTGGTTTGATAAGCATCTGTTAGAGCTGACATTTGGAAATTCCCTTATCACTCTGCAACATACCTGTGAATGATACACTGACTAGAATCACCTTCCTTGTTGGATTACATGTTTGTTTTTCTGCTTCAGTAGGTCATAAGCACTGTAAGTTTCAGGACCTCATCTGTCTTATGTACTGCTTCTTCCATAAGTAAAGACAAGCATATAGTAGCACTCAATATCTTGACTGACTGCTGTGTTCCTGCTGAGAATCCATGTGTGTGTGTGTGCGTGTGTGTGTGTGTGTGTGTGTGTGTGTTTCTTAATATTGAGGGTTGAACTCAGGGCTTAGGCACTGTCCCTAAGCAGTTCTTTCTTTTATTTATTGTAAGTCGTGGAGCTGGAACTCTGGGCCGGAGCACTGCCCCTCAGCTCTTCAGCTCAATGTAATTGCTCTACCACTTGAGCCACAGAACCACTTCCAGTTTTCTGGTGATTAATTGAAGATGAGAGTCTTGCGGAATTTCCTTCCCATGATGGCTTTGAACTGTGATCCTCAAATCTTACCCTCCCGAGTAGCTAGGATTATAGGCATGAGTCACCGGCTCCCATTTGCCTTTAGCATTTTTTGCTCAAGGTTGTGAATCTGCCATTTGAGCTATACTCTACTTTTGGCTTTAAGGTGTTTAATTGGAGGTAAGAGTTTTATGGCTTTGTCTTCCCTATCTGGTTTCGAATCTCAATCCTTAGATCTCAGCATCTTGACTAACTAGGGTTATAGGGTTGAGCCATGGATGCCTGGCCATCCAGGACTCTTGTCTGCTGCTGTTCCCTGGTATGTCATTTGGAAGTTATTCTGCTCTTGGTGCTAGGTGACACTACACATTTTCCCTCAAGAGGCTGCATTCTTGTGCTCTCATCTCCTCTGTTGAGATCAGAGGCTTCAGAAGGATGAGCTTTCTGGAGGAGCAGCTAGTTCTTAGCCTGAACTTTGATTGGAGAATTTCTCTTAAAATTGTCCATTAGCATCAATCTGTTCATCCCTTTGGCCTACATGGCTTTGTGGGTGGTGTCTCCGAGTGAGGATCTGTCTAGTTCTCTCCCTTCAGATGTCTTTTAAAACCAGTTTTTATTACTATAATAAAGATGATGTATAGAGGGCTACAGTTACATAATTCAGATGGTATTTTAAAGCACAAAAGAGTCTCTTTGGGGTTAGATTTTGTTCTGGAAATGTGGAGCTCTGTTTACTGTGTTGGGGGTAACGTGTTTGCTGTAGCCGGTGTGAATGTCCTGTGGGTCCAGAGATAGGTCTTAAGCAGAAAGGCTGCAGTCCAGTGACTACATCTTTTCTTAGGCCCACAGCTCCCACGAAGGGATAAAAGGATTCACAGATGGAATTGTTTCTTCAAATAAGATCTGTGAAGCTAGGCATCAGTGGCCCACACCTGTAATCCTAGTTATTCAGGAGGCTGAGATCTGAGGATCATAGTTCAAATCCTACTCAAGCAGCAATGTCCAATTAGTGTCTAGTTAACCACCAAAAAGTGAGAAGCAGAGGTCTGGCTCAAGTGGTAGAGAACAAGCCTTAAGTGAAAAAGCTAAGGGACAGCTCCCAGGCCCAGAAGTCAAGCCCCAGTACCAGCACAACACACACACACACACACACACACACACACACACACAAACACACACACACACACACAGAGAGAGAGAGAGAGAGAGAGAGAGAGAGAGTAACAATAACAAACTTGTTTAAATACTAAGCCTCATTCCTCATAATATGGCCTTAGTTGGAAATAGGGTATTGTAGTTACATGGTTAAGGGCATGTTCCTGCTGGAATAGAGTGGGGCCTTAATCCTACTTTGCTGGAAAGACTAGCCCTGCAAAGACAGAGGCAGAGATTGTTGTTATGCTACCTTCAGCCATAGCACACCAAGGGACCCAGCGGCAAGGATAACTGTCTTAATCTCTTCTAGATCCTTCTGTTCCTTTTTTAATTCTTAGAAAAGATCCTCCCTTCCGCAGAGGATTAATGAACCCCACTGCCCATACATGTTCTTTAACTAAAGCCACTCTCCTGATTAATAGAGCTCCACCAGAAGCATTGAATACCTGTGCGTGAATACATGGCCCTTGTTCTTTGTTACTTGACTGCAATATCTCTCAGTTTGATCTGAGTTCCAGCAACATTGACACAAAAAATTTTGTTCTGGATCCAAACTAAATACTGTGTGGTAGGTACAAAAAACTGCTCCCAGGGCTGGGAAGATGGATTAGTGATAGAGTGCTTGCTTAGCACGCATTAAGGCCTGGGTTTCTCAGTACACATAAACACAAAAAGCCAGAAGTGGTGCTGTGACTCATGTGGTAGGGTGCTAGCCTTAAGCAAAAGAAGCTCAGGGACAGCACCAAGGCCAAGTTCAAGTTCCTTCCCCTTTACCTCCCCTCCCCTTTTTTCCCTTCCACTGCTCTCCTCATCTTTCCTAACAAATTCTAGAATCTGGTGACTTATAGTACAGACACCTCATAGTTTCTATGGTTCCGGGATTTGCACCGTGCTGTATGAAGTGGTCTGGGTCATGTGAAATTATAGTCATGATGCCTAGCTCTTCATCCTTCTGGAGTCTCAACTGGAGCTGGGTGGTCTGCTTACAATATTGTGTTGTAGCTTGATTTCCCTATAGCAAGTTATTCAGAAGGAGGAAGAGATCAAGACGACAGCTCCATTCCTTCTTTGACTTAAATGTAGTCTGAACATGTCCATAATACTTGACACTCTCTTCTCTTAGTTAGAAATATACCTGAAATGCTGCCTCTGTGCAGAAAGAGCACCAGACTCCAGCTCTTCAGGGGAGGAGTGTGACAGAATTGGAGGCCATTTGAGAGACTGTTGTGTGCTTGACATCATGAATGGTACAAGGGATCCAAGGTGCAGCCCCTGATCTACACTCTAGAAGTTTACATCTGCCAGAAAAGTTATGCTCTGCTCTATAACTGATGATGAGAAGGGAGACAGACTTCTTAGAGAGTTCAGAGAAAGTGAAAATCAGAATGGATGGTAGCAGAGGGAGGCTCTAGGGAGGAGGTGGTTCCTGCCTTCATATATTTGCAGCTTTCCCCTCTTTTCTTTTATTTATATTTTGTCGGTTGTGCAGCTTGAACTCTGGACCTGGGCGCTGTCCCTATGCTCTTCAGCTCAAGGCAAACACTCTGCCACTTGAGCCACAGCACCACTTCCCATTTTCTAGTGGTTTATTGGAGATAAGGGCCAGCTGGCTTTGAACCATGATCCTCAGATCTCAGCCTTCTGACTAACTAGTATTACAGGTGTGAACCACTGGCGCCAGGATTACCACTGCTTTTTGTTCATCCTTTGTCCCTCTATTTCTGTGCATTTGTTTTATTTTTATGCTGAAGAAAAATAGGAAGCTACTATCTATCCTACTCATGAGGTTATTTGACTATTGTACCTAATTTGGTTATTGCAAATGAGTATTGTGGGCTTTACACAGTGGTCAAATGCAAATAAGATTGATTCATTGGTTGTTTGATGAATCTAGTCATTCATCCATTCATTCAGTACATTTATTGTTGTACCAGCTATATAACCATCAAGATATGTGCCTTACATTCTTGTAGAAGAGACATCTAGGTGGTAAACAAGAAAATTAATAAATATGACAGTGACAGTGGGTATTAGAACTATCTCTTTTTTGTTGTTGTTTTGTGCCAGTACTGGAGTGTGACCACAGAGCCAGAACATTTTCCCTTAGTTGTTGTATTTAAGGTTGATGCTCTACCATTTGAACCCCATCTCATTTCTGGCTTTTGGTGGTTAATTGGGGGTAAGGCCTCACAGACTTCTCAGGTTGTTTCTTTTTTTTCGTTTTTTTTTCTTTTTGTACGTCATGGGCGTTGAACTCTGGGCCTAAGTGCTGTCCCTCTGCTCTTCAGCTCAAGGTTAGCTCTCAGCCTCCTCAGATCTCAGCCTCCTGAGTAGCTAGGATTCCAGGTATGAACCACTGGCACCCAAAAATTAAGAATACTGTTAAGAAACTAACCAGACTGGTACTTCAGAGTAAGGTGGTCTCTGAAAAGCACATAGGATGCAGATAAACCTTTTTTCCTTCCAAAGGTTTAAGTCGGCTGAGATCAACGAACTGGAGACAAAGATACACTCATCCTATTTTGTTGTTGGAGATGATCAATCCACAATCCAGTGAGATTTAAAAACAAAAAACACTTAACTTATGCTCTGCACCATGGAGTGGGGGAGTATAGGTAATTTAGAGGGATGGTAAATGATTTTTAGGTAAAAGAACAGTATTTGCCCTTTGCCAGAGAACCACACAAACAGCCATGTACAGAGAATAAAGGAAGGTTTATTGCTGGGAGAGGGGCTGGCAAGACCCCTTCTCACAGGGGAGAAGTGAGAAGAATCACTAGGTATTGTCAGAGGTGACCTGTATAACCTCAGAGGTTTAAGAGGTGATACAAGTGGCTAGGAGGTGGAGACCTGGTGTGGACATGAGAGCCAGGGGCTTCATCATGGCAGACTAGGCTGCTGTCCAAATAGTAGGTAAGAGGCCCTGAATCTGCCCAGACCTGAAGGTCACACTGAGGGGCTCTTGTTGCCTTATATGGTGGTAGCTGCCCCAGAGAAGTGCCATCTCAAGTTTGTAAAGGCGGGTGGAGGCTGATTATTTACTGTCTTTTTAAATGGGCCTAGTGTTGCCTAGGAAGGGAGCATGCTAAGCTGTGGAGAGGGGAAGGAGTGTACTAAACTGAGAAGGAAGTTCATTTCACTAACATAGGGAGTCTGGGACAAGATTGCCCTAGTCTGTGGGGGAGGTAGTGACAGGCTCTGAGAAGATGAAGACAGAATTTTCCTAGCTTTCTTACCTGGTAGTTAAATCTCAAGGAGACCTTGGAGCTGCTGTAGAAGAATAGATAAAAGCTGGACACTGGTAGCTCATGCCTATAATCTTAGCTAATGTGGAGGCTGAGATCTGAGGATCGCAGTGTGAAAGCAGCTCAGGCAGAAAAATCTGTGAGACTTTTCTCTCTAACTATTAAAAAGCCAGAAGGGGAGGTGTGGTGCAAGTGCTAGAACAGCAGACTTAAGGAAAAATGCCAAGTGAGAGCACAAGGCCCTAAGTCCAAGCCCCAGTACCAGTATTAATTTTTAAAAAAGATGTGAATAGACTCCCATCTTGAAATAAAACATGAATAACAGTATTGGAAGTATGCTTCAAGTGGTAGAGTAACAATCTTTGGTAGAGTACCAGCCTAGTAAGCACAGGCCCTTCACAGTTGAAACTCTAGTAGGTACTATCCAACCATTCTTTCAAACTTCTTTAGAATGCAGAATGGAGAATATTTGTAGAGTGTTTAATGTGGGGGAATCATTCATTACCCTCCTTTCATGTCAGCCCTGACCCCTTCCCGCCTTCCCTTATTTCCTCCTTCCCTCCTTCCCTCTTTCCCTTCCCTTCCCTCCATACCATCCTTCCTCTCTGTCTCCTTTTTTGGTGGTACTAGCATTTGAAATCAGAGCCCGCTGCTTACTATTCAGTTGCTCTATTAATTGAACCATCCCCAGCCCACTTATCTAGCCTTTCTGAGCCTCACTGCCCTTATTTGGAAAACGAGGACAATTATCTCTGAGTTCTATTATTTGGAGTATTTTCAGGAAAATTTTATAAGAATAGTTGAAATAATAGATATGAAAACACCTAAATGAAAAGAGCATTATTGATGAGAAGGAGTACATCTTTTTTTTTAATACATTTTTATTGTAAAAATACTGTACAGCGGGGTTATAGTTACATGAGTAAGGTAATGAGTACATTTCTTATCAAGCATTGCTGCTTCCTCCTTTGTTTGTCCTCTACCATCCCTTCCTTCCCACCTCCACAACTACACTCCACACCCTCCACACCCCCACCCCCACCTAAATTGTAAAATTCATTTTTCAACATAGTGTCTTTGTACATCTCATTGTTACAATGGGTCAACCTATATCCCTCTTTAAGCATTTTGTTTTTTTCCCTTTTCCTCCCCAAATTAGAAAAATGTATATACAAGATGCAGGGCATCGACATCAAATACAATGAAAATAGGGATTATACCTTGGGGGAGGAGCATACAAAGAAACAAACAAAAAAAAAAAACACATGGTACATTATAAATACATTAGCAAGAAAGAAAAAAACACTTTTGTCCCTATCTTGGGGTTCATTTCCCTTAACATCATCTTATCTGGTCATAGTACATAGCTTTTGACCTTTTCTGCTTGTCCCTGACATACACTAGTTATTGCAAATAAGGGAAACCAGGAGACCTATGTTTCTTTGGGCCTGGTGAGAAGGAGCATATCTTGACTCCAGATTTATCCTTTTTGTCCTGGGCTTTTTTTTTTTTTTTAACTTTTTTTGTCTTTGATAATTGGATGCTCTCAGATGAGATCTCCTGGTGTTAGGTTAAATCCATTTTGCCTTTCATGTGGGTGGGCAGGTGGGCGGCCTGTTCTAGGATTTGTCCTACTTTAGCAGCAGTGGTGTTCCAAGGAAATGAATAAGAAATGAATTTAGGCTGCTCCTGCAAGAGTCTGTGTTACAAGAAGCTCAGCAAAAAGGAGATGGTGTCTGCTATCTCTATGTTTGCTGGCTTCTTAGAGACAGTGTGTGGCACCAAAGCTCTGGTGCTGGGTTATCCTGCAGGTCACTAGTGGCACTGAGAGCACATTGTAGTTCTTTTCTCATTGATTGGTTGGTATACTGGTACTGGGGCTTGAACTCAGGGCTTCCCACTTAGCTTTATGCACATTACTGGTGCTCTCCTACTGGAGCCACACTTCTACTTCCCAGAGATTTGGCTTTTTCAGAATGCCACCCCAGTCAGTCTTTGTACCCAGCCCTTGTTTACCTCTGGCATTGTGTAGCAGTCATTCATCAATTTGTGACTGGTCAAGTGCCTGCCTCGTTTCTGAGAAGGACAATCAAGATGTCAGGGTGTTCCCCCATCTCTGGCCTCAGGGCTAGAAAGCAAGGCTGGGCTGTTACAGTGGAGCAGAATGGCAAGACCTGATGGAAATACCCCCAGGACACATTGGGGAGAATACAATGGAAGCTCCTAGCTAGCTGGAGCTAAGCTGATTTAGGTTTGATTTCTGTCTTCAGCTCTGGAGAAAGCAAGTATAAACAAATATCTGGAGGAGCAGTAGTGTTTGAGGCATTGGTGAGAAAGAGGTTGCAGGCAGAGTAGCTCCTCTCACCCAGGCTTGGCCTATCTGGCCCTGCTGGCCAGCTCCTAGGTTTTGAGCAGTGAAGGTAGCACTTGATAAGGTGCAGGGCCTTCAAACAGAAGTTGAAGACTTTGGATTTTCCCTGCAGAGGTAGTGAAGCAGGAGGTGACATGATTCTGTGTTCTGCCAGGGTGGCAGCTGCAGCTGCTCTGTGGAAACAAGCCCAGAGGGGGCAGGGTGCCAGGTAGGCAGCCAGCTGTGAAGCAGGAAGGCTCTATGGGGAAGAACGAGATGCCTGTTCAAGAGATACTGGAACTCAAACTCATGTCTCATATCCACACTAGCTCCTTCCATATCCAGGACAGTTCCTGTGTCCTGGATTCCTCCTCCCTCCCTCCCTCTCTCCCTTCTTCCTTCCTTCCTACTTTCCTTTCTTCTTTCCTTCCTTGCTTCCTTCCTTCCTTCCTTCCTTCCTTCCTTCCTTCCTTCCTTCCTTCCTTTCTGCCTTCCCTCCTCTTCCCTCATTCCCTTTCCCCCTTTCCCCTTCCCCTTTCTTCCTTCCTTTTTTTTCCCCTTCTGATGTTGAGCCTGGAACTCCAGGCATCACTTGTCAACACAGCTTTTTTCTCAAGGCTGATGTTCTCCCCCTTGAGCCACACCTCCACTTCCAGCTTTTTTTTTCTGGTTCATTGGAGATAAGAGGCTCATGGACTTTTCTGAACAGACTGCCTTTAAACCATGATTGTCAGCCTTCAGCATCCTGAGTAGCTTGGATGACAGTTGTGAGCCACCAGTACTGGTCTAGCACTACTTTCTTTACCAGTTCAGTCTAATCCATGACTTTTGACATTCTGAGCTTGGGTGGTGGCCAGTGTCAGATTCACCATAGGTCTGAGCCCGTTCCCTTCCACTTTGAGGATCTCTTAACAGTTGGCCATCTGATACACTGGTGGATCCTCCTCTTTGGTGGTGCAGGGGACACAGGCATTTTTATGATCTTTGCAATGGGAGAGTCCAGACGGAGTGACATGTTATCACTTACTGATGTATTCTAAGAGTGCCTTAATTTCATAATTTTTAAGGAGCTTCTCCCTGCCCTCCAGCACCTCAACATTGGATCCCACAAAACTGGCTCCAGCCTCAGTGATGGCTGTGATTCTTCTTGCCTGGTGCCTTCGTGATCTACAGAGGGGTCAGGAGCCAGCAGCTGAAGAGCAGTCTGCATCTTTGAAATGAAGTGATATTGAGATTACTCCTCAAACTTTCTCTGTACCTAAGTGTGTGTAACTTCTAGCATGCATTTCAGTGCACAATTTTGTTTTTTGGTCATGGGTCCTGAACTCTGGGCCTGGGCTCTATCCCTCTGCCTCTTTTTTATGAGTTTTCTTTTATTGTGAAAATTCTATACAGAGGGGTTACAATTACGTGAGCAAGGTAATAAGTACATTTCTTATGAAGCATTGTTGCCTCCTCCTTTGTTTTCCCCCTTTAATCCCTGCCTTCCCTTAACCATATCCCTCAGCTCTTCATCTCAAGGCTAGTGATCCACCATTTAAGCCACAGTGCCTACAGTTCCGGCTTTTTCTCTTATGTGGAGCTGAGGAATCAAGCCCAGGGCCTTATGCATGCAAGGCAAGCATTCTACCACTAAGCCACCTTCCCATCCCCTCAGAGTACACCTTAAAATGCTACTTGTAGTACTTATTTTGAGGCACAAAAATGGTGTTTACTCTGAATTCTAAGATTGCTACAGAGTTAACTCATTTATGCCCCACAAATAGAAATTATTACCTCAACTAGGGAAATGACTAGTAGTATTAGCCAATAGATGAATTCAGGCCCACTGACTTGAACATCAGAAGCAAGCCTTATAATTAGGCTGGGTGCTAGTCACTCATGGCTGTAATCCGAGCTACTCAGGAGGCTGAGATCTGAGGATGGCCTTTTAAAGCCACCCCGGACAGGAGAGGCCATGAGACTCCTATCTCCAGTAAGCCAATGGAAAACCAGAAGTAGCACTGTAGCTCGAATGGTAGAGTGCTTGCCTTGAGCTGAAGAGCTGAGGGACAGTGCCAAGGTCCAGAGTTCAAGCCTCACAACCAACAACAGCAACAACTGTAAGTGGTGCTATGGTTCAATGGTAGGGTGGTAGCCTAGAGCAAAAAAAGATCTAGGGCAGTGCTCAGGCCCTGAGTTCAATTTCTAGGGATGACACATGAAAAGGCTTATTCTTAGTTTAACCTTCTCCTTTTGCTATCTGGAAAGTATTAATATTTGAACAAAAGGTGCTGTGTTGTCACTTTGCACTGGGCCCCTCTACTCTGTAGCTACTCCTGAGGAAGGTCCATGTGCCTCATCCCTGCTATATTATGTGCTTGCTGTATCATGCCATCTGGGTATGTTTGGGGGTGTGTCTGCTGGTCCTGGAAGTAGTGAGCTCCCCATCCTTCGAAGAATTCAAAGTTGAAACTGGAGGAAGTTGGAGTGCCAGATGGGAGAAGTTAGAGTAGGCAGTCTTTAGGATATGAGTTCCTATGAGCCCTAATTCTAGGATTCTGTAACTTATCCTTCCACAATGTTGCTGAATGTCAGAAAATAGAGGAGATGGGGGAATAAGGGAAATGGTCTAGTGTGTAGGATTCTGAAAGTATGAGGAACTTGGAGTTATTTCCTTAGACTGTTGGCAGTACTGGGCTGCTGACCCTCTGCTTTCCCCAATGTTATCTGTAAGGGAGGAGTTGTGTTCCTAATGCTGGAAGTTCTCCTCTGGGTCAAAGGTCACAGTAGTAGTGTTATAGTGAGCCTAGAAGTGCTAGTGTCCTCCTTCTGAGACCTAGCAATTACTTTCCAGCACCTTTGTTTGCGGCAGAGATGTGTGTGTATTTGCATGTGAATACAGTGGTGAACAGGATGGACTGGAAAGCAGGAAGAGAAAATGACACTCCAGACTTCCTGCCATGTATATAACATTCCTTATCAGTGTTGGAACTTTAGGCAATTATTTTCATCTCTTTTCACCTCTTTTCTGCCCCTGTAAAGGGGACTTGAGAGAATGAATTTTAGCAAGTTGACTCAGACAGTTTTTAGGGATTCTCATTAATAACAAAATTTATACAGCATTTTGAGGTTTTCAAAGAACTTTTCACATAAGGGATCTCACCAAAGTTGTCTTAACAACCAGAAGTTGGTATTTGAGCCATTTAAATGATAAAGGAATGAAGTTCAGAAAGATGGTTTATGGCAAAGCTAGGCCTCTGTGTCCACAGTTTCATATAGGGATCTTGATTATTTTCTAAATGTTTATCCTTTTGTTCATTGAGGTAATAATGACAAGTTCCCATAGTCCTTAGGCTTCTCCTGTGCACAAGGATTGTTTTACTAAGACAGGATCCATCTATCTAGCCCATGTTTGCTTCATACTCTTAGTATTCTTCTTGCCTCTGCTTCCTGAGTGCCACAATACATGGCCATAGGGATGGTTTTATTGAGGTCCTCCATCTTTCTTTAGTCCGCTTTGACTGGGAGTGTAGCAGGGTGAAAGCCAGGCCCTGAGTTCTAAAGTTAGCTTGTATTCACATCTCCCAGTTTGTCCTTCTATAGCTGAGTGGCCTGGGACCTGAATGTTTTAATGTGTACAAGAATGGTAAACTTACCTTTTTTCATGCAGGGCTGGTGCTCTACCACTAAAGCTGCACCTCCACTTTCTACATTTCTTTCTAGTTAGACATAAGAGTCTCATAGATTTTCCTGCCTGGGTTGGCTATAAACTGTAATTCTCAGATCTTAGTCTCCTGAGTAGCTAGGAATATAGGTATGAACCGCTACCATCTGGCCATTAAGCATATATACATACATACATAAATATATATATATTTGGTAGTGGTGGTGGTGGTGGTGGTCGTGGGGCTTGAACTCTGGGCCAGGTCACTATCCCTCAAATCTTCCTTTGAAGACGAGTGCTCTAAGGCTTGAGCCACAGTACCACTTCTGGTTTTCTAGTAGTTTATTGGAGATAAGTATCTCACGGACTTTCCTGCCTGGGCTGGCTTTGAACCATGATTCTCAGATCTCAGCCTCCTAAGTAGCTAGGATTGCAGATATGAGCTACTGACGCCTGGCTAATTAAGCATATTTTTGACTTGTTTGTATGCTTGAATTGTAGGCTTCTTTTAAGTAATTTTCAAGGTTCTACCTGAAATCTCAGGGAACCCCTGTGAACCTACTTAAAAGAAGATCTCATCAATTAAAAAGAAAGAAAAAGAAAACCACCAGAAAACAAAAAAATAAAAAAAAACCAAAACCCTGCACAATACCTCTGTGATTATGGGAGAGCAAGGAATGTCATTTATGACATCCATTTCTTGATCCAATTGGCATTTTGCAAACTGCCACTGCTATTAGCAGTCACTTTTGAGTATTTATGATCTTGCAGTTGGAGCACTTTGATTCTCATACCAGAAACAGGTTCATATTTAGAAAATGTGCCCTACAAGGAGCTGGAAAATGAGATCCCTCAGGGAGGCAGATGGATGGGGCCCGCACAGGGGAAGTGAAGCCATCTCGCCAGCCTGGCAGAACTTTGCCTTTTCCACACAACCTAGTTAGCTGTTTTTGTTGTTGTTGCTTGTATTTTATTTTTTTCTGGTCTTGATGCTTGAACTCTGGGCCTGGGCACTGTCCCTTAACTCATCCGCTGAAGGCCAGCACTCTACCACTTGTGCCGCTTATAGCTTTTTCTGTTTATGTGGTGCTGAGGAATTGAACCCAGGGCCTCATATATGTGAGGCAAGCACTCTACCACTGAGCCACCTTCCCAGTCCCTTGGAAGCTGTTTGTTTATGTCTGGATCTTTACCCTGCCAGGGATGGACTTTCTGTGTAGCCCTGGCATAGTGACCTATGGCAAAAGGACATGTAGCTAAATACCAAACCACTTTCTACACATATGTCCTTGCACCACACCAGCCACAGTGCTAGCAAAGACCAGAAGCTGGGATTTGACAGAAATTTATTCAAGAGTCCTAAACTGGTTCTTGGTGTGTCCAGGATAGCAAGGAGAGTTTTGGATCTGGCCAGTGTGGAAGCATCAACCTCACTAGAGCACCAGATCCTAAACTAGAAATTGGAAAGACATTGGTTCCCACTTTGGGCCTCAGTTTTGACTCTTGCTACATGGTGCTCTGTGGTCCATGAGGTGCTTCAGTGCCAAATTATACAGGACTTGTGTTCAAGAGAAGGAGGATTTGCATTTCAATGACAAATTTACATAGGCCTTGTCAGTGAGAATGTCTTCATCAAGAGGATCTGAGGGAAGGTTGGGGTTCCTGATCTGCTGTGAAACTTTAGCTGGGCTCTGGTCTTCTCAGGCTTGTTTCTACTTCTGTGAAATCCTTCCAGGAAACCTCTTCACATTGAGTTGCTATAGCACCTTGGGCTCCCCTTGGCTGTGACAGCTTCTGACACTGCCCTTGTTTGGGGGCAGCTTGGATGGTTTTGAGGAGCCCTAGTCAGACATGCCTTAGAATCTGTTGGGATTCATCTCGTGTGTTTTCAATTTTAGATGGAAGTTCATGGGTTTGGGAGAAGAAAACTAGAGAAGTATATGCCATTCTTAGCACAAAGTTGATGTATTTTTATGGTCATTTTGACCTTGATCACCTAGTCCATGGGCCTTCATAGTTCTCCAATGTCAAGAATCTCTTTTTTTCATCCTTTTTTAAACTTTACTCCCCCCATCCCCCATTTGTCTCTTTCTATGCCAGTACTAGAGCTTGAACTCAGTGCCTGGGTGCTGTCCCTTAGCTTTTTCATTCAAGGATGGTGCTGTACTACTTTAGCTATACCTCCAATTTGGGGTTGTGCTGATTCATAAGAGATAAGGGCCTCATTGATGTTTCTGTTTGTGCTGGATTTGGACTTCTTTTTTTGTGTGTGTGTGTGTCTGGTCGTGGGGCCTGAACTCTGGGCCTGGGCGCTGTCCCTTAGCTCTTCATTTCAAGGCTAGCACTCTACCACTTGAGCCACAGCACCACTTCCGGCTTTTTTCTTTTTGCTTATGTGGTGCTGAGGAATCGAACCCAGGGCCTCAAGCATGCAAGGCAAGAACTCTACCCCTGAGCCACCTTCCCAGCCCTGGATTTGAACTTCTATCATCAGATCTCAGCTTCCTGAGTATCTAGGCATGCCCATCTCTTTTGAGAAGGCCTGGTGATGTAACACATTATTGGCTGTTTGCTGTGGACCTGGTACAGTGTTGTGTGCAGGGCTATGAAGACAAACAAGACATGATCTGTGCTTAAGCATCCCAAGAATGAACTGCAGCACAGATGTGTCAACAGCTCTTTTAGTGCACTGGGGAATGTGCAGTGAGAGTGTTCATAGGGGCTCCAAGGAAGTTAGTTACTTGACAAGGCTTTCCAATTTCCTGATTTTATGCTTTAAGTGAATTTCTATAGTTCCCTTCCATTTCCTTCAAACCGTAACATTTTAAATGTTACAAAAGGGAGAGAAAATTAAGGAAGCTAGCATATTTCTTTTGGAGACATATCCAGAGACTCATTTTTTTTAAGCATTTGCTTAGCATTTTGTGTTGAAAGCATTTTCAAGTCATTAATTAGTAATCCACATTAATATGTAGATAAAATTAATCTATTCCAGGCAGAAGTTTTTCTTGAGGAAAAAAAAAAAAAAAACAAGAGCTATTCCTTTCCACCTACATCTCTCTCCTCCCCTCTGCCACACTTTATCTTGATCATTATTTGGATTATCACTCTGATTATTGCTCTGATTAAGTGCCACAAGTGTCTGTGGCACTTAATCAGAGTTAATCAAAGTTCGGGTTGGGTGCGTTCCCTCTCTTCTGGACTCTAGGCTGTACATAGGCTGCTTTTGGGACCCCTTTTTTTCTATCACTTGAAAATGAAATTGGCCTCATAAATAGTCATCATCAGGAAACAATTGGTTCTCCCATTTTTATTTTAGTTGCGTTCAGCTGAAAGCCTCTTAGGTTGTGTTCTTGTTTGAGGAGAGTTTTTTTTTTTTTTTTTTTTTTTTATCCTTCTTGCTGGTCGTATGGCTTGAATGCAGGCCAAGGTCTTACATGCAATGCCAGGAGATTTTTTGTTTGATTTCATTTGTTTGTTTTCCCTCAAGGCTAGTGTTCTACCACTTGAGTCCCAGCTCCATATCTGTTTTTTTGGTGATTATTTGGAGTTATGTGACTCAAGGACTTACCTTTCTTTCTGAGCTTTTTGAAAACCGTAATCCTCAGATCTCAGCCTCCTGAGTAGCTAGGATTTCAGGTGTGAAACACTAGTAGCTGGCTAGGAGGTTAGTTTTTACCTTCAGAAAAAAAAATCTCTCCCTTTCTGTGGAACAAGGGCTCCCCTGTCCTCGTATTTGATCAAGACAATAATTTTCCACCTTGTACAGATGAGGAAACTAAGGCTCATGAGGAGCAATCTCAAGATTGGTAAAAGTCAGAGCTGATATTTGGAGTCTTAACCTCTGGTGGGAGAAGCTTCCAGATGATGTGATGGTCTCCTCATTACACTCTTGTCTTCATTTTGTCACCTGGTGAGCTGCTTCAAGAGCTGCCGGTCTATGAGGCCCCCTGTCCTCTTCCTTCCTTCCTGTCCTGGCACAGAAGAGCTACCCTGGGTACTAAGGTCTCTGTGACATCAGTCCTGGGTACTAAGGTCTCTGTGACATCAGTCATGTATAGAATCAGCCTATTGTCCATGTGGGGTAATAAATCTGAGGATTCTATCCCTGTCTTCAGGGAGCTCTTAGTGTGATCAGGGAAGAGATGCCTTGTACTCCTGGGGTCCCATTCATTGGCCCCCTCTCTTTCTGCCCTTGCAGGACATGCTTGTTTCAGTAAGCAGATATTATATGCCAGGCCTCATACTCAGACTGCTATCTGTGACAACTTACTTATTAGTAGGTGAAATTATTGTTCCTCTTACCAGATAGGAAATGAAGTTCCCACAAAAATCATTTTAGAGCCAGGTGCTGGTGGCTCACACCTGTAATTCCAGCTACTCAGAAGGCTGAGATCTGGTTCAAAGCCAGCCTGGGCAGGAAAGTTCATGAGACTCTTATCTGCAATAAACCACTAGAAAACCGGAAGTGGTGAGGTAGAGCACTCGCCTTGAGCTGAAGACCTGAGGGATAGCACCCAAACCCAGAGTTCAAGCCCCATGACTGACAAAAAATAAACAATTACTAAAAAATTAATAAATAAAAAGCAATGGTTTAAGGAAGGAGCTAAGAAAAGTAAATCCAGCTAAGAAAAATGAGGGCAGCAGAGGTTACTGATCTCCATATCTAAGAGATATAAAAAACATTCAAGGTAAAAAAAAAAAAAGATTGCAGCCAGGTGCGGGTCGCTCAGTACTGTAATCCTAGCAATTCAGGAGTCTGAGATCTGAGGGTCCTGGTTTGAAGCCAGCCTGGAAAGAAAAGTCTGGGACAGTCTTTATCTCCAATTAACCTCAAAAAGCCAGAACAGGAGGTGTGGCTCAAATGGTAGAGCACTATCCTCGAGCAGATAAATCTAAGGGATAGGTCAGTCCCCAGCTGAGTGGGGCTCGGTGCCCCAGCTCTGAGTTCACTCTCCAGTACTGGCGCCAAAATAGGAATAATATTAATAGTTACTTAAGAAGCAGGAAATACTTAGGATGTGGTAGATGTTGAGTCCTGAAGCTCCCTGTTGAGTTGCCTTGTTTCCTTTGTAGTACTGTTGCAGTGTGCATGGTGTGTGTGTGTATACAAGTAACCCTATTAGTTGTTTTATTGTGACCGTTATGACCCATGAGTAAGAACTATTACAAGAAAACAGAGGTGTTGAACAATATGCTGTAAGCCACAACAGTAGATTGCCAAGCCAGATGGACCCAGGTATCCTTGATTCTGAAATGTGCACAGTTAGCCAATCACATACAGTACTGGCACCTTGGTTAAATACCAGAGAAAAAGCTTCTTTGCTGTGGAGGCTACAAGATAGCCAGGTAGCCCTGGAAAACTGGCCAAGTGAATATCCTGTGTTAAAATAGGGAGAAGCAAGTCAGTAAGGAGCTCTACAGTGCTCTGAAGGAAATGGGCAAAAGCGAGAGTACCTGTCCTAAAGGGCCTTGTTGTAAGTCTTCCCTCCACTCCCACCCCAGAAGTTGTCCCTCAGCTTTTTGCTCAAGCTTAGCACTCTGCTACTTGAGTCACAGCTCTACTTCTGGCTTTTTTTTTTTGCCTTATTGGAGATAAGGATCCTCATTGACTTTCCTGCTTAGACTAGCTTCAAAGCGAGGTCCTCAGATCTCAGCCTCCTGATTACGATTATAGGCATGAGCCACTGGCACCCATCCTACAATACTGTTCTTAATGGCAGTGACAGTCAGATGGGGCCTTCATCCATGTTTTATATGATCTCATCCTAATAGATACTGTCCTCAGGCTAGAGTCTAAGTGACTGGCTGGAAAAGCTCAGGCCTGGCCACAGTGACAATTCAGTGAGTTAAATTTCTTGGATTTGGATGCAGGCCATCTGCTTTACTTCTTGGGCTACTGCTTTCAAGTGCTCTGCTCCACTATATCTGGAGTTTCTGGTAAGACACATGGGTGAATGTGGGTACTTTCTCTCAGGTGATGGCCATTTGAGGAGGAACAGAGGACAGTGGCCACCCTGGTCTCACTGTCCATTATTATTAATAGCAAACATACCAGCTTGTGTTCAGAATGGCTTAGAAGCAGCTCTTGGTGGTTTTGCAGCTTGGCTTTCATTTCTGGCATGACAGTGCATTGGAAAGGTTCTGGATTCAAAGTCAGGTTCAGCTTTGGGCTCAGTGTCTGACACATGCTAACTCTTGCTTCCATCCCAGATGAGTCACTGTCCATCTCTAAGCTGCCCTGCCCTGTCTCCTCCTCATATACCTTCTTCTGATGAAGAAATTCCCTTCTGATAAATAGAGATTCCATGGAAGGAAATTGATCATGTACAGCTGGTTTCTCCACAGACAGTTGTTCAATTTTATTTCCCTTTCATTTTTCTTCCTCTTCCCAGAGGAAGAGATCACTGCCTTTAAGAACTTGATAGCAGATAGACTTAGATGATTACATGTAAATTGGAGCTAGCTTCTGAAACTCCAGGTGAGTTTCTGCCGACCTGGCAGAATTTTTTAGGGCCCTATGCACCTAATGTATTTTAGTCTTTATTTTTATTTTTCACCTATATTTTTCTTCTCATATTACTTCTAGGTGCCTTTTATTTTCCTTTAGGACTCATGCATAATTTTGGCTGCTTTTAGGTATCATTAATAGAAGGTCCAACTCATTTCAGTGATAGAAAGATTTATTATTTCACATAATAATAACCATGGCACAAGGGTAACTGTAGAGTTCATTAATTCAATGGCTCAGTACTGTCTTCTTTTTTTTCTTTTTTGTCGGTCATGGGGCTTGAACTCTGGGCCTGTGCAATGTCCCTTAGCAACTCAGCTCAAGGCTAGCACTCTACCACTTGAGCCACAGTGCCACTTCTGGTTTTCTGGTGGTTTACTGGAGATAAGAGTTTCACAGGTTTTCCTTCCCTGGGCTGGCTTTGAACCATGATCCTCAAATCTTAGCCACCTGAGTAGCTAGGATTACAGGAATGAGCTACCGGCACCCAGCCTGTCTTCTTATATTTATATTCCTACTATCTTTTGAATTGACCATATTGGGTATATTCTCCCCAGCTAAAGTTCATCATCACAAGTTGGCTATTGCAGCACCAGACATCCTATGTAAACACAGAAACCAAGTTTTGAATGATGGGAAAAAATCAGGATTTGTTTGTAAAGAGGAATGAGAAGTGACTGCTGAGGTGATATTAATCCTTGATAAGAAGCATGTACCTTTTCTCTTTTGCCTACAGGTTAAGAACAAATATGTTGTCATGGCATAATGTGATATACATACTGTGCCCTCAACTATTATTTCATCATTTTACTTCCTTCTGTTCTCTACACTAGAAGGCCAAACAAGACCACTAGCTATTGCCAGTACTAAGTACACCTCATTTTTACCTCCGTGTTTTAGGCAGGCTGAGCCTGTGCCTGAACCACACCCTGACCATGTGCCCTGCCCTGCAGCTGTAGCACAAGACAAAAATGGCTAGAGTCAATAGTAGAAGCAGAGCACTCCCTTGCTCCCTCCCAAGTATGTATTTCAGACACAATCTTTTTATTTTTATTGTAAGATAAAACAGAAAATACAGCTGACACTGTTGGGTCATGCTTGTAATCCTAACTCTTCAGCAAGCTGAGATCTTAGGACTGAATTTCAAAGCTAGCCTGGGCAGAAAAGTCTGTGAGTCTCTTGTCTCCATCAAACAATCAAAAAGCCTGAAGTAAAGCTGTGGCTCAAGTGGTAGAGTGCCAGCCTTGAGCAAAAAAGCTAAGGGACAGCGCCCAGGCCTTGAGTTGAAGCCTCAGAACTGGCACCCCCACTCAGGCTCCATTCAGGATCCTGCTTTCCCTTGATCTGTCAGACCTCCTCTGCCTCTAAAGTCTGTGACATTTCCACTATCTTTTCTTTAGCATGAGCTTGACACTTTTGGAAAGGGCAGTTACTGATCTTGTGGGAAGCCTCCCAGTATGACTTGGGTGAGTGTTTTTTTTATTTTGGTTGGTCCTTGAGCTTGAACTTAGGGCCTGGTTGCTATCCTTGAGCTAGTTCTAGTCTATCACTCTACCACTTGGAGCTAAAACACCACTTCCAGTTTTCTGGTGTTCACTGGAGATAAGAATGTCACACACTTTCCTCTCTGGGCTGGCTTTGGAGCAATAACCTCAGATCTGAGCCTCCTGAGTGGCTAGGGTTCCATGGGTGAGCCACTGAGACCCAGCTAAGCTGATATTAGTTTGTTTGTTTGTTTATGCCTAATTTTATGACTGAATGAGAAAACTCAGTACCTCATATCAGTTTCTGATGTCTCATTGCCTGGGTGTATCTTTGGTCACCTACTTAAGGTGATCCTTGCCAGTTTTTTTCAGGATGAGGACACTGTTTCTTACATGGTAATTGGCAAATAACCCAAGTCTATAGTTCAATTGCAAAGATATTTTCTTCAAAGGGTATCTCTGTGCAGGTTTAGCTTAGGAACCAGATGGGAACCAGATACTATGGTTGAGAAGGACATGGGCCAGGTTGGTATCCCAGCAAGATCATCTGCCTCATCTCTAATTGGCCCAGCTGGTGAAGTGCCTGTGCTTCAACCTCAACTTCTGTTTGAGAACCTAGCCTGATATTGTTGATTTGACTATAAGGTTTTCTGCACTTGAAGTACCCTGCAAGATGGTTTCCTTCCAAACTGAGATTCATAAAGTGAGTTAGGTTTAACATAAGCAACACAAAATGGAACTGGTATCAAGAAGCATTTATTTAGTGTCTCTGTTTATCTGCTACTATGTTAAATCTAAGGAAGGTGAAAGTCATAGTCTCTGTCTACGAATCCAGCACCTTTTCTTCAAGGGGAGGACTTTGTTATCGAGACCTAATGAAAAAACATTAAAAAAAATCCCCATGTAGGGAGAGCACTACCCTGAAAAAAAATTATATTCACCATTTTGCAGTCACTAGCTGCTGACTTCGCTTCTGTAACTTGCTTTTGCTAATGTTAAAGTATAAAGATAGGTCTGTGTCAACAAACTCTAAAGAATGTAACCGCCATGATAGATAACTAACTACTGACCTCTGTCCCAGACATTCCCAGAGTCTGGAACAAAGACTAACACATATTCCGGATTCTCCTCCAGGAACTGGACCCTGAGATAACGACCATTTGGCAGGACCAGCAAACTAGGCCAAATGTCAACCAATTGCAAGCCTGTAACTACGGGAATTCCCCCTAACCCTTATCATCCAAAGCAACCATCCCCCTTGAGTCACCTCGCACCAATGATTTTACAAAGAGTGATACAAAATTTCCCACATGGCATAGTGATTTGCTGTGAATGTCTACCGGGGCCTTGCCCCTCCCTTAAAATGTATAAAAAGTGCTGTAGCTCTGTGTTCAGGGCCTCTTGTTAACACCCCTACAACGGTGTGCATGAGGTCCGTGCTCGTGAGTTCGTTAATAAATGACTCCTTGTCGCTTGCATTATCCAAGGTCTCTGGTGGTCTACAGGGGGCTCCAAGATTCTGGGTACTACATTTGGTACATTGGCCGGGAAGCCCTCCATTGTAGACTATCCAGATACCGGCATAGTGAGTCGTTTCAGGAACAAATGGGTGAGTTTTCGTGGCGCCACTTTCATATTTCGGGAATTGGTGAAAGCCTGCAGGTATGGTCTTGGGGCTGGCGGAGATTCTTGGCAGACGCGCTATAAGACTGCCAGAGGGGCCAGTGGGGGACGTCCCCTGGAACCCTGGGTGGGGCTGTCCTCAAGATCAGGTAGAGGGAGTTCGAGTCCCCATGATTGGCCAATTCTCTCTGGTTGGAAGCACTTCTGGACAAACTCTCTGGCCAGCAGCCTGACACGCTTGCTGTCTGTCTTGAGTGTGCATATATGTCTTCTGTTAACTCTAATTTGAATCTTAGTCATGCAGCCCTGGGGTCAGTGGACCGGATCACTCCCCCCTCCCCCAAGAAAGTATGACCAAGTACACGTACATTACCAATCCCCATATGCAGTGTGTGTGTGTGTAATTTTAATATACTTCTTTTTCTTTCTCATCTCGGTTTTACTAATTTGGACACTCCTTGATGCAGAGATGGGGCAAGGACAAAGCAAACTTACTCCTCTCAACCTCCTGCTTGATCATTTCAAAGAGGTTAAAGAGAGGGAGTATAATTTGAGTATAATTGGAAATCTCAGAAGAATCTAAAAAGAAAAATTCTCTGGAATGAGTAGAGGGGGTTTGAGTCCCCTGGTAAGTGGTGAGATGTCACCCCGTTCACTGAGACCTGATTTTGTCTTTGTAGCCACTTGTCTGTCTTGTTTACATCACTGTGTGTGTTTCTTTTATGTTTTCTGAGGTGGGGAAGTTCTGGGTGAATGTGGCAGGCTCACTCAGCAGACTCTGGATTCAGCTTGCTGAGTGGGAGCAGTACAGAGTTCTGGTAAGTATAAACTGGTTCCCATTAGTCCCCAACTCAGCCTTCAGTTCTTGTCTTGTCTTGTTTTAGAATTGGTACCAGTTTTAAATGTGGTCCTTGGTTTTTGTGTTTATCTGTTTTTGTTATTTATTTGAACATCTCTGGTGGAATAAAAGTTCCAGCCTCCCACTGGGCTTGGTCACAGACCTGCTAAATCCCCCCCGTTGAGTTACAGCAGCCAAGAGGTGGGGCATGGACAAGCCTCAGGCTGCACCTTCTTCCAGTGGAGGCTGCTGGAGGAGAGGCAGGGGTGTAGATAGCAGTGAGCCTGGTCTGGACTTTCAGCTGCTCCAGACAGCTTAACAATTTGTAAAGTGCTCTTGTCTAAAATTGGGTAAAAAAAAAATCAGGCCAGTTTAGTTTCAGGTGACCCCTTCCCCAGCTCTCCTCCAACAGAAGGGATTCAAAAGACTGATTAGTGAATTGCCTTGCTAAACAAGCAAGCTCTGGGAAAATGAAGCCCAACAAAGGTACCTAGTTTAAAAGAAATAGTGTCTTAATTTTTTGTTTAAAAACTTTAGAAAGTGTACGTACAACTGATTTTGATATATGCGTGCTTTAAGATCTGTATAAGTGTTTTGTATATGTTTGTAAACATGTTCGAAGATAAGAATTGTCAGCATGCTGTAACAATTGGGTGAGTTTAAATTTAAAATATAAAAGGTTATGAGGTTTGGATATTAACAAAATTTTAAAGAATCTTCATAGTGTTTTAAATGACTTTTTAAGGATTCTTTACCTTGAAAAATAGAAAATCTGGTATTTGAGAATGCATAAGACTGTTTATAGTGTAAGCAAGTTATCTGGCTTAACAAAAATGCATTGGCAGTTTGGGATTCAGTTCCCTTGGCTAAAATTTGGGGATAAATATTAGAAATTTAAGTGTAAAGGTTAATTTAACACTGTCAAAGATGTTACCTCTTCTGTCTGTCTAAAACTGTGTATTTCATTCGAGAACCAAGAAATAAGAAAAGGGAAAAACGTAGAAGCCAACAGAAGACCTATTTTTAGGGGTGAGGGGTGAACAGGCAGAAGTGCAGTTCAGATGGTCATGCATGGTGGGACAGGCCCTGGGAGGAATCCATGCATGGTGAAAGAGGGCAAGCTGGCACAAATGCAGTTCATCTAACCCTAAAGAGTCAGATTGGATACGTGCCCATTCCATAGGAGGAGCCAAGTGGCCCATCTTTGTTCTGTCCCTTTTCCCTGTAGATAGACACTGGAAATATTATGGTTAAAATTAGTGATGTGATGATCTGTAGTATTGCTAAAACTGTCCCTTGGACTTAAAAAGAGAGTTAAAAAGTTTATTTGTATAATGTGACTTGCTTTCAATTATGTTCTACAAGTAGGATGTTTTTTTAAAAGTTATAAAGGTGTTAAGTTTAGCTTTTTGGTACAGTTATGGTGATTGTAATTTTCGAATTAAGGAAAAAATTGTCATTTGAGTTCAAGATTTTTAATGTGTATCTGTTTTAAAACAAGCAGCCAAGAGGCAATGAGTGACACTTGGATTCAAGATTTCAAGGGATCTTTTCAAAATGCAAATGAAAACTAAAGTATAAAATAGTAAAAGAGATTAATAAGAAGCTTAAAAATTAGGAATGGATTTTGGATATAAAGTTTAAAAGTAAAATTGTTTTTAACATTTGTCTCAAAGTGCACAAAGAAAAAATTAGGATTACCAAAAGAATTGCTATTTTAGATTGCTCTTATAGGTTTTTTTTTTTTTTAACAGTTTCCAGCAAAGCCCAGAGCAAAGCACAGAGGATTCTTACAAGTTTGTTAGATGTAACTTTGACTTTTAATAAGTTTCAGGTAAGCACATGCTTAAAAGCTACTTCTATGTTGACCACCTTCTGCTTTTAATTGGAGTAAGATGGCTTTTTGTAAGACTCATTGATCTGAAACTGGTTCGAAGCCAGCCCGGGCAGAAAAAGATCCCTGTGAGACTGTCACCTCTACTCAGCCAGCAGAGTGCTGAAAGAGCAAGCAGATATGCTTTGGGACTCAAAGTGGCAGAGTGCTAGCCTTGAACTGTAGAGCTGAGAGAGAGCGCTCATGCCCCGAGTTCAAGTCCAGCGACCAGCTAAAGGGAAATGCCAATGAGGCATTTATCCCAATGTGGAGAAGACACTCCTGGGTCAAAAGCAATGGAGGAACATCTACAGGCAGTAAGCCACTGCTTGGATGGCAGAAATGTCAGATCCTAGAGTCATTTGTGTGTGGCCCTTCAAAACTGGTCAGAGCCGGGAGGTCATGGAAAGATAGTTTGTAAGCATGCCTAATGACTACCTTGTAAGGAACAGGAACTTGCCAGTCCTCTGTGATAGTAAAAGCTAATGTTACAAAATGTGGGGAATAGTTTAAATCTCAACCCCTTTATGTGCCAAAAGCTCTAATTGGCAGTAACTAGTGAGATGACACCAGCTACATGAAATTCATCTGCTCAGAAAAAGTTTGTAAACCTGAGAGTGTATTTCTACTGATATCTGTCTAGAGGCCTGCAAAATAACTTAGGCATTGTTGGGATCATTAGAGATCACATTCCTAAGCCATCTAGAAAGATGCTTTTGCAAACCAGAGTGCTAAACAAGCTACACTGCTGTAGCCAGAAAAAAGGTCTGTGCAGTTGTCAAAAGTTAAAATATTGTTCTTAATGACATCTAACCCTGATAGCCTCTTTGTAAAATAGGCTAAGGGTATAGGTTCCTGGTTAGGTAGGATCAACGCCCCTGAAGTCAGCTTGAAGAAGTTACAGAAGATGGACCTTCGCCCATCAACCCCCTGTTAAGATCAAGAGTCCAGCGTCAGTTTGAGAAAAACGAGACAAAATAGATAAAATTTTTTTTTTGAAAAAAGCATAAAAAATAATGTTAACAGGTGTGCAAGTGTGGAGAGACTGCATCTGTAGGAGATGGTTACAAGAATAATCCTTCTGTGTCTGTTTACAAAAATATCTGGTTAATAAAAAAGTTGTAATTTTGGTAAATTGTCCTGGGCTATTGTTTAAAGGTCTTAAATACCAGCAGGATCAAAGCCTGTCAAGCCTATGCAGTGTATCCTAAACCAGTCTGTGTAGGAATTTACAGTGCAGCATGAGGTGTGACAGTCCCTTGGAGCCACTGGGTGATCCTGCTGCTGCTGCTGTTGCTGCATATCCTAATGGGTAGAGTTTGAAGACAGCCTCACAGTCACCTGGAGGAAATCTATGTCATTACCGAGAACACCTCCACCGTGGTAAAAGTAGACTGAACTCCTGCCTGGTTCCATCACTTGAGACTGGATCCTTGTTGAAAGCTGCTAAAACTAAGATCTGTGGGACATTCTTTTGAGTGATATCCAAAAACCCTCTCTATTCCCACAGTAGATATTGGGGACAAGGATATCACTGGCTTGCTTACCTTAGGCACTTCAGTGCATAGTGACTGGAAATCCACTCTATAGTCACAGCCTGGTTTGGCTCTGGTATGGTAATAACCTGAGTGTGTTATCAATGGAGGTAGTAAATGAGACCCCAGCCTTACTCGTAACTGAAAAGAAGAGGAGGGTGGTAAAGAAAGCCTTGGGAAAGGAATTGGGGGAAAATTGGTATCCTCTGGATAAGAAAGGATATGAAAAGTAAGGATTGTCTTTAAATGTTTGAAAAAGAAAAAAAGAAGACAAACCTCAAAAAGTATAAGTATGTAGCAAATGGTATGAGTATGTCTTGAAATTGCAGCTTATGAATATAGCTGGTATTAAATTAGCTGTGATATACAGACTCAGGACTGGTGGAAGAAAAAAATGTAAGGGCCTTTGGTACTATTAATTTTGTCACAATTGGATCTTATATACTCAACACACTGATGTCCTTTGTAAAAGAAAAAGATCAGCGCAGTCCATCTATTAGTTCTGAGATCCCAATACCAAACTGTAAATATAAAAGATTGTGCCAATTAGGGGGCCATGATTGGTCCCTGATGCTCTAGAAAAGGGGGGAATGAAGAACTGAAGAACTAAAAATTATATTCACCATTTTGTAGTCACTAACTGCTGACTTCGCTTCTGTAACTTGCTTTTGCTAATGTTAAAGTATAAAGATAGGTCTGTGTCCACAAACTCTAAAGAATGTAACTGCCATGATAGAAAACTAACTGCTGACCTCGGGCCCAGACATTCCCAGAGTCTGGAACAATGGCTAACACATATTCCGGATCCTCCTCTGGGAACTGGACCCCGAGATAATGACCATCTGGCAGGACCAGCAAACTAGGCCAAATGTCAACCAATCGCAAGCCTGTAACTATGGGAATTCCCCCTAACCCTTATCATCCAAACCAACCATCCCCTTGAGTCACCCCACGCCAATCATTTTACAGTGTTACAAAATTTCCCGTGTGGCATAGTGGTTTGCTGTGAGTGTTTACCGGGGCCCTGCCCCTACCTTAAAATGTATAAAAAGTGCTGTAACCCTGTGTTCAGGGCTTCTTGTT
The DNA here is from genome assembly GCF_019054845.1 of Dipodomys spectabilis. Classification (NCBI taxonomy): domain Eukaryota; kingdom Metazoa; phylum Chordata; class Mammalia; order Rodentia; family Heteromyidae; genus Dipodomys; species Dipodomys spectabilis. The sequence continues at coordinate 2,075,177 of NW_024871098.1, read as the reverse complement.
AACACCCCTACAACGGTGTGCATGAGGTCCGTGCTCATGAGTTCGTTAATAAACGACTCCTTGCCACTTGCATTATCCAAGGTCTCTGGTGGTCTACGGGGGCCTCCAAGAATCTGGATACTACAATACATGCACATGTCCACTGTTGTGTCTTTATATTTGGAATGTGAATGTGTGAATCACATTGTTTAGCTTTGTAGGTATCTCTTTTTTAATTTTTTAATTATAATTAATTTTTTTATTGAGAAAATACTGTACAGAGGGGTTACAATTACATGCAAGATAACGAATACATTTCTTATCAAGTATTGTTGCCTCCTCCTTTGTTTCCCCTTCCCAAACCTTCCTGTACCCCCACCCTGCCTTCCCTACCCAACCCTCTCACCCCCACTAAAGTTGTAAAGTTCATTTTTCTACATAACGATGCATTGTTGCAATGGGTCCACCTTTATCCCTATTTAAACGATTTGTTTTTTCCCTTCCCCTCTACAAATTATACCAACATCAAATACAGTCAAAGCAGGGGTTATACGATGGGGGACAGACATACAAAGCTACAAAGAAATCATTTTATAAATATGTAAGATACAATCGCAAGAAAGAAAAAAAAACATTGACTACTTTTCTTGGGGTTTATTGCCTTAAGATGAACTTTTCTGCCCTTTTCTGCTTGACTCAAGACATACACTGGTTATTGCAAATAAGGAAAACCATGGGATCTATTTTTCTTTGGGCCTGGCTTACTTCACTAATATAATTTTTTCCATCTTTCCATTTCCTAACAAATGGAGCAATGTCATTCTTTCTGATGGAAGCATGGAATTGCATTGTGTATATATACCACATTTTCTTGATCCATTCATCTACTGAGGGGCATCTGGGTTGGTTCCATATCTTAGTTATTTTAAATAATGCTGCAATAAATATAGTTGTGCTGGTGGTTAACTACTTGTAGAAAACTAAAGTTAGATCCTTATATATCACATTCCAATAGAATCAACTCCAAATGGATCAAAGACCTCGGAGTCAAACCAGACATTCTGAAAACATTACAGGATGGAATAGGAGAAACCCTAGGTCTCTTTGGCACAGGCTGAAATTTTCTTAATAGAGAACCAGAAACACAACAAATCAAAAAAAGGTTGGACAAATGGGATTGCATAAAATTGCAGAGCTTCTGCATGGCAAAGGACATAGCTAACAAGATTAATATAAAGCCCATGGATTGGGAGAAGATCTTCCCTAGCCATACAACATACAAGGGTCTCATATCTAAAATATACTTGGAACTCAAAAAATTAAATCCTCCGACAACAAATCTTCAAAGAAACAACTGCCCAATAAATAAGTGGGCTAAAGACTTAAAGAGAAACTTCTCTGAAGAAGAAAGAAGGACGGACAATAGACACATGAAGAAATGCTCAACCTCCCTAGCCATAAAAGCAATGCAAATCAAAACAACATTAGGATACCATTTCACCCCAGTTAGAATGGCTATAATCAAGAACTCTAATAACAACAGATGCTGGAGGGGATGTGGACAGAAAGGAACCTTACTGCATTTGGAAAGCGGTATGGAGTTCCCTCAAAAGACTCCACAAAAAAGCTCCCCTATGACCCAGCAATCACACTTTTGGGCTTTTACCCCCATGATCACAAACAAGGCCACACTAAAGCTATCAGCACAACTATATTTATCGTACCTCTTTTAAATTTTATCCCTCAACTTGCTAACATAGCTCTTATATTTTTTGCACACGAACCTTCATCCCAATCAAATGATTTACCATGCTATCTTCACGTGTAGCAACAAGGTCACATAAAACTGTCAGAACGTGTGGTAAAAAATGTTTTAAAAAAAGACAGTCATTGGTGCTGTGAATGTGGCTTAGTGATAGTGGAATTGCCTAGCATGCATGAAGCCGTGGGTTTGATTCCTCAGTACCACATAAACAGAAAAATTCAGAAGTGATGCTGTGGTTTAAATGGTAGAGTGCTAGCCTTGAACAAAAGAAGCTCAAGGACAGTTCCAGGCAGAGATCAAGCCCAGAACTGGCCAAAAGACTATACTTTAACCACAGTGCATTTGTACAACTCTTTGTTAAATAACTTGGCCGAGCTTTAGTCTTGTACGATTCACTAGAGATAACAATAAAACCACTATCATTGGCATGCCGATATTTGCTAATTGAGATGTTTTCTGTTCCCCAATTTTTGTTAATATCAATTAGTTATAGAAGGGATTTCCTTTTGACAAGACCATATATGTAGATAGTATACCTTGATCTGACTCATCACAAGTATCATTGTCTTTCGGTGCTGCTCACCCTTCCCAAACTTACTTCTTTATTTTTCCATTTCACATAGGTACTTAAAATATTCTAACCATATTTACCCTCCTATACCCTCTCCTGTTACTCTTCCCCACTCCAATTGCTACCAACCATCCAGTCAGGACCTTTTTGACATTCTTTGCCTTCATTCTCTTAAGTGTATGTTAATTCAGAAGTCAAGAATGATACACTATTGACTTCTTTCTCAACCTATTTAAGTCCAAAATCTTTCCTCCATTTACATAAGCATTGCTGTAGCAAGCCCAAAAGTCATATTTCTCTTTGGATATGTTAATAGTCTTATTTGTCTTTCAAAATCCTAAATATATTCAATGATAGCTAGCTATCATTCTTCAGTATAAACGCAATTGAGTGAGATTGAGTTTTTGACATTAGTAATGTATTTATTACAAATAATAAAATTATGCTAGCAGATAATATGGACTGGTAACTTCTATTTTTTTCAACTTGAATAGATTTTCAATATTTAGGTTTTATATAGCCTTCACATCTTTAGGACCAAGTGTAAAGAAAGTCACCATCTTATGCTTTGGTTTAGCTTTTGATAGAAAATAATCTGATTTCTTCACAGTGATAGTAACATGATACATGGATATCTGTTTTGAAAATTAGTTTACATGAGAAAGCAAAGTTGATTTCTCACAGAACATAATACCAGCCAGATTCAAAAGTCCTGACAATAAAAATGTTTAATAGTCTATGTAAACATTTTCTGTCAACTTCAATATCTTTTCTCCTTTACTTCTTTCTATAATCGTATACTGATTTCTCTAAGGCTTTAAAAACAATTCTAACTATATCAATTTAGATTATGTTTGGAGTATATTTTTATTTATATTGAAATTGTTGCTATACCACTAAAAATAATAAAACATGTTGTTTCTGTTAGGCTTAATTTTTTGTTGTTGTACTTAAAACAGGTAGGTATGCAGAGTACCAAAACCTGTGATTTTCTGTCTTCTTAATATTTTTATTATTGTTTATAATATAATATATTTTTTATAATCATTCAATTATAATGTTGTCTTTTCATGTTGACTGTAGTTTGAGTGTCATTGGGGAAATAAAATAAAACATTCACATTTTGTAGTTTAATTCCTAATGTGTAATGCATCTTGATTTCTGTATTTTGACTATCAAAGTTTCCATAATAAAATTTTACGTATCCTGAGTGCTTACCAGTTACTGTATTAAGCATTCTTTATCTACACAATACTCAACTCTCATAAACGTAGCCATACATACAAGGACTATGCCTGGGAGAAATCATTATTTTCATCCAAGATTTATGGCTCATGGCCAAGCCAGAATTACTTAAGGGTAGACTTGCATACCAGAAATAACATTCATTATCATTATGCATGAGGAGAAAGTTTTCCAAAAGGTTAATGCATCATCTGTAATTTGATGGGTGCTGGGTACACATACGGTACAGTAACCATTTTTTTTTTTTTTTGGTCTTTCATGGGGCTTGTATTCTGGGCATAGGCACTGTCCCTGAGCTCTTCAGCTCGAGGCTAATTCTCTACCACTTGAGCCACAGTGCACTTCTGGTTTTCTGGTAGGTAATTGGAGATAAGAGTCTCACAGACTTTCCTGTCCAGGCTGGCTTTGAACCAAGATCCTTAGGTCTCAGCCTCCTGAGTAGCTAGGATAATCAGTTTGAGTCACTGAAGCCCACCTTATTAACCTTCTTAGATACAAAGGAACAATTTTGCTGCTATATTTATTCTTTGTACAACTCTAGAGTAAAAAATATAAACAGGATACTAAAGTGGAGCACTCAAACCTCAATGCATATCTTGAAAAACCTAGAAGGTGTGCGTGGTGCCACATAACTCTGAAGGAAAAAAATTAGAATAAATAACCACATAGCCAACCTCTCAATTAAAACCCTTTGTAAAACTGAGTTACCTCAATTTTTGTGAGAAAGAAGGACGGAATGAAACAATTTTTTTATTATGAAAATACTGTACAAAGGAGTTACAATTACATGGGCAAGATAATGAGTACATTTCTTATCAAGCATTGTTGCCTCTTCCTTTGTTTCCCCTTCCTATCCCTTCCCATCTCCCCCCCTCACTCCCCAAAATCTCCCACAAGTCTCCCCTCCCTCCCCTGCCACCTCCATCCCGGCTAAAGTTGTAAAGTTTGTTTTTCGACATAACAACTTGTATGTCTCAATGTTGCAATGGGTCCATCTGTATCCCTATTTAAAGAATTTGTCTTTTCTCTTCCCCTCCACAAATTATACCAACATCAAATACAGTGAAAGCAGGGGTTATACCATGTGGGAGGGACACACAAAGCAACATAAAAATTATATTATAAATATGTTAGAAACAATCGCATGAAAGGAAAAAAAACATTTGAATATTTATCTTGGGGTTCATTTCATCTAACATCAACTTATCTGACCTTTTCTGCTTGACTCAAACATATACAAGTAGTTGCAAATAAGGGAAACCATGGGGCCTATGTTTCTTTATGGCTGGCTTACTTCACTTAATATAATTTTTTCCAAGTCTTTCCAATTCCTAACAAATGGGCAAACAGAAATTTTTATGACTTTCATTTACAAAATGTAAAATTAAGCTTAATTTGGATTCTAAAAATTACTATAATCTTTTTTTGGGGGGGAGGGTTCGGTCATGGGGCCTGAACTCTTGTCCCTCAGCTCTTCAGCTCAAGACTCGCACTCTACCACTTGAACTACTGCGCCACTTCCTTCTTTTTTCTTTTTTGTTTATGTGGTGCTGAGGAATTGAACCCAGGGCCTCAGGCATGCAAGGCAAGTGCTCTACCACTGAGCCACATTCCCAGCCCCCTATAATCTTTTTTAATGTACGAAAGGAGATAAGATTTGGGTAATTTAAAGAGAAAATTTGACATACTACAACTAATTAGTCGTTTAAAATAAATGTAACACAGCTACTGAATAGGCTGAGCTACAGAGGATAGTGACCTAACTTTGTCCAGGTAGCAAAAGCATGAGAAACTTTATCTCCAGTTAACCAACAAAATTCTGGACTGAAGGTATGGCTCAAGGGTTAAAGTATCATGCCTGAGCAAGAAAACGTACAATGTGAGGTTCAGAGTTCATACCAATATGTGTGCAGAAATTAAATTAAAAAACTAACTCAGTATTGACAGATTTCTAATCATTAGCACAAACACTTCATGTTTATAACATAAAACAATTTTGACTATTACTAAAAATTTCAATGTATTCAGTCCCATTAGTATGTATTAAATAGTCATTTAGTAAATTATTTAAATATCTAGTGGGACAATTTTTATAATGCTTCGGTTATTTTTGAGAAACAACTAAGGACATAAGTATGCAATTAGAATTTCATAGTCTTGACTTTAAATTATAGTACAATCTCATTTTGTATACTTCATCATCTCAAGAGAAAAGTACAATCTGTTGTTCTATTATTAAAACCACTTTTAATATATTTTGCATATCCTATGATTTTTCAGTATTCTGACATTTATTTACTTATTAGATGCTTTAAATTATGTTCTTTGCTTCAAAGCCTAAGGACACAAGATTCATAAAACCTTTCATTAAATATTTAAATAAGAAGAAGGAACAATCAAATAGTAACATAATAACCAAACAAAAGAGCTCTCGGCATCAAACCACAGATCTTTTTTATTGAGACAGACTCCGTATTTAGAAGAAAAGAATTGAGTGTGGCTTTTTTGTATTATGTATTATTAATGCCTAAACTGAGTAAAATAAAATTTGAATTTTGCACAAGGACCCTTATGTTTAATAATTTAAAAAGTTGATCAGCTGGCCCCTCCTTGGCTAATTCTTTGTCCAACTTGTTAAATAATTCAGGCACTTTATTAACAAGGATGGTTTATAATTAGAAAAATTTATACAGTTCACCATGAAATGATATGATAGAAATTTATGAAAACAATAAACACCTTGAAACGGTGTTGTATATCCATTGTACGTAACTTGTATTAAAGACATTGCTTCATCAATATACCAAAAGAAGCATGTGTTTACCATTACAAATATGAGAGGAAAAAATTCACAGCATTTTAATAGCATGATTTACTGAAAAGCCATTCAAACTAGGATGGACAACTGTTATGTGAAAAAATAATAACGGCTGGCTGCCAGTAACTCATGCCTGCATTCTTCATTTTCCCTGGGGCTGAGATCTGAGGATCAGGGTTTGAAGCCAGACTGGGGACGAAAGTTCATGGGCCTCTTATCTCCAACTAATTACTCAAAAAAAAAAAAAAAAAAAAACCAAATACAAAACCTGAAAGCGAAGCTGTGGTTTAAATGGTAGTTTGATAGCTTTGAACAGAATTCGTTCAGGGCCAAAGCCAAGACCTTGAGTTCAAGACCCAGGACTGACAGGAAAAATTTAAAGGAAAACAAATAGCAACAACAACAACAATAAACAGATTTCTCTGAAAGAACTTCCAGTTCTCTTATGATTTTTTAGTAGAGCACATTGTGACATCCAGCAGATATTCAATAAATGAGTTTTGCATTGATTCATAAAGATGTATTTTACTTTAAGAAGGTGTCATAATTGTATATGATTGTTTCCGCTAGTAAAATTTGTATTCCTCATATATTGAGCATTTTTGAAAACATAGGAAACATGCTTGGCGACTTATGTTTCCTTAAATTATTTTTGTAAGCTAAACATTTTAATGGTATTTCTGGCGAGAAGAGTTAATATTGAGTGGTTTTGGTTCTGATTTTAGCTTCCAAGCATATTAAAAGTCAGCAAACACATTCATTATTTCTGAAAATATCTGGTTTTGAAAATGAGGCATATAGAGAGAGAGGTAAATTAAACTAATATCTTTCTACTTTATCCAACATACTTAGGATCCAGTGTTACAGTTATATGTTTCTACTCTCTTTCCTGATATTTTACAATATAGATTGAAACAAATTTAATGTCTCATTATGATTATTAAAACTTATTTTAGAGAAAGTACATGCATTTCTGAATTAGATATGGCAAAACTAGTTTACTTGGTGTATCAAAACTCTAGAATTATTTTTCTGAAGGATAATTGATGGTCTCATATAAAATCATATCCATCATCAAGCTCCCAGAAAAAAGTCATAAGATAATTCAAAGAATAATGGAAGAAGTATCAACTATATTACACTATTTAATAAAGGAGGAAACTAACTATTCTAGTATTCTTAAAGATAAATGTATTCAAATAGAATCTATAGCTTTAGTCATTCTGTACACAGATTCCGAAAACTCATTTATCTTATGACTTGAAGTTTACATTGAGAAATACCTCACTATCCCCTTAACCATGATAACCACAATTATCTCTCTTATTGCGAGAACAAATTTGTTAGATTTCAAATATTGTAATATCACAGAATTTCTCTCATTTTGTCTGAATAATATTCCAGTGATATGCATATAATATACATATGTGTTTATACATAAATGTATATATGTATACATATATGTAATATATTTTTATTGGTTCAGTAATCAATCAGGACAGTCTATTTCCATTTCTTGGTTTCAAAAAATAATATAAAAATGGAAGTGAAGGTGCACATGACTCTTCAAAATGTTGACTTCATTTTCTTGGCAATGTACCCATAGACAAAATTGCTATATATTAGAATTATGAATAATTTATTGAAGTCTCCATAATGTTTTCAAATGGTGATACCAATTTATATTCACATGAAGAGTGTGCAAAACCTCCATTCTGTTAGACCCTTACCAACAGTTGTCATCTGAGTTATTAATTATACTCTCCCTAACAGATTGGAGGCAAAATTCATGTGTATATTTATTTATATTGCTGTAACAATGATATTGAGTCCTTTGTTGTATAACTATTGGCTTTTTGTATGTATGAAAAAAGATATTTATTAAATATAAATATTTGATAATTAACTACTATGCAAATTTGCAGAAATATCACTATTAATCATTATAGATTCTAACACTAATTCTACCCTGATGGCTTTAAAGTTGTTTTGAAAAGTATTTCTGGGTGAGTTATCTATATTTTGATTTTGTGGGTTTTTGTGTTTTTTTTCTATTCATCTTGACAACATGAAGACATATGTTTGTTTCTCCAACTTCTAAATATGTACATTATGCATGCTTTCAACTGTAGCAAATCATAATTTCCTTATATTCAGAGGTAATTATACAAAAACACATGCTTTGAAGGTATCCTCATGAATTAGGCCTAATTACAAAATAAGACTGTCTTTCTTAGAATTATTACCTTTACACTTTTGTTCAACTGACACCTAATATTTCAGGCATCTATTTTTACTTGTAAGCAACAGAGTGTGAAAACATAGGTGTCATTTCAGTGTACAAATGATATACATGAGAAAGAATGTAAATGATGGGGAGAAATGATAGTATATTCTAGGTTTTGCAAATAAAACAATACCTCTAGTTGGAGACAGTGGTAAATAATTGTCTACATTTTCTAGCATTGCCCCTACAATCTGTAAGAGCTCTGAAGTTAATAAGATAGGCTATGGAATTTCACTCAGTTTAAAACATAGCATAAAAGTTTTTAAAAGAAAGGAGAAACTTTCATAAAATTAAGATATGGCACATTGACCTCTGACATAGAAAATTTATCAGAGATTAAGCTGTATAACTGCCTATTCAGACATCAGAATTGGAAGACAGCTTTCACACGTCAGAAGTTTCATGTTTACAAAGATAGTTATTTAGCTGGCAGAGCTGTGAAAGATGTTTCAAAAAATGTCCAGGTTATGAAATTAAAATTTTCACTATTAATGCAATGAAAAATGTGCATTTTCAAAGCTGAGTTTATGAATGGAAGTTGAGATAGATAAAAATTAGACTAAAAGAACTGTACGCTAGACTAGGTAAATCAAGAGTTGCATGATTTCAATATTCTGGCCCCTATTACACAGTGTTGTTCAGCTATCAACAAAATCATCTGAATGAAAGGAGAGGTTTTATTAAAAAATTCAGATGTAGCATAAAGGACAAAATAGGTGAAATTATTCAAAATCTCAAAGAGGTATGTTCTAGGATTTGGTAGTAGGATTTTTTAAACTGTATAACTTAATATAAAAGTTTAAATCTAGCCAGGTGTTGGTGGCTCATACCTCTAACCTTTGCTACTTAGCAGGCTGAGATCTGAGGATTATGGTTTGAAGTCACACCAGATAAGAGAGTCCATGAGACTCTTATTATCAATAAACTATCAAAAAGCCAGAAATGGAGCTATGGCTCAAGTATTAGAATGTTAGCTTGGAGCAAAAGAAGCTCAAGGACAGGGATCAGGCCCTGAGTTCAAGCCCATGTCTAGGACAAATAAAAATCTTCAAGCTTAGCTGGGTGCTGGTGGCTCATGCCTGTAATCCTAGCTACTCCGGAGGCTGAGATCTGAAGATCATTGTTCAAAGCCAGCCTGGGCAGGAAAAGCTGTGAAACTCTTATCTGCAATTAACCAAAAAACCGGAAATGGCACTGTGGCTCAAGTGGTAGATTGCTCCCTTTGAGCTGAAGAGATGAGGGACAGTGCCCAGGCCCAGAGTTCAAGCCCCACGACAGGAAAAAAAAAAGAATAGCCGCCAGGTCATGGTGTCTCTCATCTATAATCATGACTATTAAGAGGATGAGAACCAAGGATGAGGGTACAAACCAGCTCCAGCAGACAAATCCTCAAGTCCTCAGAATTCTTATCCTCAATAACTAGCAAATAGCTGGATGTGGAAGTTTGGATGAGTGGTAAGGCACCAGCCTTGAGTGGAAAAAGCCAAGCAATAGTACAAGGCTTTTATTTCAAACCTTAGTACTAGCACGAATATAGACATAAATAAGAACCTGGTAGATAGTGGAAGTCACCGGAAGTCTGCTAAACCATTGACTATAAAGTATTTCAATTAAAGATAAGCCCTTAGAGTATTCTAAAGGGAAAGAACTTAGAATACTGCAGAAACTATATGCTTAGTAAAATAAAAATTAAAAAAAAAAACCTATAACACTCTTTTTTATAAAACAAATAAATCAGGGGAGCTAAATACATTTTCTTAAGTAATAGATAGGTACATACTGGAATAAAACATTATGCTAAGAATACTGTTAGTTTAAGACTGCTTTGTTGTCACTTAAACTATTTTAAGTAGTTTCATGAAAAAAACAAACATGTAATTTGTTGCATTACTATCTTCTGTAATACCACTGGAATTAGCTAAGTTGTTTTATATATTTTTATGTGGAAGTCCTAAACTGCCAATGCCCATGATTGAGATTTTATTTTTTTTTATTATTAATAAGTTTTTTATTGTGAAAATATCTTACAGAGGCATTATAATTACATGAGCAAGGTAATGAGTATATTTCTTATCAAACATTTTTGCCTCCTCCTTTGTTTCCTGGGAAAAGTGACATTGACAATTCAGTTAAGAGGAAGTCATACCTAAGTATGGAAGACCCCTAATCCAGTGGGACTAATGTCTTAGTATAAATAATATTTGGACAAAAGCATACACTCAAAGAGAAAGGCAGATGTCATGGTGTTGTCTTTACAAGGCAAAGAATGCAATAGATTGTCAGAATACCACCAGAAATGAGTTGAGCAGGATCAATTGGATCTTCTCAAATAGTGTCCAGAAGAAACTAACAATGCTGATAGGTTTGATTTTGAATGTTCAGAGTTTATATGAGGATATGAATTTGTGTTATAGTTCATTCAGTCTGTGATAGTTTGTATGAGTAAGTGAAGATGATTAATAATTATCCACACAAGTCTATTGTACTCCCAACAGAAAAAGGTATATATATGTGTGTGTGTATATATATATATATATATATATGTGTGTGTGTGTATATATATATATATATATATATAATACAATTACTAGTATATCATATAATGTCAAAATGTGTAGCATATACTTAGGAAGAGAGAATTTGTTCATAACTATAATACAGTTGTTATTTAATTAAGACTGAAAGATGAGCATTGACATCATCACATGGAGAGAAAGAAAAATACAGATAGTGGAAATAAAATAATAGAATTTCAAAAGTATATGAGCGTGAGAATTGAACGAAGTGATGATTCTGGGCAGACTTTGTGAAGAGAAAGAGATATCCTCAGAATAAACAATTGTCTATGATAAATGATAAATTCCATCGGTGTACCAAAAGTGAACAACTGTAACCAGTTGAAGAATCATCATCGGATGAAATAATATGTTGTCTCTTAAACTTTGTAGCATTTGATAAAATTAATAAAGTCAGGTAAATAATTAAAATGCTGGGAAACACAAAGGAAGTGTTCCTTTCAGGGTAGAACTGATTTACCATACATGGCCAGAAAGTGGATGCAGAAACATTGTGTTAAACAAATTTTGCTAATATCTATGGTATCACATTTTTTTGGTTATCAAGTGTGAAAAAATGTAAGAATTCTCTAGGACTCTCAGTTGTAATACACCAAATCTTGGAAGATACATAAAATTGTGCCTTTGATATAGACAGAATGTCCAGTATCCGTAAGCAGGAATTCTGGGTCTATCTCTGGAGGAGTCTTATCTGCTGCGTCTACAGAAATGAACAAGAGATGTGTCCCCAAATCTCCTAAACCCAGTGCTTTAATAAATGGAGAGAAAAATGAAATAAGCAGATTGACTTCATTGCAAATGTCATAAGATATATAAAGCAGAATAGAATGGTATTAAAGTGACCTGGGGCATACAGTAAGTTGAGAAGCACTCAACTAAAAGTAAGCAATTATCTGAGGCAAAGTCATTTATGTGAAAATCTCAGGGTAAAGAGTTCAGTCTGAGTGTAGGAAAACTAGAACAAACGTACAAATTAAACAATATTTTAGAGAAGAGTAAGAAGGATTGGGAAGCCAGATAAATGGATAAAGAAAATAGAGAAAAACATACATAAATGAAATACCAAGAAATAAAACAGAAAAGCTTACTACGTGGATATTTTAGTACATATTTTCCAAGTGAATATTTTAGTAAACTAGTTCTAGCTACATGAAAGTATTCATGAAAATATGGCTGTGAGTTGTCATAGGTTCTTACAAAATTCTACTTTCTCAAGATCAAAAACTGGATCCACTAATGTGAAGTACTATGCCTTTTCTGTGTGCTTAAGTAATGTTTGATGCTACAAATGACACAGGGAAGGTATTTATAAGATCTTTTAAAGAATACATACTAGCAAGATGTTTTTTTTTATTTTTTTATTGTGAAAATACTGTACAGAGGAGTTACAATTACATGAGCAAGGTAATGAGTACATTTCTTATCAACCATTTTTGCCTCTTCCTTTGTTTCACCTTCCTATCCATTCCCATCTCTGCCCCCCTTCCCTATTCCCTCCCCTTCCCTCTTCTCCCCTCCCTTTCCCCCAGCCAAAGTTGTAAAGTTCGTTTTTTGACATGAAATTCACATGCAATATATTATCTCCTTTCATTGTATACATTTTAGTGCTTTAGAAGTGAATTGTACAATCATAGGTTTTCCAAGCCTAATTTTCACAAACTTGCATTTCTTCAAATAGAAATCCTATAAATTTTAGAACAGATATTAAAATACATATAAAATTGAGTTACAGGAATTTGTCCTGCATATATCTTCTATAGGGTATCTTTTCAAAATTTGTTTTGGGGAATTATTTCGAGGTTCTCACTCATACTGTCCCAGTGCACTGTCAATGAACTACATTCCGGATCCATACAAGTTTTTTACTTCTCTTTAATACATAAATAGAAGTGTAATGGCTAGGGGCTGGGAAGGTGGCTCAGTGGTAGAGCGCTTGCCTTGCATGCCAGAGGCCCTGGGTTCGATTCCTCAGCACCACATAAGCAAAAAGAAAAAAGCTGGAAGTTGTGCTGTGGCTCAAGTGGTAGAGGGCTAGCCTTGAGCTGAAGAGCTGAGGGACAGCATCCAGGCCCAGAGTTCAGGCCCCACGACCGCACCCAAAAAAAAAAAAAGGAAAAAAGAAGTGTAATGGCTAGAACATATACAATTCTCTTTGACCTTTTGAAGACTTGAAAACTTGCTTGGTAAAATGATTGCAGTATTACACAAATCATTCTGCTATGCGGAGTATATGAATTTCTCCACAAATGCATTATTATATTTTGTGTCATCTTTTTATATTATGGTCATATTAGTGAGTTTTCTTTTTCTTTTTTCTTAGATACTAAAGAGGAGCTTAATTCATATGCTCCTCCTATTGACTATTAATTTAAATATGTTCTTTATAGAAATATCCTGTTCAGGAAAATTTTATACAGAATTAGAAGATATAAAATACTTAAGATTCAGGATCATTGTAGCATTAACATTGTAGTATTAAGAAATATGTGCCCTCTATCTTTTGGATATGTTTTCACTACTTTCATGGAATTAAGAAAGGTTATCAGTTGATATTAGTTTATTCTTGTTTTTCTTTAGACACTAATGCTTTCCATGTCAAATTTTTGGAAACCTTTACGATCCATTGGCATGAATTTTTACATTTACGTTTTGTAGGTTTTTACAACTCACATTTAGTTTGATAATCATTTTTTTAGTTTAAATTTTTGTATAAGGTTTGAGGTAATAGTGTAAGATCATTATTTAAAACTAGAGAGGCAATATTGACAATACACACATTTAAGATTCTATTTTTATTTCATTAAGTCATGGCATCCTTTTCAAATTCTATTGACAATAAAACTAAGAATTTATTTTTGATAAATCTGTTACATTCTTCTATGTGTCAGTTCTTTCACTAATAAACATGGTAATAAGATTCAAATCTAGTATGAGTGCTCAAGCTACACCATTTTACAAGATTGTTCTGACTGACCTGTATTCCTTGAGTTTACATACAAGTTTATTGCTCAGGTGGACCAATATACTACAGATATCTAGATGTTTGATAGTCATTCATATTTTGCACCTTGTGAAAACACAAGACCTCAGATATTATATAGGGAAAAATGTCTTTAGAGAATGCTTAAAACAACTAAAATTAATTTAGGAATGAGTTAAGATTTAGATAATGCATAGCATAATAAAGTTGAATGATAACGACTTGAGCTGTACTACAGAGGAGAGTGAGAGGGGATAGAATGATGGACCACCCAGGAGCTGTCTGTCATTGTTATTGTGTTTCAAAAACAGAAAGACTTCAGAGAAGAGAAGCACGAAAATAATCAAAGTGTCCTTAATCAAGTTTTTTTTTAATCCACCTAATAGTGTGGACTGAGAGTCAGAGAAGATGGGAAAAATAAAATAGAAAATAAAGCATTGTATAGACCTCTTATAATGTAAATAAATTGTAATAGGAATATGATAATTAATTTCCAAAGAAATAACGGAAACAATAGGTAAACTCAAAAGGCAAAAAGAATGAAGAGAGACAAGAAGCAAAGTAAAACCTTTATCAATAACAAACACAAGAATTTGGAAGTGAAAAAGCAGTGGAAATCTTCTAAATAACAATAAAATAACAATAAAAATTGCTAACGTGGATAGGAAATGGATCACATTGTATCATATATAATTTTGAAAAAACATATTAGGAATGAAAATTTAAAAGTCATAATTTAAAACACTATTTACATTATAACTACACAGTATAATTCAGTGGTAAAACCTTGACATAGCATATGTGAAATAATGGTGTGATCTCCCAAGAATTACAAAGTACACACAAAGCCCCCCCCCACACACACACACTACATACACACATTTGGAATATTGATATAATATTAAATAGAGGAAATTATCACAAATAATAAAAATAGGTTAATATATGAAATCATAATATTACTCGTACTATTTATTAGTAATCAAATAGTCACAATATACTTGGATTCTTATAGATTAAGTAAAGTGAAAATTAAGAAATAGAAGACATGAGAACCTTTGCAAATAAGTTTTAAACAATAAACATTTTGAAACATGTATCCTTTTATTTTGACAAAAGATTAATGTTACTGGTGTTTTAACCTCAAGATTTAGAATATGATAACCAGGTGCTCTATATCTTGTTACGGGTGGCTATATCTCTTAACCTTTCACTCTGGATACTTTTAAGATAAGGTCTCATAGTTTCTCAGGCTCTCCTGAATTACAAACCCTATTTTTAGTTCATTCCATAGGTAGAAAATGGAAGCCACAAATCACCATGAGAAGCTCAAACTTTTTTTTAATTCAAGTACAAATATTTACAAAAAAGTGACCAAGAAATGTAGCCTTTCTTAATATAGTATGTGGTTCTTGAAAATACAGTAATTATTTGTTACCTGGAAAAATATGTTTAGAACTATAAGAAAATCAATTTATTTAAATTCACCAACCATATAAAAATTAAGAAAATAATTTTAAATATTCACATGTTAAATATTTTAAAAGCAACATATATGTGTCTGAATAATTTACATGTGTAAAAATCATGCAAAATTAAATTAATCCTACAACGCTGAAAAAAGAATTATCCTAAAGAAACAAGAAAGTAAGTAATCAAGATCAAAATTTGAAATATAGAAAATAAAATGAAGTGTACTCTTTAGTTGACTTAAGTAACTGTAAACACTTTTTATATCAGTTTTATAATAAAAATGCATGAACAAAGAAAGCAAAAGTACATTTGATCAATAGCAACAGCAAAAGCATCAGTAATTGTTTGAGTATACAAAAAAATCAATGGAGGGGATACCAATGTTCCTTCCAAAAGAAATGTACTCATTACCTTATTTATGTAACTGTAACCCCTCTGTACACTACCTTTACAATAAAATTATATTGAAATTAAAAATAAAACAAATAATATAGCAATTAAGAATTCTTAGAAGTCATTACTTAAAAACTTTATAAAAAACTGCCCCAAGTACCCAAGGAATATACTTTAATGATACTATTTAAATACTTAAACTTCAGCAGAAAAGCAAAATGTTTAACAACTGTTAAAAATAAAGTAATAAATCAGAATATATTACTATACTAATCATTGAATGGAATTTTATTGGCAGTCAAATATGTAAGAAATGAGGTAATATGCCATTCGTTTGCACTTAAAAAGTGAGAAAGAATTTTCTAGGTTTTTTAAAATATATCATAAGTTTAATGAAGAAACTATTCTGTCACGTCATATGATAATCAGATAAAGATGATATTAGAGCAAAGAACAGATTGTACTATGTTTTGGAATGTTAATGTATGTACTTATTTTGGTTTTGGAAAAATGTGAGGATTTCAAATTAGGGTATTGTTCTTGCTAGGCTGGCATTATGTCAGTGGTTAATTTTAAGATAAGGGTTCCCTTTCCACAAGAACAGGCACCTGATCTGTCCTTTTATCTTTCCCATCATCAATGGCATCAGAGTTGCACACCAACTTGTCTAGCTTCCTGGATCCTGCAGTCCTTCCAATCTTAGTCTCTAGATAGTGCAGGATGGTGGAAATGATCCAATGCACCCAGCTATAGATTGAGAAGGAACTCCCTTAAAATTTGGCCTGGTTTCTGTTCTCAAGCCTCCTAAGTAGTTTAGAGTACAGATTGGAGCCCCTGGTGCCAAACAGTAACAGTATTTTTAAAGCAATGAGACATTTATATGACAGGCTTGTGATTACCTCAGGAAAAGAATAAAAGAGCAGTGAAGCATAGAGGACAGACAGAATTTTAGCTAGCTACTCAGAGGGTGAATCAGCTTAGCTAGCTACTCGGGAGGCCGAGACCTGAGGGTCTGTCAATTTTGTTAATTTTTTCGAAGAACCTTCTCACTTTGTTGATTCTTCATATGGTTTTTTTAATTCTAATTCATTTAATTCTGGTTGAATTTTAATAATTTTTTTCCATCAACTGGATTGGGTTTTATCTTGATGTTCTTTTTCAAGGAGTGTCAGATCTCAGTAAATTGTTGGATTCAGGTCTCTCCAATTTGTTAATATAGGAACTCAGAGCTATAAACTTGCTTCTGAAGCGTGCCTTTGCTGTGTCCCAGAGGAGCAGATAATCTCTGTGCAATTTTTTGTTGAATAACAGGAACATGTGAACTTTGTTTCTAAGCTCTTCCATGACCCACTGGTGTTTGAACAGTGTGTTTTTCAGCCTCCATGTGTTACTGGACTTTCTTTGGTGGCTTTTTGTGTTGAGTTCTAATTTTATTCCCTTTTGGTCTGAGAGAATGCAAGATATGAATTCAATGTTTCTGAATTTTGACAAGTTTGATTTGTGACCTAAAATGTGGTGTATTTTGGAAAACGTTCCATGTGCTGCTGAGTAAAAAGTATACTCTGATGTTGCTGGATGAATATTCGCTAGATGTCTGCTAAAAAAGTTGATGTATGCACTTGTTTAGATCTGTGGTTTCTCTGTTGAGTTTTTGCCGAGTTGATCAATCTAGTGGGGATAGTGGTGTGTTAAAGTCCCCAACATTAATGTCTTTGAATCTATGTGAGATTTAAAGTAGTATTTCTTGGATAAATTTGGGTGCACTATTGTTTGGCAAATATTTAGAATTTTAATATCCTCCTGAAAGAGAGATCCCTTAATTAGTATGTAGTAACCTTCTTTATCTCTTCTCAATAATGTTAATTTGAAGTCTATTTTATCTGATATTAGGATTGCAACCCCTGCCTGTTTATGGGAGCCATTTGCTTGGTAGATTTTCTTCTAGCCTTTCACTTTCAAAATGAGTTAGATTTTTTTTAAATTTTATTTATTTATTTTTTTGTGAACATACTGTACAGAGGGGTTACAATTACATGGGCAGGATAATGCATACATTTCTTATCAAGCATTTCGGCCTCCTCCTTTTTTTACCCTTCACATCACTTCCCTACCTCCCCCTCCCCTCCCAGTCTTCCCCCCCTCCCCCCACCACCCAATCCTCCCCCCCCTCCCACACCAACTTTGTAAAGCTCGTTTTCGACATGACCTTGTACTTCTCATTGTTGGAACAGGTCCACCTGTATCCTTAAACGGCTTGTTTTTCCCCATCTCCTCCACAAGTTATACTGACATCAAATATAGTGAAAGCAGGGGTTATACTGTGGGGGCGGCACATACAAAGCAACAAAGAGATAATCTTATAAATGCATTATAAACAAATGTATGAAATAAAAAAGCATTAAAATACATATCTAAGGGTTCATTTTCCTAACATCACATTATCTGACCTTTTCCGCTTGCATACATATACTAGATATTGCAAATAAGGGAAACCATGGGACCTATGTTTCTTTGGGCCTGGCTTACTTCACTTAATATAATTTTTTCCAAGACTTTCCATTTCCTAACACTTGGGGCAAGGTCATTCTTTCTGATGGAGGCATAGAATTCCATTGTGTATATATACCACATTTTCTTGATCCATTCATCTACTGAGGGGCATCTGGGTTGGTTCCATATCTTAGCTATGGTAAATAATGCTGCAATAAACATAGTTGTGCTGGTAGCTTTAGTTTGGTCTTGTTTGTAATCATTTGGGTAAATGCCCAATAGTGGGATTGTTGGGTCATAGGGGAGCTCTATGTGAAGTCCTTTCAGGAACCTCCATACTGCTTTCCAAAGTGGTTAAACAAGTTTACACTCCCACCAACAATGAAGTAAGGTTTCCTTCTGTCCACATCCCCTCCAGCATCTGTTGTTGTTAGAGTTTTTGATTTTTGCCATTCTAACTGGAGTGATGTGATATCTCAATGTTGTTTTGATTTGCATTTATTAGTTAACTCGCCCAATGTGTTTGACTTTTATGGGCAAGCTGTGATTCCTGAAGGTAGAAGATAGAAGAATCTTGCATTTTAAAACAACTAGACAGTCTATGTCACTTAATTGGAGAATTACATCCCCTAATATTGAGAGATAGGACTGAGAGGTATTTGGGTGTCCCTGCCATTTTATCCACCTTCTTGGGTGCTATGCCTACTGGATTCTTCCTATGGTTCTTGGATTCTGTTTGTATGTGGTTTCTTGGCCTTTATTGTGGTCTTGTTGATTTTCTATGTTTAGGACATCTTTAAGTATCTTTTGTAGAGCTGATTTGGTGGAGATATATTGTTTGTTTTTCTTTGCTATGGAAGATTTTTTATTAGATCTTCAATTATGAAGGAGAGTTTAGCTGGGTACACTATTCTTGGTTGATAGTTATTTGTCTTTATAGCATGGCATACATCATCCCAGGCTTTTCAGCTTTAATTGTCTCTGTTGAGAAATCTGAGGTGATTCTAATTGGTTTTCCTTTATAGGTGACTGATCTTTTCTCCTTGACAGCTTTAAGGATCTTTTCCTTGGTCTGAATTGATCCTGTGTGGCTTATAATTGGATGATGGGATGTCCTGTTCTTGTCTTGTCTATTTGGAGTTATAAAAGCTTCTTGTATCTGAATATGCCTAACTTTTTGCGTGTTGGGAAGTTCTCTGCTGGGATCCTGTTGAACAAATTTTCTAGACCATTACCTTCTGTCTCTATGTGCTCCTCTACACCCATTTCCCTTAGATAAGGCCTTCTAATTGTGTCTTCCAAGTGTTGAATAGATCTATTCATATTTCTTGAATTTGTCTTGGATAGTTGTATGTTCTTTCTCTATAATACCTAGGCTGTCCTCAATGCCGGAGATTCAATCTTCTGCATGGTCTAACCAACTGTCAAGCCTTTCTACTTTATTTTTCATTTCTTTTCCTTTTAATTGGTTGACTGTTATGGCTTCAAATTCTTTGTTGGAGCTTTGTTTTAGATCTTATATGAAATTCTTTACTTCCTTAATTTGGTTTTCAGTGTTTATTCTCAAATCACTTTGCTGATTGGTTATGGTTTCCTTGGACTCCCATTCCTTCTGTTGGACTCCATTCATCATTCCCTTTGTGGTCTCCCTGACTCCTTTCAGGTGTCTGTTTATGGATTCCATGAATGGCTCTATTGATCTTTGTCTATGCTCATCACGCTCTTGCAATTCTTGTGTTATTCTTTGATTAGATTTCTCAAGTTCATGCAACTTCTGTAGTTCTTTTTGACTGATCTCAGCCTGCTCACACAATTCCTTTATTTCTCTTTGAGTATTCTCAACCTGCTCAAGCAATTCCAGTATCAATCTTTGAGTAGCTTTCTCAAGCCCATGAGCTTCCTGTTTTGATCTTTGGTTTGCCTCCTATCTCTCCCTATCACGCTCACACTGAGTCTTTTGCAGGGTTTCAATCTTCATTCAACATGTTTACCAGTAGTGTTTGTAGAGGTTTTTGGGAACTCTCGTCTGGATTATTCATTATCTGGTCCGTCACCTGATTATCTTGAGTGGGAATTGAGATACCTGGACTTGCCATTTTCCTTGTGTTTTTCTTGCTTGTTCTGCCCATTTGGAATGAAAGTAATGCCAGTTTTGTGCTAGAACACCATTTTAAGGCAAGCATCAACCAAAGTCCTGTAATTGCATAGTCAAATGTCTGAAGATACAATCTATTTCAACAGATACAGTCTGTTCAACATTAAATAACTATGTATTAATGGGCTAAGAATACCAAAGAAGAATTTGAAAAACCATAAATTATTATGTTTAGGGAGAAAGGTGGGGAAAATAGGGTTAGAGAGATTTGGAAAGGTAAAAGGAGAGTGAAATTAACCAAGTCCTAATCTCACAGAGGGAAATGGATTGGAAAGGATAATAGGAAAGAGAGAAGAAAAAAATTTAAAAAAAGAGACAAGAAAAAAATGGAAAGACAAATATTTAAATTTTAAAAGTGAAACTCTTAAAAGTAATGAAAATTTAAAGAAGTAAAATTGAGAGATGAATGGGGATAGGATGAGAGGAAGGGAGGGATAGAAAGGAGACCTGAAAAACAAAAAAATAAAAATACTTCAAATAATTTATAGGTATAAATAGATAATACTGCTATTAAGGAATTTAATCCTAAGAGGTTTTGAATTGAGTAATACATTTTTGGATTGAGAATGTACACAATGGGGGATAAGGTCTTATAATCAATGACAGGTATATAGGAGGTGAACAGAACAACAAATAATTCATGCAAAAAGAACTAAAGATGAAAAAGTAAAACGAATGAGAAAGAAAGAACAAAAAAGACCAACAGGTCAGTAGACATTTTTTTTAAAAAAAGCACACACACACATATACACCTAAAATAAAAGTTATCAGAGGAAAAAAAATTAATAAAAACAATTTTTATAATTTAAAAGTAAAAATTTTAAAAAGATACAAAAAAAGACTTCTTTGATTTTGTTTTTGGGGGGTTGATGGGATGATCCTGTATCTCCCTTGTGTCAGTAACCAGTCTCTTGGTGGAGTCTCTGGTTTGCTTGTGGTGTTTGGTTTTCTGTGGCTTGATTGGTTTCTTAATTCAATTTGTTTGGGCAGGCAGAAAAAATTCTGTTGGTTTACCCAGAAGTTTGTGATCCCCTCCCAGGCTAGTTCAGTGGGAGGGAGATCTGCTTTGAGTATCACAAAAGAGGGAGGTGGCTGTTTCCTCTAGTTTGGAGTTGCTGTGATAAGGCTGGGTTCTGGGTAAAGTTGAGGCCTTTCAGCAAACAGTAGCTTTTCCCTGTGGGGCTAGCTTCTGGGACATTCACAGATCCCAGCCTGGAGCAATGCTCAGGGTTTATGTTTACTGAGTTTCAATTGATTATCAGTGCTGTTGTAGGGAGGGTCAGCCGCTGGCTCTGTTTACTCAGTGAAGAAAGCTACTCCGTGGGTGTAGCTTTCTCTGCCTCTTTGTGGTGACTTTCCCATGGGTGGAGTTGAGAATGGCAGATCAGGGTAGGTACTTGTGACTTGCTAAAAGACTCTTTTGTTTTCATCAAAGAACTGAGTTGGATCTAGCTGCTTAGCCAGGCCTTTGTCTACATCAAAGATGGATATCTCCGGTGTTGGAAGGAGGGGTGGCCTTCCCTCCTCTGCTCCCTTTGAGAAGGAGTGAAGATGTCAGTTTTGTACTCACGCTGGAGTGTTGGTTCCTGGGTAGCCTCTGGTCTGCTATCTGCAGGATGATGATATCTGCTACTTGTCAGTTCTTGCTGGTGTTGAGTAAAATCTGCTCGCCCGCTGCATCTGACACATTTGTCCCAGACTCTCTGGGTTGTAGTTATGGCAGCTATGGATGCCACCACAGCCGGCACAGTAACCTCAGCCATGGCTGCTGGAAAATGCTCAGATCTGTCTCCTTACCTGGATTTTCCCTCTCTGCCCAAAATCTCTGTACTGTGATGGCACACTTGGTGTGCCTAGGACTGTTCACTGGAACACTAGAACTGCTTTCTATGTGAGAGCTTGTTTAGCCACCAGATAATCCTCTGCCATCTTCTCGAAATTTCTGAAGGTGTTTAAATATTACTGGAATTGTTTTGGAATAAATAATGTTCACCTTGACTATCTTGAGAAAGAAATATTGGTTTCTCAGCACTATAGGTAAGAACTTGAGTGAAAGAAACAAAAGGTAAAATGAGGAACAACTCAACACATTCATTCAAAAGAACCAAAACAACCCAAGAAAACACAAATTAACTCAGTACTCAAGAACCTGCAGGAAATGCAAAGATTTTTTTAAAAATAGCTATGATAAGCTTATGAAAATCCTGACTACGTGGGAGTCTACTATTGTGAGGATAGTGGTTAAAGCTCAGACTGGACAGAAAGATCTGTACATAATGCAGGCACTTGTTATTCTAAATTCCAGGAAGAATAACATGAAGTAGACTGAGCCCACGATCATACACAAGTAGGAAGCAAGATTCTATATCAACGTTAATCAGGACAATTTAGGGCTGGGGCATGACAAAGTGGTAAGAACATCCATTTAGGAGACACAAGACACTCAATTCAAATTCCAATATTATGGGTATTAAAGAAAAAAAAGCTATGACTTTATATAATGGGAATAATTGCAAGATTCGAATATTTGAGTGGAGAAAAATCCATGAGAGAGATAGAGTTTACCCATATTGCAATACTTTCTACATAAGTGATAATATTATGTGGTACTCAAGGCATAACAGAGTTACCTTGCAAATGAGCATGGATGTGCATTTGGGTGAAGGTAATACTCTATTTACACAGGTGTAAATTAAATACTTTTGGGGGGTAGATTTTAGTTCTTGTACTAAGAGCCTGGGTGATATCTCTGAGTCTTTTCTCTCAAGGCTATCACTCTACTACTTTGAGCCACAGTTCCAATTCTGATTTTCTGTTGGTTGTTTGGAGATAAGAGGCTCATGGACTTTCCTGACCAGGATGGTTTCAAACCATGATTGTCAGATCTCAGCCTCCTGAGTAACCAGGATTCCAGGCCTGAGTCTCCATGTTTTTAGTAATTTAGTAAATTGTACAGTTTCAGAAGTTATAATTTATCATTATAACCTTTATAATATATATGTGTATATTTATATCAATGCATACATATAGAAATATTTTAACATATTTTTGTATCTATAGTAGATTTATGAAATCATCCTTCATAATAAAATAACATGGAAACAAGTTTAATGAGGAGCAAAGCAAAGGGAATTGTCATGTTTCTTATTGTTGAATGAAATATGAATTGTGAGAATCGGTTTGAGAAAACCATTTAACAAAATGGATAATGACTATTAATTCCAATCCCTTTAGTTGCCCATATTGTGCATCCTCACACATGAGTGTCAAAGTCAAACCACACTTTTTTGTCTTCGTATTTAAATCACATGTTATAATTTAGGGGATAGGTGAAGTAATCAAATAAAGATTAAAATAATAATAAGTGTGGCTATGGGTTAGAGCTGAAAATTGTTTTAAATATGATAATAGCTAATTAAATTCCATATCTCTTAGTTTTACTCTATTGTCATATACCTCATTCCCACATTAGGAAAGTACATAGAAGGTTCTCACTAAATTATGTGTAAAATTATGAAAAAATGTATTAAAAGAATATGAGCACATTGGGGATGCGAAAGTGGCTTAGTGGTAGAGCTCTTGCCTCACATGCATGAGGCCCTGGGTTTGATACCTCAGCACCACATAAGCAAAAAGAAGAAAGCCAGAAATGACACTGTGGTAGATTGCTAGCCTTGAGCAGAAAAGCTGAGGGACAGCGCCAGAGGGGCCCAGAGTTCAGGCCCCTAGACCGGACAGAGAAAAACAACAACAAAAGAATATGGGCACAGTGTGGTTTTAGCTGATTGAGACCTGTAGGGGGTAGTGTGTTTTTGAGGACCTGAAAAACATTGTGATGGAGATGAAGGAAGGGATGTGCTAATTCTGGCAAATTGGCTAGAGGATTGCTCCCAGAAAAATAGTGATGAATTCTTCTAAAAGGTTAGAGTAAAATCATTCTCACAATCATGTTCACTACTGTACTATTCACCGTAGAGAATTTATGGAAACAGCCTAGACGCACTTTAGCAGAGGGATGGTTGGAGAAAGTGTTGCACATATACACAATTGGATTGCACCCATCCATTTTAAAGACTGTTACAACATTTGCAACGAAATGGATAGATTTAAAATTATGTTAAGTAAACGAAGTCACCGCCAGACACAAAAAGGTCGCATATTTAGAAGTCAGAATTTTATGCAAGTTAAACAACAGTATTAATCAAAGCATGCTATTTGTAGAGGAGTACTTAACAGGTGTAATTTCTTATAAAATTGAACTTTTAATCCAACAAAATGAATACCAGGAGACTACCACTTGGAAAATGTGAGGGGAAGTCAAAGGGAAGAAATAAAGAGACTTATGGAAGTAGAGAGTGAAGCCATGATATTCAATGCAGATAGTATGAAAATAGAAAAAACGAAAGTGGGTTGAGGTTTGGAAGGATGTGAGAAAGTTGAGTAAATATCCATTGTACTTATAAACTGATTCGTTGAATGGAAATCCCTTTGTACAACTATTTAATAAAAATATAATTAAAAACAAGGAAGACATCTGATCATAAACCATGAGTCAATATGATAATTTTCTTCTCAGAAATTTTCTTTGCAGGTATTTTCCTCATAATGTCAGAAAATTGAACAAAGCAATGTATATCAATACATCACTTTGCATATCCTAAATAGACAATATAAAAATCACAGTAAAAATATTAGTATATATCACATGATAAAATAAGAGGTAGAAAGTATCAAACTCTGATTATTTTTCCAAGTACTTTACCTTTGGTACCTAATTTAATCCTCACAATAATCCCATAAAGTGGAACTACTTCTATTTTTAATTCTAAGATGATGATATTTAAGTCTTCAGAGTTGGAATTACTAGTACAACATTGTACACATGGTAAGTGTTAGTCTGCGTTCCATTCCCACCATATGAACTAACCTCATTCTATTTTATAACTAAATACCAGCACTCAGTCTACTAATTCTAGGAAAATTCCCAAAATTATTGTGCACACTGTAATAATATTTCACTTTATCTTTGTTAGAAAATAGGTAACTAAGTTGTACACCGGTGGCTCACACCTATAATGCTAGCTACTCAGGAGTCTGAGATCTGAGGATTGTGGTTCAAAGCCAGCTTGGGCAGGACAGACTGTGAGTCTCTTATCTCTAATAAACCACTAATAAACTGGAAGTGGCACTGTGGTCCAAGTGGTAGAGCGCTCGCCTTGAGTGGAAGAGCACAGGGACAGCACCCAAGCCCAGAGTTCAACCCTCATGACCAACAACAACAAAAAAAGAAAATAAGAAGTAACTGTAATACGAAAACTCCAAGTTAATAATCAATTTATACCTCCCTGGTGAAAGGAACTGCTAAACTATAACATTCTTGATTTCTAGCTCAAAATAGTAGAAATCATATTTTATCCCTTCACTCAACACTGCGCTGCCTGGGGACCCCATCTCTGGTTAACACAGTCGTACTGAAAGAATGACCTGCCCAATTTCTAATGCAAATAGATTGCAGGTCTTTTGGAGCAATTGTTTCCACATTGTAGCTCACCTAAATTGTTTACCATTAGAAGTATTTTGACTGCTTTTTATACCCAACATTTTGAGAGAAATATACTACTTTAAAATGTTATTAAAGAAAGACTGATATAAAAATCACATTTGACCCCAGATACATATTTTACCTTTCATATACCCAAAAATGCAGTCTTACCTATCATTAATGTTAGGAACGAGAGGTTAAAAATCATAGACACCAAGACCTAATTTTGAATCAAAGACTCTCCAACTTGTGAATAAAATTGGTTTAAAAAGAAATCAATACTACTGCATTTTTAAGTCCCTATGAAAAGGATAATGATTCCCTATGATAATGATAATGATAATGATAAACTATTAACACTTAAAAATAACTCATTTTCTTGGAAGTAGGACAAAAAACACAAGGTTAACCCTAATCATTTTAAAAAACCTTTATTTATACTAAAAGTTCTCTCGTAACTATAAAGATTCTAAAACTAACTGAAGTAGAGAAGAAATAATTTAACTGCATCATCTACATTCAATGGACTATTAATTCAAAACAAAATTATACTAATAATTAGCTTGCCCAATTCACTTACATTCTTTTATTCTATTCCATTTACTTTCATAAAAACTGGGTTTCCATAAAATGAAGCATAAAAAAGCATATGAACCCACTTACATTTTCAGATCTTAACAATATTTATTTCAGAAATTTTAGCTCTACAGTCAATGACATGAAAAAATACTAAAATATTCAAAGGATTTTCAGAAATTGCAAGACTTGCTCTGGGATGTTATGTATATTGGAACAGATATTCAAAAAGCCTTATTTGTTAAAGTTGCCATAGTTACACCCACAAAAGAGCCATTAGTAAAGATACCTGTGCATGTACAAAACAGCTTCAAATGCATCCACAATCTGGACATGACACTTGCTTTTTGTTTGTTCGTTTTTGAAAGGAATATCTAACAAGCATATCCACAATACTTATTTTCAATGAATAAGATGGGATAGTCAAACATAATATGGGTTGGATTATCTCTTAGTGAGAATAAATATAATTTTGCAAAGAAAGTGATTTTCAACAGAAATCCGGAAAGAGTTTATCCAACTTGTGTTTCACAGGAATCACCAGAGAATAATACCTGTTTGGTCAAGTCGGTCCAAATCACTCCATGAGTGTATCTTAAAAGTATAACCAATTTAAGAGGTCAAATACGTATTTTGTACTGACAATCATCTTATAGCAATAACTTACTAACTAATTATGTCTGTATCTTCTTATCTAACATACAATAAAAGCTGAAAGCGGTCTCTTTTTCTAACTTAATATTGTAAGTGCTTTGATTATGATGTTATTATTAGACAAATAATATGTACAAAGGGTGGTTCCACTGAAATGACATGACAGAACACTGATAAATAAAAACATTGCAACACACTTAGCTTTTTTCAGCCTCACCCTGCCACATTGGCAAGCAACATTGCAACAGCACACGCACACATATACACATACATACATGTTCACACATGTACACACACATATACATGCATGCTAAACTCAGGGTTTTTTGTACAAAAAAGTCCAAATAAAATATTAGTGATTAGCACAAATGATAATATGCCTTATTACAAAATAATACATAAACCATTACCACGCATGTTACATTTTACCTGCCTCTCCACATGTGACCACTTAATTTATTTTTAATTAATTAATTACCTTATTAATTAATTTATTTGTTTGGTGCTAATACTAGGGCTTGAACTCAGGGCCTGGCTTTGTCCCAGAATTTATTTTTTTGTTTCAGTTATCTCAAGGCTAGCATTTTACTGCTTGTACAACAGCTCCATTTCTAGCTTTTGCTGGTTACTTTCAAATCAGAATCTAATGGACTTTTTTCTTGGTCTGCTTTCAAACCACAATGCTCAGATTTCATCTTCCTGATTAACTACTACTAAAGACCTAAGCCATCAGTGTGGCTTCTACTTTTTCCTCTATAGTTATCTAATGTACATACTTAGATGGTAATTTTAAAATGAGAGTATAGAAGCAAGATGTACAGTGATGATACTGTCTTGTCAGAAATTCATGTTAGTAATGTAAATTTATTCTTAAAACCATACACAAAAAATACCATGATATAGTGTAAGAGAACTCACTATTGAACATTTGAGTCTTAAGAGCTTTCTAATAGATCCATTATTTATTGGTACCCAACATTAGAAAAATGTATGAGGCATTGGTAAAATAGAAGTGTTTTTCATGACTACATACATTCCTTCTTTTTATAAGACACTTGCTTTCATCTAAAAAGTAGGCCTGTCTATTGTCTTCATGTGATTTTGATGATTGAAAGTGCTTAGTGAGAAGGTCAAAATGTATTAGTAGTCCTTCACTATCAATTCTCATTTTCTTCTTGGAGAATATAATGATCAAATCAATAGTTCAGAATCAGCAAGCAATTCTTCAGAATCATGCTTCCAGTGCAAGTGGATCACCAGTAAGAAATCCTCAATACCAATTTCCACAAAGTTTTGTCACAGATACAATCTCCCTGCCTTCTCTAGCTGCTTTACTTTCTTATTCCTTCATTGTACAAGAAAAGTATGATTCAACTGATTTCAGTCAAATCTGTTACTAGAATTATCCATGATTTATTTTATTGTCTGTAATTTGGTAAAGTTATGTCTCTTTACATAGGCTACTAAAAATGTATTTACTAATTTCAAGTAAATACATAAATTCTATTTCCATCTCTTTTAAAAATAAAATTTTGTCTGTTCTTCAAATTGATCAGAGGCATGGATTTTGTGGCTAGCTAGGTCATTACACATCTGTCTCTTTCTTTCTCTCTACCTTTCATGGTTCTCATAATATGACTGCTCCATAATTATCCTCATTTATTTTGCTTTTATATTTTTGGTTGCATCATTTCACTTTTTGCTCTGCCA
This sequence comes from Dipodomys spectabilis, assembly GCF_019054845.1. Classification (NCBI taxonomy): domain Eukaryota; kingdom Metazoa; phylum Chordata; class Mammalia; order Rodentia; family Heteromyidae; genus Dipodomys; species Dipodomys spectabilis. The sequence goes on along the minus strand of NW_024871098.1, from coordinate 2,045,963 downwards.
TTTCCCAAATCATTTATATAGAAGGCATTATTTCCTATTTTCTCATGCCTAGAATAAGCTGCACATGAAGACATCACTGGTCCTCATTTTCAGTGTGTATGTTTGAATACGGAGGAACATCTTTCCTCTGCTCTCCATCAATTCCCTACTCTCCAGTTAGAATAATTTCGAATAGTAAAATTGGAAAAAGAGAAAATAAATCATGTGAATAAACAGTTGCAGAAAATTCACCAGATATTTCTTCCCAGTTCAACCTATGTGAACTACTAGGGAAATACATGGACACCTCATTCCCACTGGCACTCAAAGCCTCTGGTTAGTCAATTCTTAGGAATATGGGGAACAAGATGAAAAAGTAAGGAATGGAATCAATTGCAGGAAAAAAAAATTGGAGAAGGATCCAAGCAATTTTCTTCATTGGGCTGCCGAAAATATTCAGCTTATTACAGTGCGGAGACTTCTTTCCCAAAAGGCCACTCATGTGAATAGTAGGGATGATGATGAGTATACCCCTCTTCGAGAAGCCTACAGTGGACACTTAGACATTGTCAGTGAGTTAGTGTCTCAAGCGGCACATGCAATAACTGTAGATGACTGCACACCCCTGCACAGTGCATATACGTGGAATAATACCAGAGTGGCTTCTTTCTTACTTCATCATGATACAGATACCAATGCCCAAACTAATGGACTCTTTTTTTAAAATTTTTTTTTGGTCTGGTCGTGGGGCCTGAACCCTGGACCTGGACGCTGTCCCTCAGCATTTCAGCTACAGGCTAGCACTCTACCACTTGAGCCACAGCATCACTTCCGGCTTTTTTTCTGCTTATGCGGTGCTGAGGAATCGAACCTAGGTCCTCATGCATGCAAGGCAAGCGCTCTACCACTGAGCCACCTTCCCAGCCCAAATATTTTTGTTTGTTTGAATTTTGTTGTGGTGGTGTTATTTTTTTGGTCGTACATGGGGCTTGAGCTTTGGGCTTGGGTGCTGTTACTGTGCTCTTCAGCTCAAGGGGAGCACTCTACCACTTGAGCCACAGTTCCACTTCCCCAAACTAAAGGACTTTTGACAGCCTTACATCTTGCTTTCGAGAATTGAGATAGTAAAGATATGCTGGATAGCCTTCTGTTGAACCATTATATAAAACCAGGCCTGAAGAACAATATAGAAGAAACTGTATTTGATATTGCCAAAAGGATAATTATGTATCACTACCTCTATGAAGTTGTGAAAGGCTGTACAAATTGTTCACCGAAGTCCTAATGGTCGGGTTAAGGTTCTTAAATTTCAAAAATGCAAGTCCATCTTTTGTGTCCCTACAAAACATTTTCACAATCTAAATAAGAGCAATATCTTTTTTTTGGTCAATCATGGGGCTTGAGCTCTGTGCCTGGGAGCTTTCCCTGTGCTCTTCACCTCAAGGTGAGCGCTGTACCACTCGAGACACAGCTCCACTTCCAGTTTTCTAGTGGTTTATTTGAGATAAGAGTACCACAGACTTTCCTTCCCACGCTGGCTTTGAACCATGATCCTCAGATCTCAGTCACCTGTGTAGCTAGGATTATAGGCATGAGCCACCAGTGCCCGGCAGCACCAATATTTTACTGTAAAAATTCATGGATTCCGTGGAATTCTTCCAAGTGAATTTCCTGCCTTGGATGTAAAAATGTATTCAATAGTTTTTGTATACATGTATAATAATTTCTTCAGAGTTTGTGATTTTTTAATCAGAAGTAAGTTTAATTTACCTGTTGAAATGAGTAGTACAGAAACTAAAATATTTCTGATGCTTGTCTGAAAAATATATTTTAAAATATTCTATATTCTATGTTTGCATAATGTTCATAATTTATTTTCTCCTAGATATACTTTGAATTCTACATTATTTTATAATATATAGGTTCATTAATCTGTCCTTTCTGATTGCATTCCATATAGAACAGTTTGATTCCTTTTTTTCTAGGTCTTAATAATATTTTTCTTTGGGATAAAATGTCAGTGTTGTCTAATTTGAAAAGTTTTGTAAAGTTTATGCTATGTAAACGCCTTTCTGTGGTGAAGATTTAATACACTGATGTCAAACTAAATTTAATAATATGAATTACATGTATTGTGACACTTGTAATTTTGTAATCAACTTTTTAATAACTGTTTTTCATTTCTTGCATCTGAAGAATGAAAAATATGGAATACTTCTCAAATTTTCATATTATCCTTGTGCAAGTGCCATGTTAATCTCTGTATTGTAATTTGAGTATACGTGCTGCTGAAGCACGTAATATCCTCTAAATTTAAGTAGTTAATGATTCAATCTTTATACAGGCTTATATCTATGGGTGCCTACTTGTAAGAAGGAAACCTTATTGTTCCTAACAATGCTATCGATCTTATTTCCCTTAAATTCTGTGAATAGTGGAAAAAAATTATATTGATCAGTCGATTGCTCACATTTGCAAAATTTTTTTGTCAATGACTATATTAAGTCTTTTTATTTGGTATTTGATCGTACTCTTAATTATTTATAGATAGGTCCAAAGGTGATGGCTTTTTCAAGTACTTATTTATCCAACTGAATTAGCTTTGTGGACCTAATGGATTCAAAGTAAGCATTGCTTAAGAGCTACTTCTAAACTTCTTCAGCTGACAATTTCCCAAATGAGGTGTTACTGGAACAAATGTCTACCTGAGCCTTTACCCTTCTTCCATGTGGGAACAGACCAACTAGAATATCTTACCCTGACAGCAAAGATTTTCTTACTAGAACAAAACAAATCTTGGTTACAAGCGATCATAGAGAGATGAACACTTCAAATAGAACTTTTCAGACTAGAAGGTATTTTATCAAAATATAATTGTTTATTATACCTTCCATTTCAAAAGTAGCTAAAGCCAAGAAGGTGGAAAAATTGTTCGTATGCATGATTACTTTTTGTTCTGGCCTGTCTACGATCCAACCAGGCAGGAAATTACACTACTGCCTTTTTATAACCAAATATTTTCAGAGTTGCAGGAGAAGTGCATATGTTTCTCCTCGTTATTAGGTATTAAATTGATAATGTTTTAATCACAGAGTTTCCTCTTTCCTCCATGCTGTAAATCTACAAATGGTAAAACTTTAGGTCTAACTCTATCAAACACTGAGGTAGAGATAATGGAATAATACTTTAAAACAGAGTTGCCTTTGATACAGTAACTACAACAGAAAAATACAAAATGTGTGCCTTTTACTTATATATAGTCATACATTTTATATTTATATGTGCTGATTTTATATTTCACACAATGAAACTTACTAGAATTAGTTGATAATTTGACAAATAAATTGATATTTATTTTTTTCCAATAAATAGAATTGGAATATAAATAATTAGGTTTAAAATATATATTAGACTATAAAAAGTATCAATGCAATGTTTTTAGTATAAACTTGTGATACATTATAACTGTTCTTTGCCTTATGAATCCACATGGGAAAAGCAAACAAAGCTGTTCAAAGAGGGAAGTTTGGGATAGGGAGAATTTTGAACAGAATTAGATTGTCTAAGGTTATAAATCACCTATATCTGCTGCAAACAGTATCTTTCTTCTACGAGTTTTCTGTCTGAACTGGATAATCTAGTCCTGAGACACACTTGGTAGCTTGTGAGGTAGAATGGAAGAAACAAGATCAAGAACCCATTACTCCACTGGAGAGAAAACAATCCTCTATATTTCCTCTAATCTCTCTTCACTACTCTTTCTTGATACTTTTAAGTCAAATTGCTTTTGAATTATATTTTTTCTTCTTTCTTCTGGCAAAGTAATTGGTCAAAGTAATTTCATTAAATATTATTTGCCATTTTCTTCTTTCATGCTGTTTAATTGGCCAAGTGAGTCCATAAAACTTCCCTCTTGCATTTGGTTGCCATGAAACAACATCTATGTTAATGAGGAGAAATCTAAAGTAAATCTTTTCTCCAGAAAACAGTCCAAGAGGCTGTGATCACAAATATTTGGCTATATATTTTTTCTTTTACCTTGAAAGACTTCTTGTATCTAAAGTGCCCACAAAAATAAGTACTCCATGACTTGTTGGTTCAATCAGAATTGTCTAACCTCAAAGATATATTTGCTAACAAGATGCTTAGAGGAAACCAAAAAATACTGCACTTTTTATCTTCTCTCTTAAGATTCTCCTTAGATACCATATCAGGAACAGTGAAGTTATTCTATGCAAAATTATTTCAATAGATTATTTTTCTCTTGGTCTTGCATTTGTTCACCAAGTTGTATGGAGGAGAATAGAGTTAAATCACCCATACCTTGGAAGAAAGTGTCTGTTACAAAAGGACAATGCTTCTATGTCCTACTTCTATGTCCTCTTATCTTTTGCCGGAGTTCCAATTAATCACAGGTTCTTGGCTTCAAGTCTAGTGAAGCTGAAGGACCATACGGGCTCCACCACTGCTACATCTTCATTATTTCTCTTTTAAAACTCGTTAAGTTGCCTCATTTGGATGTGGAATATATTTTCATGTCTTCATTCAATCAGTTCTGCATTGTAGTGAGCCAAATGCGCTCTGTAAAATCACTTTAGGGAGTAAAAATACTAACACAATTTATATCAAAAAGTTTTGGCCCCCCTTCACTGCTGAAATCATTATGCTTAGCTAAGGCTTCTAAGAAAATTTTTTTATTATTTTTTCCATTTGCTCAATTCTTTTCTAAACTTTTTGGCATATGTAATAAAAGAAGTTTTCACTATCTCATATTAATAAGAATATTATTTTTTGTGAGCCACTTAGAAATGTCAAATCATTGGTTTGAAGTATCCAATCAGATTTTTTTTCTGTGTTTCACTGCTTCACGTCCAAAGACATTGTGGAAAGTGTTACAAACAGAAATGTGTAATACCAACACCTTCTTTTATTGTGGAGGGCACTTTCTCCCTAAACATTTTGACTCAAATTATCTTTTTCAGAGAATTACTGTTTGGTAATTAAAGGTAAATTTACAAATTTTGATGCCTTATTTTTTTAAGAACTTTTAATTTAAATTCCAATACAATCTAGTTTCAAACAGTGAGAATATAGTTCCTGGGTAAGGACAATTCCAAGGGAACCTAGAGGACTTACAGCAAGGTTTCTGAGGTTTGTTTGTTTAGTGTGAAAAAGAGCCATCTTCATCCACATTGCTCCCTCTCTACTAAGTCTCCTTGGATTTCTTTGCATGAAAGCCTATTCTTCCAGGCAATTTTAAATTTTCTTAATAAGCTAAGTTGTTAAAAATTTTGAACAATTAAATTTTACTTGTCATAACGTTAAAACCCTTGAAAATCCTTTATCAGAACCGCAAATTCACCAATCCTAATTCCACCTTTACCATCAAAATGTTAACATGCTGTTTTCATGATATAGTATCCATGCAGCTCTTATTTTCTAGTGGCTTTGTTATGCGTATATATTACCATATTAGATGATGCTAAGCAAAATGAATTCCAAGATATGGAACTAGATTTTTTTTTTCATTTGTGGTTGTTGTTTTTGATGAACTATGTGATTTCTGTTTTCTTTGGGGTGTTCCCCTATGGTTTATCCCTGCTGTATGGTGAGACAATGGTGAGCATAATGGTGAGACAAAGGACAAAAGGCAAACCAATGCAGTAGCAATACTCACAAGACAATATTTTGGAAATGTACTTCACAACTTGTGAGCGGTGAAGGGGTGAAGGAAAACTGTGAGAAAAATGAGGGAGTGTTACCAAGTTTGAAAAGTTATGATTTAATACCTTACAATTATTGTAACCCCACTGTACATCTTTTTTATAATAAACTTGAAAAAGTAAGCTGCATAAAATATAATTTCACTGTATTGGCACAGTAAATAATATTCTTTATATAGTAACATTTTAAAAATCAATACTATTTGGCATCTAATTTGAATTAATTACCCCTTCTTTATCAGAGGGTAATCAACTTGCATGTTATCCAACTAGACAATATTTTCACAATATACTTGCCAAATTTTTCGAAAAAGAATAAATTTAGTATTTTCTCATTCTAAAAATGAAAACAGTTTAATGCTATGGAAACCCATAACTTTTAAATGTAAGTAAGTTTTTAAGAGGACAGAATATATGTGTTCCTCAAAATTCCTATGACTAATAACTACTCATTTTTAAATTCTCAACATACCTAAGAGATTCAAAACAGTACCTGTTTGCATGTTATGTAATTCTGCAATAGATGCAGTTTCCAATGGGGTGTTACAGATTGAGAAGTAAATAGAAAAATAGCCACATTCTGATAGAGGATAAAACTGTGAAGCATGTGTAATAATTAATTAAAGAGTAAGCAATTTTTATAAGAGTAAGCTATTATGTCTATGACCATCAATCCCAAGATTTATGCCATAAAGTCATACTAGCCCAACAGTTTCCAACTTCTAAGGGACACCTTAAAATTCCTTAATTCACATCATGAATATCTTATCTCTATTTTGAAAAAATACTACGTCTCTGCTAATGTGACACCCTCCTTGTTCTGAGAAGAACACCACCATAAACTGAGTTGCATCATTTTTCCTCCACTGGTATTCTTAACATGAGAACACTTGCCAATATTATTTATATTTATACTTTTAAGTTATCATAGATATTCACTATGCTAAGATAGGAAAATTATGATTCAAAGCTCACCCAGGCAGGAAGGCTTCTTAGGATCTTATCTCCAAAAACTCCTCCACAAAAGCCAGACTCAAGTGGCACTGAGGTTGAAGTGGTAGGGCATGAGCCTTGAGCATAAACAGGCTCAGAGACCCTATCCAGGCCAAGAGTTCAAGCTCTAGGACGAACCAATAAAACAAAAACAAAATTGAAAACAAACCCCAAACCTAGCATTTTTCTCCATGTATACAGAGGAACGTAAATAAGGAAATGGCTTCCTGTGGTACACATAGGGAGAAGAAAGCAGATGTCACACAATTACTCTCTTCATACCATATTAAACCAAACCCTTAAAAAATTGGTTTTTCTAAATGTATAAATTAATGTCATCCATTTCTTGGCAACTCTGTCTAGATCATTCATATTAACATGGTATACATGAATTGTGTGAATTATCTATTAACTATGTTCTAATTATAACTCTCTTGAAATAATATCTAGGCAAATAGAATGCCAGAATCTTTTGTGAATTTTTCAAATAATCCGTCTACTTAAAAAGAATTTTGTAGTATCCTATAGAATATGAAATTACAAACAAAACCAAAAAATATATTTTAAATCTAAATTCTAATTTAACAAGGTCTACAGAGTCCTACATTAGACGAACTTTGCTATTTCTCCAGACTTAAGCTTTTGTAATCCTTCAACATTTATTTGGAATCCAACAGAATGAGGCTTACTTACTTCTGCAAGTTTTTGGATGGGAATCATGAGCTATTTTGCATCTAGGAATGTTCTGTAATGATGAGAGCATTTAAAAAACAAGTGAGGATATGTATGAGTTGCATTCAATAGGAACTTGACTTCTCAAAACATAATGACAAAATTAGGCCAAACTTCCAACTGTGTATTCGTTTTTTGTTGATGGTTTGTTTTACTGAGACAAAATTATTCTACCTGGTCCAGGGAAGATATCGTTAGGTAATTCTACTCTCTAATCTCCTGCATGAGTGCTAGAATTCCAGGGTTGTATCACATTGCCCTGACATAGTTTGTTTTATTTCATCTAGAAACAGATTAGCAAATCTGAACTTCTCCTGTAATCTTATCCACTAGACTGACTGCTGAGACTGTTTATGTACTATTTTCAAAGATGTTTTAACATTTGACACGGGATATGAACATTTTCAGATGCACCTGCAGGCTTCCCTGATTCATTCCACCATGTATCATATCCCGTTAATAATGGTTGCTTGACTTTCTTACTATCTCTGGTCCCTACCTGTGTAATATTCTCAACTTCTGGGGGAAAGTTCACTTGAAGGCTTTCTAATATTAAAAATTATCACTTGATTCTAGTCTTACCCAGGACCTATTTTCTATTGTTTTCTAACTTTCCTACATATTCTGAGAGTTGTTTCATTTGCATATTTTTGTGTGCATCTATAAGTGCCTCTGTGTGTATGTGTATGTTTGTATGTATGTATGCAAAAACCTAAAGCTGTAATTCAGCAATCTTGCTCGTGACTGGTATCTCAGCTTTTGGCTGGTTAATTATAGGTAGTGTCTCAAAGCCTATACTGTCCAAGCTGGATGCAAATTGAACTTCCCAGACTCCTTTACATTCTTAGGTTTTATTTTTCCAGGAGTATCAACTTTTAAACTTCAAACACTTTTGTGAGTGTAAAGTCTATCCTGTAGCCCAGATTTTTAACTCAAGAATTCATGTAAAGATAGATGGACATATACATTACATATCCTGAGTGTACACTGTTAGAAATGTGATCATAAACCAAGTTGTTGTGAGATCTGAGGATTGGGGTTTAAAGCCAGCACAGGCAGGAAAGTCCTGGAGACTCTTTTCTCCAATAATTACCAGAAAACTGGAAGTGGCACTGTGGCTCAAGTGGAAGAGCACTAGCCTTGAGCTGCGTTTCAGAGGGACAGCGCCCTGTCCCATATTTCAAGTGACACGAAAAACAACAACAATTAAAAGGAATATAAGAAAAGGAAAGAAAAAGAAATGTGATCTTAGCCACCAGGTTCATTGCTAGTATAATTCCTGTTCCCTCAGGATAGACTCTTTTTTTCCAATTAAGTCTATTCTCCCATATGTGACTTGCATTGGAAACAGAATCATTCTTCCATTCTCCTTTTTGCACATTTACATGATTAGCAAGCATGATTTAGAAAGGGAGTAGCCTCATGCTTCTTGTTCCACTTAGGAGTAATGCTTTCTCTATATCACTCCTATAAATCTACATACGGGACTTGGCTTTGTTTCAATGTTTTCTTATTTGTAGAGTCTTCTATATTGTATTGAACACTTATACATAAACACAGAACTTCTTTTTCTCCTATAATTGCTATAGTTTCTCCTACTGTTAACTCATGTACATTTGGGAAATTAATGCACAGCATATAGACTCACAAAAAATGATCTGAGAACCTTCTTCCCATTTAAAATTCACCTTAATTTACAGAGCACATAAGAAGTTTGAACAAAATATTCTCATGGATAATGTATTTATAAGCAATTTAAATTGCATTTCTCTTTACTAAGTTGTCTCTGAAACATGTGTTACCTCATGTGCAAAAGTGTCTTTGTGCTATTTCAATGAAGCCAGAAAACATTCATTTTTTTCTGGAGCAGAACCATAGATTGTTCATGGAAGTAAGTGGAAGTAACTGTTACTGGATGTGGAAACTGATCCCAGGAGAGGAATTGAACATTGAGAAATGATAAAGTTCAAGTTAACTATTACTTTCCTTTTTACTGTACAAGAAAAGAATCCAAGGCTGGAAGAAAAATCTGTCCCTGATTTTTGGGTGTGTCCTTTACTCATATAAAACTTGTCTGTAAACTTCTGGTTGAGAGTATTGCAAAAGGAAACAATATGCATTTGAAGGCCAGCATAGTACAAAAGGAAGTAACTTTGTTTTAAAAGTGTTCTACTGCAAAGAAGCAAAGATATGGAGGTTTTAAAGCGTCTTATGGATGGATGTTTCACTCCTGAGATGATTCTCTTGTTGCAGGAATCAGTTATCAATTCCTTTAGCCTGGTCTTGAGTTTTCCATAGCAATAAGGATTCCAAAAAATCAGGATCCAGTGAGTATGATCAGCAAAAGCAGCCTCTTCTCAGACCGCTACTATTTTAAGGAGAGTCCCAAAAAAATACTCAGGGTTTGTTTTGTTTGCTTGTTTGTTTAGTTTGTGCTGGTTCTGGGACTTGAACTTAGAGACTGGCCCCTGTCCCTGAACAGTTGTCTTTCTTTCACACCTGGCCCAAACCTATTACTCCACTGCTTGAGCCAAAACTCCACTTCTGGATTTTTTGGTGTTAATTACAGATAAGTGTTTGACAGACTCTCTTGCCTGGGTTGGCTTTGAACTAAGACAGTAAGAAAGCTAAGTGACGTCAACTGTATGGACTTCTCTTTTCAACCAAGAAATATTAGATGAAGTTTATTATAAAGCTAATATTTGACAATTTTTAAAGAAGAGAATATGTTTAGCAAAGAAGCCATAACAAATAACTCAGCAAAAGTAGGTGCACTACTAAATCATTTGGGAAGATTACTATTGACTTCATCATTCCTTTGGGGGAAACTTAAACCTATATTTGCACTTTTTTGTTGGTTGTGGGGATTGAACATTGATCCTGGCCACTGTCTCTCAGCTCTTCAGCACAGCTTGAGCACTCTACTACTTTAGCTACAGCACCACTTCCGGGTTTTGGGGGTTAATTGAAGATAAGTGTTTCATGGACTTTCCTGACCAGGCTGGCTTTGAACCACAACCTCTGGACTCAACCTCCTGAGTAACTAGGATTACAGGCATGAGCCACCAGCACCCGTCTCATATTTGCATTTATGTGCACTTAATGGCACTATGTAGACAAAGAATGGAAATATGAACCAAATGATGTGACATTGCCGCTTTTCAGAATAATTAAGGTAGCAATATTTTGTTACATTAATGACTTATGAGCTACGGGACTCTTACATTAGCATCCTCTTTCATCTTTGTAGGTGTATATAGTATCAGGAAATGTTCATAGATAAATACAGAAAGACAGATTTTTAGAAAGCAAAGATCAGGTGTGAAAGATCAGCATAGAAGGAGATACATTCATCACACTGAGATTAAGAACTAGCCTAGGAGATTTTGAATGCTAAAGGCAATGAGGAATAAGCCTAGTTGATAACTAGTTCTTTAATAACCAAAAATGGTTCCCTAGAACAGTTTCTGCTATACCTTAGTTACTATCATTTATTCTTTCCATCTGGAGTTATTCCTTCTCTTCTGTCACAACTGTTAATTAGCCTCTGCCTTTTTGGTGTGATGACTGGCCAAAATAGTTTCCAAATCTCACTTACACTATCCTTCTCATTGTGATTAGCAGTGACCCCACTCAAAAGCCTGGAATATTTGAATTTCCAGAATTAATCTTCACCTGACATCTAAGCACATTCCTAGCATTAATTGCCATGACCTAATGAACAAAACATTTTTTCAACACAGTATCAATACTTAAAGTACATGTGTTAGGAACTATTGTCAGGTATCAGTATGGAAGGAGCAATTATATATTCCAAGTATGGGTTCTGTATTTTGCATTTACTAACTGTTCATTGTTGTTGTTGTTGTTGTTTTGGCAGTCCTGGGGCTGAAACTCGGTGCTTGGGAATTACTCTTCAGGTTTTTTTTTTCCTCAAGGCTAACCCTCCACCACTTGAGGCACAGGACCACTTCCAGTGTTTCCTTTTCAATTTATGTGGTACTGAGGAATTGAACCCAGGGTTTCATGCATGCTAGGCAATCACCATACCATGAAGCCACATTCCCAGAACCCTAAATGATTTTCTTATGATGGCATTACATTTTCATTCTGTAACCCTGTATCATAATTTTAGCCAGAAATTTTTGCTAGAAAAGAGCATTGAACACAATACTGAGTCCAGTAAGACTAGATGGACAATGGATAACTGTCACAGTGTAGCCAGGGCACAGAGGGACTTACCTCATGGAGCTGGTACAACAGACTGAGCGAGACAGCTCCTGACCCACAGGTTACCTCCAGAATGAGAGGACCACCTTGGTTCCATCCACATGGGGATGCTGGGCCACCTCCTCCAGCACCCATTGAATCAGTTCCTGAGAGAGAAAGTGAAAGAAAGAAGGTCAGAATTACACTTAAATCATATGCCGGTGGCTCAGGCCTATAATCCTAAGTACAATGGAGGCTGAGATATGAAGATCATGGTTTATAGCCAGCCCGGGCAGGAATACCTGTGAGACTCTTATCTCCAAAGAACCACCAAAAAACTGGAAGTGGTGCTGTGACTCAAGTGGTAGAGTGCTAGCATTGAGCTGAGGAGCCCAGGGAGCTGTCCAGGCCCAGAGTTCAAGCCCTATGACTGAAAAGAAGTGGACTTCCCACCACAAGAAGTGGGATGAATAGCACCCATTGTCTTAGGGAGCATGGCAGAGAAGTCAGGCCGAGCTTCCTGTCAGCTGGGAGTCATTAGTAGGTCACCCGGCTTCTCTGTGCCTCAGTTTCCCCAGCTTCAAAACTGAACAAAGTGAAGGATCCCGTTACTCATGGGGATAGAGTAATAAAGAAAGAGAGCCATGTTTTGTTTCATAATCCCATACCTGTTGCACTGTTAATACACACCATCTGAGATCTTTCCGGGTATCTTCCTATCATATGCTCAAAGAATTGCCAAGAACAGTATCAGATGGCCCCTCCATCTCTGCCTGTCCCTGCTCCAGATTTCCCTCTGTATCAATCCCTTGTTTCCTCACAACTGTCCCATGAGGAGATTGAAGTCCAATGGTTGAGGCCCAACCCAGAGATTCACCTCTGGTCAAGAATCGGCTGCGGTGGACTGAGTTTGGGACAATCTATCTAAACCAATGACTGAGCGTGGCACTACATATCTACCATCCCAACTACAGAAGAATGGGCCTGGTGGCTCAGGCCTGTCACAGATAGGAGGACCATGATCCAGCCCAGCCTGAGCATATATTAATTCGCCATCTCAGAAATGCCCAAGACAGAAAAGCTTGACTCACATGGTAGAAGACCTGACTGGCAAGCCTAAGGCCTTGAGGTCAAACCCTAATATACTAATATACCCAAAAGAACCAGAGTCCCAATGCCAGAGGCTCATGCCTATAATCCTAGGAACTCAGGGGGCTGAGATCTGAAGATCACAGCTCAAGATTTAAAATAGGGTTGGCCTCACCCATCAGATGTCATGATTAGAAGACCCAGAGTCTGACCTATGGTGTTGCGCTCCATACTAGCAGAACTCGTATCCTTACTAAGTGTTGGCCATGCTCTCTGTCCCCCTGGGAAGCCATCCCCTGCAGGCCGCACCCCCAGGTCCTCCCAAGCTCCCACTGCCACCAACCAGGCCCAAGGGAGTACACAGCTCCATTGCACACAGATCCCTTGTTCTTGTAATTTAACAGTGCTGAGTCCCCTTCGAGCCTCTCACCCTTCCAGGCCCCCAGACCTCAGCTGTGAAACCCATACATGCCCCAAAGATAGCAGGTAGAAGTTACCAAAGTATTCAGCCTCCTTGTTACAATCCGCTTCTACACACACACCCACACACACAGTCACACACACACACACACACACACACACACACACACAAACACACACACACATCCAGACCGGTGACAGAAGACTCCTCCATGCAGCACCTGCAATTTGCCAACTGATCACTCTCCTGAGCACAGTCAGGCTGTACAAGGAAAAAGATGATCTCTGTCTCTGTCTTTGTCTCTGTCTCTCTCTGTCTCTGTCTCTGTCTCTCTCTCTCTTTCTCTCTCTCTCTGTCTGTCTGTCTCTCTGTCTTCAGGTGAAAGTTTGACTGAGCACAGAAGACAAGGGCTCACACAGCAAGGTTGTCTATCTTCTGCATCCAACACCTCCCATCCCCAGAAAAAAAAGGAAAAAAAACCCAGAAGGCAGGTGTAGACATGCCGCTCCCCACCTCTGACTAAAGCCACTGGGTTCCCACCAGGGAGTGGAAGGGCGCAGATGTGCTGCTGTGTGGCTCCCACTGCTCCAGGCCAGGGGGTCTTTGGCACCCACTCCTCACCCAACCCTGCATCTCCCTGTATCCTGGGACATTAGCCACTGGGGATGGTGGTGGCATCCTCGGGTCAACACCCACCCCCACCCCTGGGGCACATTTGTGGCAGGGCGTGGGCCAGAGTGTGGGGCACAGGGGAGGCGCGGGTCTGGGTCGGAGGGGAGGGGATATGGGGTCGCAGGGTGCAGGGCTGTGTGGCAGCCACTCACGTGTTGCTGGCAGAAGCTGTAGGCAGCTGCTCCAAGTGGGGCAAGCAGCAATGGCAGAGGCATGACAGACACTCAGGCCCTGAACAGAGGACAGGGGAGCCAGGACCAGGTCAGGGCCGCAAGCTGGCTCATGGCACAACATTGCACCATTGCCTGAGGAAACCATGGGCCTGATCCTGCAGCATTAGATTTGAAATGCTGCTACATGGGGAAGGGGGGAGGGGGCCGGTGCTCAGGCAGGCACATAGTGGGATGAGGAAGGCCTCTCTTTCTAGGCCTCTAGTCTCTTGCTCACCACTCAGCCACCACTACCTTCCTCAACTGCTGGTAGTGGTGTCAACAAACAGAGGGAATTATGGTGCTACTGGGCAGCATGGAATGTGGGCGTGGCCACCATTCTTGCATCCCATTGGTCAGAAAGAACCATGAAACAATGGAGGTGTGGCTGGAATCTTGTGATGCAGGCAGAATGGGCGGAGTCAAAATGATGGCAGCCCCTTTCCCAGGGAACTCTGTCCAATCCAGTTGAGGACAAGAGAGTGACCTGCTTTAGCTGGATGGCTGCACAGATTGTTGTGTATGTCTGTTTGTTCCCAGACCTTGAACTCAGGATCTAGGCACAATCTCTGAGTTGCTTTTGATCAAGGCTAGCTCTCTACCACTGGAGCCACACAGCTTTACTTCTGGCTTTGTTGGAACAAGTTGGACAGGAGTTTCAAGGACTTTCCTGCCTAGGGTCACTTTGACCATGATCCTCCTATCACAGCCTTGTAAGTTTTAAGGAGGACTGCTGAGAGCCAATGATGCTTGGTTTTGCTGATGTTCTTGGACAGACCTGTGAGTTCCCTATCCTCAGGTTTAAGTGGTAGGAGCTGGAGCCCACAGCTTGAATCCTGTTCCTGCCACCAACAAACGGCAGGAGATCCTATGAAACTCATTCCTATTCATATGATTACCAAAGGAATGTGATGTATGTCATGATTAAATGGGCAGTACTTGAATGATTCGAGGATAAAATTATACACAATTACATTATAGGACACTAGTCGATATTAATTAATACTTTATGAAACATTTAAACAATCACCTTCATTAAATGGAGGCCAAATGAAATACCTACGAATTGAGCATCACATAGCATGGAGATGCCATTTTTTTTTCTGCCAGGACTGGGATTGGAACTCATGGTCTAGGTAACCCTGCTGTTGCACAGTGTGGGAAGGGGAAGCTTGCCTCCTTGAATTCAAGAAATTCAAGTCTGTTCCTTTCGCCTGAAATCGATGTCCACCACTAGAAAACATCCTATTTGTTTACATTTTAAATATATGATTTATATTTATATACATATGTTGATTCCATATTGCATTCAGTATAGTTACTTATTTTACGTTTTGTTTTATTCATGTACTGACTACTCATCTTATTGACTATTATGACGCATAGAACAGTGATTACATTGATTACATAGGATATAGTTTTGCATATGTATTGCATGTCCTTCCTGACACCCAGGACTTTCACAGAAAAGGAAAACATGTGTCACCATCAGCTTCTTACTACACGATTCATTTTTTGGGAGTGCTGGCATCTGAACTCACAGACTTCAAAGCCCAATTCATGAATGGGTGAGTGTCAGCCTGCCATCCTGTGGCAAGTTGAGCTGACAGGCAGTCCCGAGTACCTGAGATCGAGCCCCAGCGGTTGACAAAATAAGAACAGATTGACATGCAGTTGGTAGTACACTAATAAATGTATATCTTTATAGAGTGCCAGAGATGTCTATACATTATTCACTTATATAGACTACATTCCTACCAATTCTTGGGTATTTATAATGCCTCCATGTAATTAATCTTATTGTTTTCATTCTTAACAAACTATTAAGTAAATCAAACAATATCCTGAAATTATTGCATTCTGTATGTAATAGTATTCTTTTAATATTAATAATAATAAATATTAAATAAATAATAATAAATAAATACATAAATAATAAATATTAAATAAAGTCAGTCTCCTGAAATGATGCTGTCTAATTTCACAGGAGCGTCATTCACCATCAACTCATTCAACTGTGACATTGATAATATTACCTTGTTATTCCCATGGATGGGAACGAGACTCTTAGAATCTGTTGCCATTGATTGGTATCATGACTGGGATTCAAAATCAGGGCCTACATTGCCTTGTGGACCTATGACTTCCTCAATAGTCTGACAACCTTCAGCAATAAAAGGTGAAGTACCCTTTCCAACAGTGTCACTCAGACCCAGGAGGGTCACCGTGCAAAAGAAGAAAACATAAAAAGGCCATCTTGCTGCATTTTTTCTGTACATTTTTGCCACACAAGGCCTGGGGGGTCTAGGATCCTAGGATCTACTGTGGGTCCAGTGGCTGCACCTCAGTATAGGGTGTCAAAGCTGAGGCAGAATTACCACAACCTGAGTTCAAGCCCCTGCTGAGCAAAAAATAATTAAAAGAGATTAGCTCCCTGGCTTGCAATTCACCCCATTTTTTCTGGCAGGCTTTGGATTTGAACGCAGAGTCTAGGTGAATCTGCAGCACTGTGGAAGAAGCGGAAGCTCACCGTACTTGAAGATAAAAAAGTCAGGCCTGTAATCTAAGCCAAAATTCAAGCCCCAGCCTTGGAAAACATACTATTTATATACATTGTAAATACAGAATTTGTACTTACCTATGGATGTTCAGTCCATACACGTTTGGTGTGGTTGTTCCTTGTATTTTTTGTTTTATTCATTTATTTACCGTTGATTTTACTATGATGACACCCATTCCCTTTATTACATTGATGACATCCTATCACATGGAATCTAAATTTGTAGACGTGTTTTCCATCATGCCAGACACCCAGGACTCTCAGAGAAAAGGAAAAAAGTTTCACACTTGGCTTCTTACTGCATGATCCAATTATTGGTAGTTCTGGGATCTGAACTCAGGGCCTAGCAGGACCAATTGGTGAATAGTTTAAGGTGACCACACCAGCCTGTGAGCAACAAAGGAGTTAGGCCATTCCCAGCAACTGACATGGATGCCCAGGGTGGGCCATGATAGTCATAAATTAATAATTTAAACATAGGATCAATATTTACATATATGTGTGGACAGCATCTTGCCTTTGGAGTACTTTTTCTCCTTATTTTCTGTCTTATGTAAGTATTGTGTATTTTACTGAGTAACGTAACAGATATAACAGTGCTTACATGGAAGACAACCTATTGCCCTGGCTATACGGTTTCCTATGCATTCTCCATCCAAGCTGAGACCCAGGACTCTCACAGAACAGGAAAACAGGTGAATCGATGGGCTTCTCACATCAGGATTCATTTTTCGGCAGTGTTGGGATTTGAACTCATACTCTATCAGGCCCAATTGGGGAAATGGTCAAGGTGAGGACACCAGCCTGTCAGCAACGAAGGAGATAGGCCATTCCTAGGAACTGACATCGAGTCCCAGGGAGGTCCAGATAGTCATAAATTCGTAATTCAAATACAGGATCTATATTTATCTACATGTGTGGACAGCATCTTGCATCCGGTGCACTTCTCCTAAATTTGTGTCTAATTCATGGAGTTATTGTGTATTTTATTGAGAATGGTGACAGGTGTAACTGTGCTGACATGGATGACAACCTGTTCCCATAATTATATGGTTGCCTATGCATTCTACATCCTAGTGAAAGCACGGTACTTTCACAGGAGAGGAAAACATGTTCAACGACTGGCTTCTGACAACAGAATGAATCTTTTGTCAGTGCTGGGATTTGATCTGAGATCTGGGTAGCTCTGTTGCCCTTTGGGGGAAGGGAAATCTCACCATCCTTGAAGACTAGAATGTCAGGCCTGGTCCAGGACCTGATTTGAAGCCCCAGTACTGGACAAAATAACAAGCCCGCCTTTCTTAAACATTGGATCTCTCTTTACCTACAAGTTTGGTATGCATCTTGCATTCAGTGTAGTTATTCTTTTTATTTTGTGTCTTATTCATGGATGTATTGTGTATTTTATTGAGTATGGTGATAGATATAACTATGCTGACATGGATAACAACCTATTTGAATGGCTATAGAGTTGTCTATATAGAATTCTCCATCCCTGCTGAGACCCAGGATTTTCACAGGACAGGAAAACAGGTGGATCGATTGGCTTCTCAAATCAAGGTGAATCTTTTGGCAGTGCTGGGATTTGAACTCTAGCCCTAGCAGGCCCAATTGGCGAATGGGTCATGGTGAACACACCAGCTTGTGAGGCACTAAGGAGGTAGGTCGTTCCCAGGACCTGAGATGAAGGCCTGGTGGGGGCCAATATAGTCATAAATTCATCATTTAAACAGAGGATCTATATTTCCATATATGGATGGGCAGCATCTTGCAATCGGTGTAGTCATTCTCTTTATTTTGTGTCTTATTCATTGATGTATTGTGTATTTTCTTGAGTATAGGATGACAGATATAACTATGGCGACCTGGATGACAACCTATTCTCATGAGTATAGAGTTGCAAGTGCATTCTCCATCCTAACTGAGACCCAGGACTTGCACAGCACAGGAAAACTGGTGCAATGACTGGCTTCTCACAACAGGATAAATTTTGGCAGTGCTGGTATTTGAACTTTGGGCCTAAGAGGCCCAACTGCCCAATGGGCCCATGTGATCACACCAGTCTGTGAGACACTAAGGAGTTGGTCAGGTCCCAGGAACAGAGATCGAGCACCAGAGAGGCCACAATTTTCCTGAATGCATCATTTAAACATGGGATGTATATTCAAATCTGTGTGTGGACTGCATTGTGCATTTAGTGTAGTTATTCTATTTTGTATGATATTCATGGATGTATTGTGTATTTTCTTTAGTATATGTTGAAATGTATAAGTGGGCTCACATGATAACAACCTATTCCCATGGCCACAGGGTGCCCCATGTATTCTTCACCCTAGCTGAGACCCAGGACTTGCACAGGAAAGGAACACAGGTGCAACAATTGGCTTCTGACATCAGGATGAATCTTTTGGCACTGCTGGGATCTGAACTTGGGGACCAGCAGACCCAACTGACGAATGGGTCCATGTGAGCACACCAGCCTGTGAGCCACTAAGGAGTAAAGCTGTTCCCAGGACCTGAGATGGACCCCCAGGTGGGGGTGGGGAGGAGGGTACACAGTAGTGATCCATTCATAAGTTGAAGGTAGTATGCAAATGAGTACACATTTGTATAAAGTAGGAGAGACGATAACCTGTGATGGAATCCAATCTACCATGTTTCTACTGATTCTTGAATCTTTCCAGATGCCTTCATTTCATGACTGTGATGATTATTGTCATGCTTAATCAACACTGCTTTACAAATAAGTGATACCCCATGAGTCTTGCCTATCATTTCCTAGTCACATCATGCTTGAACTACTCATTCGATGAGATCGATCACATTCCATGACTTTACCTGGTCCAGAAACCAGTATCTCAGGATTTCCCGCCATTGTTTTCTCATGGGGGTGGGCTGAATTCAAGCCTCAGGCATGGAAAACATACTCCTTATAGGATTTATACTTCCATACAGATGTTCAGTAAATACCGTGTTTGGTGTGGTAAGATTTATACTTCCTTACAGATGTTCAGTCCATATCACGTTTAGTGTTGTTATTCATTTTATATCGTTTTTATTCATTTAGTTACAATTTATTTTATTGTCTTTGATGACACCTATACCATTTATTACATTGTTTACATCATATCACATACCATCTAGATTTGTAGATATGTTCTCTATCATGTCTGACACCCTGGACTCTCCCAGAAAAGGAAAACACGTGTCACACTCGGCTTCTTACTCAAAGATTAAATTTTTGGCAGTGCTAGGATCTGAAATCAGGGCCTAGCAGGCCCAATTAATGATTGGGTGAGTGTGAGCACAGAAGCCTCTAGCCAATGAAGCTGTCAGGTGGTTCCTAGGCACTGAGATCAAGCCCCAAGTTTGGCCAAAACAGCAATACACGGATAGGCAGAGGTGGTATACAAATAAATATATTTTGTTAAAGATTTCCAGAGCTCTCTATCTATGACTGAATGACATCTACTACGTTCCTACCAACTCTTAGGTATTTATTATATCTCCAATGAAAAAATATTATTCTTTTCATGCTTAATAAACTATTAATTAAGGTCAATCAGCATCCTAGGATTACTACATCCAATTTTAGAGTAGAAAAATGCATGAACTACTCTTTCAATGTGTATTCTTATGCATAGGAACGAGTCTCTTGTGATCTCCTGCCTTTGGTAAATGTAAGGATTAGGATTTGAACCAAGGGCCTATGTTGACATGTTGGCTTATGGCTTCCCTGATAGCCTGCCAGCCATCAGCAATGGTAGGCCAGGTCCACTTTGAAACCTTGTCATTCAGACCCAGGATGGTCATCATGCAAAGAAAAAAATTGTAAAACCCTGAGCCCTCTACAGCCCCCCACTTTTTGTGCTGTTTTGCTTTTTTTCCTTCATGCAAGCCCTCTTAGCCTAGGGTCCCAGGATCAGCTTTGGGTCCCGAGGCTGCACCCCAGCCTAGGGAGAGTGAAGTTGAGTCAGAGTTACCATGACCTGAGTTCAAGCTCCGTGATTGGCAAAATTAATTAACTAATTAATTCATTAATTAATTAACTAAATTGAAATAATAAAGCTCCTTGGTTTGGAATTTCTGCCAGTTTTCTTTCATAGCCTGGGATTTGAACTCAGTCTTGATGAATCCGTAGCAATGAGACAGAAAACGCACAGTTGCCAATACTTGATTTCAAACCCCATGCCAATCCAAAAATAAATAATTAAGTCCTGACCTCAGCAGGGATGTTAGTTGTGAAGATGGGAGGGAAGGGATGGTAGGGGAAAAACAAAAGAGGATGCAACAATGCTCAATAGGAAATGTACTCATTACTTTGCTCATGTAACTGTGACACATCTGTACATTTTTAAAATAAAAAATGTACAAAAAATTATGTAGTGCTCAAGAAGCATTTTGGGTTTAAGGGATGGATGTCTGAATAGCTGTACAAACTTCTACACTGATTTTTTTCAGTGTTCAGTATGGAACTGAATAAACGTAACTGTTTCTGTTACAAATATTAAGTCATTGTCTTGGAACTTGGGCCACTATTTCTGCCATTGCTGGGATGTGAGCTCACTGTCCAAGTAACTCTTTTGTACCTTGGGTGAAGGCTAAGCTCCCTGTCCTTGAGGAAAAGATTTTCAAGCTAGAGTTCCTAGGGCCTGAATTAAGACCCTGCAATAGAAAAAATATTTGTGTACATGTGTAATATAAGATATATAGGTAAATATGTATGTTTATTTCATATTATGATTATTATTATTAATTTTGTATTTAATTTTTATTCCTTTTATTGTTTATTGTATTAGTATTATTATACACATAATATTTATTATGTTGTGTACATATATTATAAAATTATACACAATAATTCAGTACATTGACTAATTTTCATTAATACTTTATTAAGTTTTGAAATATGATACTTAATTAAATGGAGGCATTTGTCAAGTCATCACATGGTTAGAGTCTGTCCCAGTATGAGTTTTGTCTTATTTATCTTTGGACAACTTCCTATACGGATTTGTTTAGATGATTTATACTCAGAAGGCTTTTCTTGTGGATAGGCAAGTTGAGGGATAACATCGTAAGGTTGGGGCTGGGAATGTGGATTAGTGGTATATAGCTTGCTCAGCATGCATGAATGCCAGGGTTTGAATCCTCACTGCTACATACTCAGAAAAAGCCAGAAGCTGTGGTGTGGCTCAAGTGATAGAGTGATAGCCTTGAGAAAAAGAAACTCAAAGACAGTACCCAGGCCCTAATTTCAAGCCCTAGGTCTGGCAAAAACAATATGCCAGATTTCAGTGGCTCTGGAAACCTACTTTCTCAGGATGCTGAGATCTGAAGATCACAGTTTGAAGATAGCCTAGGGAAGGAAAGCCTGTTAGACTCTTACCTCCAATGAACCATCAAAACACCCCATGTGGCACTGTAGGTCAAGTGGTAGAGTGTTTGCCTTGAGCTGAAGGGCTCAGGGACAGCGTCCAGGCTTCAGTTTGAGACACACAACTGGAAAAAGATTGAGGGATAATCAAAGTAATTTTCCTATTTGCTACTTATGAAAATATTTTTAGGAAAATGAATGCTGATGTACACCAGAATTGGAGTCAGACCTCAAGTTTCAAGTGTAGCACATCCATAAGCCCAGCCTCTCAGACTCTAGCATTATAAACTTGTGTCCTACAGGGTTCTGAAAGGCACACTGTTTAAAGGCTTAATATGCTCCCCAAGCCCTTTGTGATAGCAGTTGACTTGTATTGTCAATGTCATTACAGTTCTGACCCTAGCAGAGAACCAATAGCTCACGCCCATCACCCTAGCTCAGGAGGCTGAGGTCTCTCACAGGGTGAAACAAGCCAAGGCAGGGAAGTCTAGGACATTCTGACTTCCTGTTCTGAAAGGTCAGATGCTTAAGAAATTCCTGTGTTTCCCTTGGTGATGAGAAGTTACTTGCACTCTAAATGTTCTTGGAGTTCTTGAGCTACAGAAGAAGGAAAGAAATATTATTGCCCCAATCAGGGTTCAAATGAAGTTCTCCGGATCCAAGCCCTAGGTCTGTTAGCAGGAAGAACCCCAGTGTAACACTGTATTTGAAGGACAGAAAACAGTTTCAAAAGCCAGGCTAGGTGCAGAGAACTAGGCCTGCGGGATTAGGAGGCAGAATGTACACATTCAACAGGGAAGTGAGCTGCAAAACCACTTCATTCATTCCAGGCACAGCCAGCAATGGGGGAAAACTGAAACATTTGTTAGAGTTACAGCAGGGTCAGGCTTTTCTCAGTCTCTTCAAACAATGACTAATTAACCTTCCTCCCTCAGGTGAAGGGAGCCTCAGGCTATCTTTAAGTTACCAATAGAGAGCCAGTTTAGTGCTGGAGAGGGGAGGAACAGAGTAGAAAAACCCTGCTCTCTGGTCTTTGGGAGTGGGTTTCTGACTCTCAATTTGTCAGGTTTGAAGGCCCTTCTATCTCTGCCAGTCCATTCTCCTTACTTCATTCTCCACATCATTAAAGCAAATCCCCAGTCCAAGGAGGGGCAGGGCCATTTCTCTTCTGCCTCCAAGCACCTGAGTTAGAACCTGGCTCTGCCTTCTTGATTCTGGGGCTCTTGGATGCCTGAGAAGTGGGACAGAGACAGTCATCCTGCTCTGCATTTGTGTGAAGGCGATGCTGGTGTCCTGGCACACTGCAGAAAGATTGATGACTGGGAATGTTCCCTTCTTTCCTTCTGATATCAAAAACAGATTCATCTATCAACTTTCTTTCTTTCTTTCTTTCCTTCCTTCCTTCCTTCCTTCCTTCCTTCCTTCCTTCCTTCCTTCCTTCCTTTCTTTTTCTTTCCTTTCTTTCTTTCTTTCTTTCTTTCTTTCTTTCTTTCTTTCTTTCTTTCTTTCTTTCTTTCTTTCTTTCTTTCTTTCTTTCTTTCTTTCTTTCTTTCTTTCTCTCTCTCTCTCTCTCTCTCTTTCTATTTCTTTCTTTCTACCATCCTACCTAGGATGCAGCTTGGGCCTACACTCCAACACAGCATCACATAGGAGGAGAGCCCCAAGGTAAAGATTTGCAGGGTTTATAAAGGTACACAACCAACCAGGTGTTTGGATTACCACCACGTTTTGCTCTGCTAGAAACAAGCAACAAGTGATCACTGCCTCAAAACTTTAACCCTTCATTCCCCCCCTTGACTTATGGTCTTGTGGCTCCAGCCTCAAACTAAACTCCAATAGCTCTAGATCTTGAATGGGTATGGTCCCTAACTGACCTTAGCCATACTATTAAACAACAATATCAATAATAATCAGCTCATTTTTCTTTTCTTGAGGTGTATGCAGAGTGGTTGGGTAGGATGCTTGGAGCCTTCCCATGTTTCCCCACGGTCGTCCAGGGCAAAGGGTTCAGCTGGTCTGGCGTGGGAGCAGTGGATCCAAGCAGCAATGCCATCCACCTTAAGGGCAGTAGGTGTAGCCAGTAGCACCATGTAAGGTCCCTTCCACCGTGGTTCCAGAGATCTCAAGTTGTGTCTTCAAACAAACACCCAGTCCTCTGGTTTAAACAAATGTGGGGGAGTAAGAATAGAAGCAGAATCATATAATGCTCTAAGCTGGGTCCACATCCTCTTATGCACCAGCTGTAAATAGTCAAGCTTACAAAGAAATTCAATATCATCCAAATCAGCAAGTAATTCAGTCTGAAGTCTAGGTATAATGGGTGGAGGGTGTCCATACATTATTTCAAAAGGAGTAAAGCCAAACTGACAGGGTGAATTTCTTACTCTAAACAGGGCAAAAGGAAGCAGCGATACCCAGTCTGTGCCAGTCTCCAAGGCCAATTTATTTAAGGTCTCTTTTAGAGTCCGATTCGTTCTTTCTACCTGCCCTGAACTCTGGAGTCTATAGGCACAGTGCAATTTCCAATCCATCACTAGTGCCTCGGCTATTCCCTGACTTACTTTTGAGTCGAAGGCTGGTCCATTGTCCTAGGCAGTGGTGGATGGGAAGCCATCGCTGGGTAGGATTTCTTCCAGGATCTTCTTAGATATGACGTTCACAGTCTCATGCTTTGTTGCGTAGACTTTAACCCATCCTGAAAAGGTGTCTATAAGCTAGCAAATATTTATATCCAAATTTTACAGTTTTAATTTCTGTGAAGTCTACTTCCCAATACACACCTGGCCTATGTTCATGGAGGAGAGTTCCTTTTGTAACCAGTTGATTAGGAGCCTTGGTGAGCTGACAGGCTTTAAAATTTTTAACAATGTCCTCAATGAGTTCATTTCCTTGCCTGATTTTTACTTCTGAGAGTAGGAGCAAGTTCTCCATTCTTCGGGTTCCCATGTGAGAGACCCGATAGATTCTCGTAAGAATCCTCTTGCCCAATCTTTGTGGCAAGATAAGTTTCCCCTCACCAGTTTTCCACCAGTCTTTATTTCTTTCTCTGTTTGGGGGTTTATAGGCCATGGAAGTTTTCTGTATCCACTCCAACTCTTCTTCGGAGTACTGAGGCTCAGGAGGCAAAGCTTGTTGCCCTGGGTCTATTTCCGTTCTAGGCTGGAGGCCCACCTCTTTAGCTGTCTGATCCGCCAAGTTATTTCCATTGGTTATTGAATCAGTTACCTTTGATGGCTAGGACAGTGCATAATGGCAATATTTGCTGGTTCCCATAAGGCCTGGATGAGGTTTAAATTTTCTTGTTCATTTTTAATTGCCTTCCCTCAGCTGTCAACAGCCCCCTCTCTTGGTAAATGGCTCCATGGACATGCACAGTGGCAAAAGCATACTGACTGTCCGTGTAATTATTTAGTCTCTGACCTTTTCCCATCTGTAGGGCTTTTGTTAGTGCCACTAGTTCTTCTCTTTGTGCAGACGTTCCCTGGAGGAATGCTTCTGCCCACACTATCTCAGTGTCCTTGGTGACTGCTGCACCGGCATACTTTTTTCCTTCTCCAATGAAACTGCTGCCATCTGTGAACCAGGTATGCTTGGCATGCAATAGTGGCGAGTCCAACCAGTCTGGCCTCTTTTCTTTGGCCTGGTTGCTCTTTTCACACTCAATTTCACATTCTCTGTCCTTCCTTTCCTGTCTTTGCTACTGTCTATCTCTTATTGTAAATCTTTTCCACTGCAGCTACTAGATCCCTAATAGACTTTTCATCAAGTCTGTCTAGAGCCTGCAACTTTTGCTTTATGTCTGGTACAGCTTGATTTATATAGGCAAACATAATCATCTGAGCCGACTCCTGGGTCTCAAGATCATACAGGTATATTGACTAATAGCTTCCATGAGCCACTCAAGATATGCTGCCAGACTTTCACTTCCCCCCTGTCTAACATTATAAACTTTGGCCATATTAGTAGATTGGCAAGCCGCCACCTTGAGACCTTCCAACAGAGCCTGGTGATAGACGTCGCTCCCTACTTTCAACTGTATTGTTGTCCCAATTGTTGGTAAGATCTCAGGAAAATAGGCAGTGATCAGGGCACGATCTGTGATAGGTGCTCCTGTGGGGCCAGGGATGTTTCTGGGCTCCTTCTTGGATAAAGTCTGTCTCTTCGGTGGTAAAAAGGACCTGTAAAAGCTGACTACAATCATCCCAAGTGGGCTGATGAGTAAAGAGAATAATTTCAAGCAAACGAATTAAATCCTGGGGTTTCTCAGAAAAGGGGGCATTTTGGGTGTGCCAATTGTATAGATCACTGGGAGAAAATGTGCAATATTGGAGTTGCTGTTGACCATCTGCATCCACAGGACCTATGGCACGTATGGGAAAACAGGTGCATTAGAAGGGGGGTTGATCCCACGGCATCGTCGAGAGACTGGACCCTCAGAAACTTTAAGGGCAGGTGCTGAGTGTTTTATAGCTCCCTCCTCCTCTTGATCATTCTCAGGTTCTGCAAAAGGAACCTGGAAAGGAGAGTATGGGGGAGGAAACATTTCTTCTTCCAAGTTATCTCCCTGAAAAAACGGGGGGGGGTACCTTTTCTTTCCCTCTGTGTCAGTTTCTTTTTGTAAGTCTAGGGGGCTAGATGGAGTGTTGCCTATGGTTTCCATTCCTGTCAGACCTACAGTCCAAAAAACAATACACAGTACAAACAAAACACACGCAGGCCTGACAGTTACCAAAAAGAGCTTACAAAGTGGAGATCTCCCAATTTGGTCCACTGACTACAGTCACGGTGGGGTTCCACACCCATGTCACACAGTAGGAGGAGCAGAGCCACAGTGGGCGAGTTGGACCCCTATTAGGAGGCCCTCTTGGTCAATTCCGGCCCAACACTGAACCTACCCCCACCCCACAATTCAGATGGCAGTGTTCCAAGGACTGCCCCCCCCCCCCGCCCCACACAGCGGGGTTCCAAGGACCCCCACCCTACAAGAGGATCTTGGATGTCTCCCAGTTCCTCTAGGTTTGTGGTGCAAGTGCATCTGCTTCAACAACCCTTTACGAATCGGAATGGCCATCCTCACAAAGGAAAACGAAAGTAAAACAGAAAAAGGACAGGACAAGACAAATTAACAAAGACAGCTCTGTTTTACCTTTGGAGTCTGAGATCTTGGGGGTCTTTGGGGGATCCCGGACGAGCCCTCACTAATATGTTATACCCAGGTCGCAGGATCCCCATCAAGAAGACCATGGAGATTCAGACTTTACAGCTGTTTTAAGGTTTTATTTAAACGGGCTGCAACTGAGGTCTCATCCTACACTCCAACAGTGGAGCCTAGTAGGAGAACCCCGAGCTAAAGTTTTGCAGGGTTCATAAAGGCACACAGTCAACCAGGTGTTTGGATTACCACCACGTGTTGCTCTGTTAGAAACAAGCAAAAAGCGGTCACTGCATCAAAACTTTAACCCTTCACATGAAAATGCTACTATTGTGTTCTAGACATTTAACGTTGGAGACACAAAACACTCATAATTATTAGATCATTTTATAGGCAAAAGGAGCAATGCAGACTCTATGAGGATCGCTCCAGCTTTCGGTCCTCATATCCTGAGACAGTAAATTCACAGCAGCTCAATGCTAAGTGACAGAACTGGCATGTACTGTGGATATTTGCTCCCAAATCCTGTGACACTCATTTCTCACTTTTGGCCTCAAACCTGTGACCAGAGGGGAAGATGAGGAGAGAAAATCCTTTTCAGGGAAAGCAGCTATAAAGAACACTGGGTAGTTTAGCTATAAATTAAAACCTTGGGAATGACTCTGTTAAGAAGTCAGATTGTCCAGATTAAAAAATGAAGAAGAGTAGAAATAAGGTGCCAGTGGTTGCTGTCTGTAATCCCAGGTCCTCAGGAGGCTGAGATGTACAGAAACTTAGTTTGAATCCAGCTAGTGTAGGAAAGTACATGACACAGTTATTTCAAAGAAATCACAGAAATACCCAGAAATGGTGCTGTGACTCAAGCTTAATGCAGTACCCTTGAGCAAAAGGAGCCCAGGGACCATGCATAGGCTCATATTTCCACCCCAGCACCTGCCCCCTCAAAAAGAGCCTATACTTCCATGTCTTTGTCTATGTATTTTATTCTTATAGGTGAAATTCCTGAGTAGCTATAATGAATGGCATCAACCTAGGAAATTCGTATTCAGTACAATGAGTTCATAACAGAGACTTCTTTCAAGTTGTGCATGTTCCAAGGCTCTCCTCACTGTTCACAGTGTAAACTGAGGGTTTCTCTGCATCACAGGCCTGCTGGAGGAAGTCTCTCTCATTGTCTGGACAGGCACACAAAAGCCCTCACTCCTGTACAGCTGGGTAACAAACAACTCCATCTGGGCCAGTTAGTGAGGATGAGTGTGAGTGGGCTCTGAAGGTCAGGACAAAAAGACTTCTTTGTACCCTTAGCTATCTCTCTCCCCAATGCTCTGTTTTAACAGAAGACCTTCATTTGTGCCACCTCCCATGGCAGGCCAACTTCTGTGCACTTATCCTGCCTTTGTGAGACTATATTCTGTTGTTCAGTTACAGTGCTGCATATAATTCAGGAGTCCTACAGACAGACAACTAGGGCACTAAACATAATGAAATGATTCATTGCAGGCAATGTTGGGCCTATGATGCCTCTCTTATGTTTCCGGAAGCTTGGGAAATCCAAGCACATGTTGGATATCACAAAGCTTCCTGTCATCTAGGACTGTTGAAGCTCATCAGGTTTTGAAAGCTTTCACTTCTCCTAGTTGGGCTCTGGGTGGCTAGGTTTTGGGGTTGAACACAGGGCCTGGGTGCTGACCATGAACTCAGTTGCAGAAGCCCAGTGCTTTCCCATTTTGTGTAACAACATCACTTCTGGTCTGTGAGTGTATGTGTGGATGTGGATGTGTGCAAACCACGGTGTATATGTGTGGGTGGGTGCGTGCACACATATACATGAGTCCTGAAGCTTGAACTCAGGACCTGAGCACTGTACCTAGTTTCTCTTGTACAATGATATCCCTCTCCCACTTGAGCCACAGAGCCACTTCAGGCTATGTCCTAGTGATGTGGTCCTGAGAAGTGAAGCCCACGATTTCATATATGCAAAATATTCTACCAATAAGGCACATTCCCAGCCCTCTACTTCAGCTTTGTTAGTTTATTTCTGTCTTTTTTTATTGTTGTTGTCGATTGAAGGAGTTGAAGTCTTGGCGTGCTTGTTGTCCCTGACCACTTCAGCTCAAGTCTTGTGCTCTACCACTTGAGCCACAGAGCTACTTCCAGTTTTCTGGTGGTTCATTGGAGCTAAGTTTCTCATGGACTTTCCTGACCAGGCTAGCTTTGACCCATGATCCTCAGATCTCATCCTGCTGAGTAGGTAGGATATCAGACATGAGCTCAAGCACCCAGCTTCCCCTTCAGGTTCTTAGTAATGAATTGGAGATAATTGTCTCATGGTACCTTTTGTGTCTGAGATAGTTTGGAGATAATTGTCTCATGGTACCTTTTGTGTCTGAGATAGTTTGGAACCAAGATCTTTAGAACTCAGCTTCCTGAGAAGGCAGGATGACAGACTTCCGCTACTGACCCCTTGGCCATGGCCTCTGCTGCAAGAGGGTCCATGGCTCCATGGTGTGGAGTGCTAGCCATGAGCCCAAGAGGTAAGGGTCAGTGCCTCAGCCCCGAGTTCAAGGTTCATGACCACGAAAAAAACAAACCAAACCATTGTCTGCTCTAGACAACTCACGAGTCTTCAGTAATACATAATTTTGTCCCTGACATGGGGACTATCTGAGCCTCAATATTCTTGTCTGTATAATCATCTAAGTTGTGGAGCTCTTACATAGACAAGATGTAAGAATGCACCTGGTTAAGGACATAGCACATGGCACTCTTTGCACCCCTCAGCACACAACATCCTGTGAAAGATTCAGCACACAGCACCCAATGCAGGACTCAGCACACTGCATCCTGAAAACTCTCAGCACATAGCACATTGTGCAGGAATCAGAATGGAGCACCCAATGGAGGACTCAGCACATAGCTCCATTCTACAAGCTGTCATTAGAATTAGGGTGCTTTCATCAGTATCTCCATTCCTTGAGGAAAATTTACAAACCATACAAGTTCACATCTAATGGTTTAGTGGGGTGTTTTTCTGGGGAGAGGGTGTTAGCCATGGGGCTTGAACTCAAAGCTCTACCATTTGGAGCCACATTTTGAGGTGTCTCTCACACTTCCTGCCAGGACTGGGTTTTAAAGCCCCTGAGCAGCTAGGATGACAGGCATAAGCCAGGATGACATGGGTCACCTGTGGAGCTGGGTTGCAGCGGTTTACATGTGGCTAAGTCAAGTTAGGTGGCAGCTTTCAGCACCAGACTCCTAGCTTGCTATGTAATGAGGTATTTGAAGTTCTGTCCTTCTACAACTGCAGTTAGAATATCCTACATTTTTTTGGCATAATACCTGGGGCTTGAGTAAGAGCTTAGACACTGTCCCTAATCGTTTGTGCTCAAGGCTAGCATTCAATTGATTGAAAGACAACAGAACTTCTGAGTTTTCTATTTTGTGGCACTGAGGAATTGAACCCAGGGCTTCGTGCTTACTATGAGAGCACTCAACCACCGAGCCTCAGGAGTGAACGAGGTATAAATAGAGACTGCTGTATATAAATATTATATACACAAAAAGAGATTTCTGCAAATTATTAAATTATAGATAATATTGCTACCAATTCTTAGGTATTAAATTATGTCTCCATTTAATGATGTGTCCCAATTAACAATTAATAATGCATTAATTAATAATTACTCAATATCCTATAACTGTTTATCATATATGTACATATATCCATACATATAATTCGATATTTCATAGAATGAGACCAATGTCTATATATTATTAAATTATGCATCATGTGTTACTCCCAATTATTAGTTATTTAATTATGTCTCCTTGTAATTTTTATTCTGTTAATGCTTAATAAAATATTAATTAAACTTAGTGCACATCCTACACTTATTGCATCTAATTTTATACTAGAATTATTCACTACTAATTCAATCTGTTTATCATTTACTGTAGTGGTAATTCTTCTACCCATGATGTTTTTTACCTTTATTGCATCCTATTACATAGCATATAGATTTGCATCCAAATTATACATCCTACCTGACACCGAGCACTTTCACAGAAAAAGAAAACATGTGTCATGCTCAGCTTCTCACTCCAAGATTACATTTTTGGGAGTGCTGGGATCTAAAATCAGGACAAAGAAGGCTCAGTTCATGAACGGGTGACTGCCAGCACAGCAGCCATTAGCCAATTCAGCTGCCTGGCACTGCCCAGGCCCTGAGATTGAGCCCTGTATGTTGACTCCAAATTGTGCTTACTGTAGTTATTCATTTTATTTTTTATTCATTTACCATTTATTTTATTGACTGCTATATCACATGGAATATTTACTACATTTATTACATAGGATATAGAATTGCCTATGTATGAAACTTCACACCTGACACCCAGGACTTTCACAGAAAAAGAAAACATGTGTCACCCTGTGTCCTACTGAATGAGTCAATTTTTGTTAGTGCTGGCATCTGAACTCACAGCCTACAAGGCCCAATTCATGAATGGGTGAGTGTCAGCACGCCAGCCTGGGGCATATGGAGCTGACAAGCAGTTCCCAGCACCTGAGATTTAGCCCTAGAGGTTGACAAAACAAGAACAGATGGACATGCATATGGTAGTACACAAACAAATATAGAACTTTATAGAGTACCAGAGATGTCTATACATTATTTAGTTATATAGGCTACATTCCTACCAATTTTTGGGTATTTATTATGCCTCCATGTAATTAATATTACTGTTTTCATCCTTAATGAATTATTAATTATATTGACCACTGTCTCGAAACTATTGTGTCCATGTAATTAATAGTATTATTTTAATATGTCAAAAATATTCATTAAAATCCATCGGCCTCCTAAAATCACTCTCCAAAATTTTATGCTAATATCATTCAGGAACAAGTAATTCAACCTTGACATTCATAACTTTCCATCGGTATTCCTATGAATAGGAACGAGACTCTTAGGATCTCCCTCCATTGGTAGAGGTCAGGACCCGGCTTCGAACACAGGACCTATGTTGTCGTGTTGGCCCATGGCTTCTCTGGAAGAATGACAGCCTTCAGCAATGCCAGGTTACCAACACCTTTCAGTCCTGTCATTTAGACCCAGGATGGTCACCTTGAAAAAATAAATGTAAAACCTGCAGCCATCTGAAAGTTACTGGGTTTTTTTTTTTTTTTCTGTGTCGTTTTATTTATTTATTTTTCCTGTCAGCCTTTGAGATCCAGGAACCTAGGTTCAGCTGTGGGTCCAGTGGCTGCAACCCAGCCTAGAGTGATCAAAGCTGAGGCAGAGTTGCCATGCCCTGAATTCAAGCCCTGTGCTTGGCAAAATAAAAATACGTAATACATCATGCATACATACATATATATATATATATAAAATATTTAAACAATTATTACGCTACTTGGAGTTGTATTCACGCCATTTTTTCTGCCGGGCCTGGGATTTGAACTCAGGGTCTGGGTAAATCTGCAGTACTGTGGGGGAAGCGAAATCTCACAGTGCTGGAAGATAAGAAAGACAGGCCTGTTCCTAGCACTCGCAAAAATAATATTTGTATGCATTTTAAATACATGATGTATATTTACATACACATGTTTACTGCATATGGCAGTTAGTGTAGTTATTTATTTTATTTTGGTTTTTATTCTTTCATTATATATTTTAGAGAGTATGATTACAAGTATAATATTTTTTGCATCCTATTACACAGAACATAGATTTGCCTATGTATTATACATCATTCCTGAGACCCAGGACATTCACTGATAAGGAAAACAAGTGGGACAATTGCCTTCTTCCACCAGGATTAAGTTTTTGGCAGTTCTGTGATTTGAACTCTGGGCCTAGAAGGCCCACTTCATGAATGAGTCAATGTTAGCCCACCAGTCTGATGCAAGTGAAGTTGTCGGGCAAATTTGAGGATCTGAGATGAAGCCCTAGGAGTGGCCAATATATAAACAGATAGATGTGTAGATTGCAGCGTGTATGTGTATTTACATAGGTATAATAATCTATAAGTAAAGTTATATAAAGAGACAGACATTTATGTAGATTCTAGTGTATAACTCTATATAAAGAATGATGACCTATATATTACTTTTATATATTCTATTACTATGAATTATTTGGTCTAAAATTATGTCTCCATTAATTAATCACGGTAGGAGACTTAATAAAGTATTAATTAATCAATGACCTATATTTATTGTGTATAAACTTATACTATAATGACTAGCTAATTAGTAGTTCAATTGGTACATTACAAAGATTCTGTTATTGTTCCTATAGAAAGGAACGAGTAGGTGAAAGTCCGAGGATCAAACTGAGGGCCTAGGTGTCTTGGTTGGGCTCAGGCTTCACTGTCAGCCCACCAGCCTTCGGCCATGCAAGGACATGTACAATATTCAAGCCAAGGTGTTGAGAGCCAGGATGGTCACAGTGCAAAGGAAACAAAGGTAAAACTGTTGTCTAAAACTTCCTGGGTTTAACTCCTCCATCTTGCTTGGTTTATTTATTTATTTTTTTTGCCAGAGCTGGGAGTTGAACTCAGGTCGTAGGATCCCTGGATCATCTGTGGGTGTAAAATCTGCACCTCAGCCTAGGGTAATCAAGGCTGAGGCAGAGTTGTGGCAACCTGAGTTCAAGCCCTCCCAAAAAAGTTAAGGTCCTGCCTAGGAGTTTGGGCCATTTTATCTGCCTTACCTGGAATTTGAACTCAGGGCCTGGGTAACACTATTGTGCTCTGGGTAAATTGAAAGCTAACCTCCTAGAAGAAAAAAAAAATCCGGAGCATTTTTCATTGTGTGAATTAGAGCCCTAAAAATGGCAAAAAATAATATTTATATACATGTATAATATACATCATATATATGTATTTGCATAGACATTACATATTGTATCTAGGTCACAATATTTCCACAGAAAGGAAATCAGGTCAACATTGGCTTCTTACTCCACCTATTGTCTTTGACACTCCTGGGATTTGAACTAAGGGCCTGGAATGTCTAATTCATCAAGGGGTCAGTATAAGCACAGCAGCCTCAAACAAATTCAATGCCAGGCAGTTCTCAGGACCTGAGTTCTAGCCCCAGGAGTGGTCAATATATAAATAGATAGATGTCCAAATTGCTGCAAATATGTGTATATAAGTATATATAGTGAGAGAAAGAGAGAGATATATATGTATATTCCACTGTACATTTAAATATAAATATATTTATAGAATGTGAGATGTCTATATATTATTAAATTACATGTACTATATTACTAATAATTATTAGGTATTAAATTATGCCTCCATTTAATGAAGTATCATGGATTAAGGCACAATAAAGTGCTTCCTTGTGTAAATGGAGCTCAGGGACAATTTCAAGTCTCATAGTTCAAGCCTCAGGATCTGCACTAAAAAAAAAGAGCCAGTAACTACATGTGTCTGTGAATATATGCATGTATTTCTATCAGTGAACATCCATAGTCGTTATGAAGAATCGCACCCAACTAACAAATTTGCTTTGAATAGAATGATGTCATAGCACAGAGAGTGCTTTCAAGACAGTGCATGTTCCTAGTCAAAGAAATTTAAGACCGTGGCTTGGAATTTGCACCATTTTTCTGACAGGCCTGGGATGTCAACTCAGGGTCTGATTAACTCTCTGGCACTGTTGGGGAGGGGAAACTCACCATCGTTGAAGACAAGAATTTCAGACCAGTTTCCAGGGCCTGAATTAAAACACCAGCACTGGAAAAAATAATATTCATACATGAGATCTATTTACATGCATGTGTTTACTCCCTATGACATTTATTACCCTTATTTATTTTATATTTATTTTAATTAGTATTATTACATATATAACATTTATTTCATTTATTACATCTTATGACATGGATTTATTTGCATATAGAGTATACATCATACAGAAACCCAGGACTATCACAGAGAAGGAAAAAAATGGGTCAAAATTGGCTTTTGACTCCACATATAAACTTTTGGCCATGCTGGGATTTGAACTCACAGCCCACAATGCACAAATCATGAATTGGTCAATTGTAAAACAAAAGCCTTTGGAAAACTGAACTGCCAGCCACTTCTGAGGATCTGTGATCAAGCAATAGTAGTGGCGGATAGATAGATAGATAGATAGATAGATAGATAGATAGATAGATAGATAGATAGATAGATAGATAGATAGATAGATAGATAGATAGATAGATAGATAGATAGATAGATAGATAGATAGATAGATAGTGTAGTTTGCTATGTATATGAGAAAGAATGTGAGGATATTAAATTATATATATTATGAATTATTAGTTATTAAATTATGCCTCCTTTTAATGAAATGAAGTATCATGGTTGAATACTTATTAAAGCATTCATGTAAAAGTAGTCAGTATTCCTTAATTGGGAGAATCATACCATGGTGCTAGAATGGAAGACATTATCCAATACTTTTTGTGTGGCATTCTATAAGATAATAATGAATTAACTGCAAATTTAATTGTTACTTTTATACCATTCCATTAGGCATTCCCATGGCTAGGAATGATTTTCTCAAGATCTCCTTCCATTTGTAGCTGGCAGTCCAGGCACTTCAACTCCAGGCCTGAGTATTTTACTTCAAAATACAAACCATTGGAATGACACTGTGAAGATTTCAGATTGTCAGGATGAAAGAAAAGAATGAGAAGAAAAGAAAGGCAAGTGTCAGTGAATCCTACCTGTAATCCTAGCTCTTCAGGAGGCTGAGAGGTAGAGAATGCCAGTTTGAATTCAGCCAGGACAGGAAATTCCACCACACTCTTATTTCTGGGGGATTACAGGAATAAAAATTCCCATGAAGGGCGCTATGACTCAAGGGCATAGCGCTACCCTTGAGCAAAAGGAGCTCAGGAACATTGACTAGGCTCATAGTAAAACCCCCGTGCCTGCCAATTAAAAAAAAGCCAGTAACAACATGTCACCCCATGTATGTATATATGTATTTCTATTGGTGAAGGTCTAGAGTTCCTATGATGAAAGGTATCCAGCTAGGAAATTTGCTTTGAATAG
Organism: Dipodomys spectabilis; assembly: GCF_019054845.1. Taxonomy (NCBI): domain Eukaryota; kingdom Metazoa; phylum Chordata; class Mammalia; order Rodentia; family Heteromyidae; genus Dipodomys; species Dipodomys spectabilis. The sequence continues at coordinate 2,009,781 of NW_024871098.1, read as the reverse complement.
AATGATTTCATAGAACAGAGAGAGTTTTCAAGACAGTGCATCTTCCGGGGCTCCTCTCACTGTTCCCATTGTAGCCTGAGGTTTTCTCCACATCGGGGACTGCTGCAAAAAGTCTTCCTTATTGTTGGAAGAGGCCTCACTCCTGTACAGCTGGGTGATAAAATACTCCTTCTAGGCCCATTAGTGAGGAGTGTGGATGGGCTCTGAAGGCCAGGAGAAAAAGCCCTCTATGTACCTCAAGCTATCTCTCTGCCGAGAGCTCTGTTATGACATGAAGACTTCATTTGTGCCCCTCCTGTGTCCAAGTTCCCTGCACTTATCCTCTCTTTGTTAGAATATGTTCCAGTGCTGAAATAACCTGCTACAATTAATTCAAGGGTCCTTCTGGCAGACAACTAGGGAGCTGAACCTAATGAAATTATTCATTATTGGCAATGATACCTCCCTGGGTTTCCAGAAGCTTGCTAAATCAAAGCACATGTGTAATAATACTAGGCTTCCTGTCATCTAGAGCTGGTGAAACTCATCAGATTTTGAAACTTTGACCTCTCCTAGTTGGGCCCTGGGTGGCTGTGTTTCAGGGTTCAACACAGGACCTAGGTACTGACCATGAGCTCAGAGCAGAAGCTCAGTTCTTTATCATTTGGTGTCACAGCTTTACTTCTGGTATCTGTGTGTATATGTGTGTGTGCATGTATGTGTGTTCATATACTGGTCCTGGAGCTTCAACTCAGGACCCCAACCCCTGCAAAGCTGTTGCTGCTACCCAATTTCCTGCCACTGCAACTCAGCAATTACAGTCACAATTACCCTTTCCCTGGTATTTCCTTTCTCTGCTACTCATTTGGATACCCATAATTCTTATCATCATGGTTCCAGCCACCTGATTCCTGACACCCTTGTCTCTGCTACCACATTCCCAAACAAAGCAAGGCAAGAGTAGGCACAGACAGTCGACTTGGGTACTCCTCTTGCAGGCACAATGGGACTTTATTCTTCAGGTATTTATCCTGAGGGACTAACTAGTGGTGGAAAGAGAAGAGGTTACTCAGAGGGGACTAAAATCCAAGGATATCAATTTATAACTTGTTGCTAGGAAAAGCAGTCCCTAAGGTGAAAGTTAATGAGAAAAGAAAATTTGACAAAAATATTGGGGATGATATAAAAGGTTTAGCTTAGTCTCTTGTGTCAGTGATATAAATTATTTTATGACATAGATATGTAACTATTTTGCATTTTTAAAAGTATATGAAGATTCACATTTATGTGGTACTTATATTAATTTATGTAATAGTTGCATATGATCATGTTAATGATATTCAATAGTTTATGCTTTATGATATGCTTATTACTCTGCAATATGAATTGAGCTCTCTAAAAATAAATGGAATTGCATTGTCAAATACTACAAGGAGATTACTGAGGCTAATACCAAAACGAAAGCTGGTAAAAAAAAAAAAAAAAAAAAAAACGAACAAAGCTACAAGTTTGAAGGGAAGGGGTCAGTGGTAAGGGCTATGATAAAAGAGAAATTCTTCACCATGGAATCTTGGAAGAATAGAATGTGTCTTGTTGAATTACTAGCTTTTTAAACATTCTTAGAAAGCAGAACATGATTTTTGATTCTTGCTTTTTGGAACCTCTTTAATGAGTAGTTAAACAAAAAATGATCGAAATGACTGAAAATCCACTGACATGAATTATTAGATTAACATACTCAAAGCTCAAAGTTGCCTTGAGATGCAGGCAGGCTGGATTCCTTTCCTATTAAATTAATGGAATAAGCTTCCTTTTGAATGGTTGGACAGTCCATGACACTTGTTCCAAAACAAGAAAAGATACTGGAGAGAAAAAAAGATGAAGGAGACTATAAAGGCTGCTGAAATTAGCATATTTCCCATTTGGACATTAATGGGTTGTTACTACAAAGAATTAGAATTTCATCTTAAGATAATTTCAAAATGGATGTGCTAAAGGATAGCTTCGAAATGTAATATTTAATGTTGTTGGATTATTTGAAGATAAAGGTTTACAGAAAACTTTAAATTCCAGTAAACTGTAATGTACCAATAAACACCTAGAAGAAATATAATTTAAAAATTCACCTGTTCAAAGCATACCCTGGCAGGAAAGTCTCTGAGTCACTTATCTCCAAATAGGAAGTGGCATTGTGGCTCAAGTGGGAGAAAGCTCCCTTTGTGCTCAAGAATTCAGGGATATGTTAATACCCAGGCCCTGAGTTCAATCCCCATGACTGACAAGAAGAAATTTTAAAGAATTAAACCATTATGGACAGAAGGAGACTCAGTGGAAGAATGTTTGTCTTGCATGCATGAGGTCCTAGGTTAAATTCCTCAGCACCACATAAGCAGAAAAAAACTGGAAGTGGCACTGTGTCTAAAGTGATAGTGCGCTAGCCTTGAGCTGAACAGCTCAGGATCAGCACCCAGACACAGAGGTTAGGCCCCGCTACCACCACCAACAAAAATTAAAGCCTCAAACAGCCTGAAGATGTTTTCCAGAATACTGAATGCAGCATTATCCGTTTACATGACTTAGTGAATTGAAACCTAGTTTACCAGGGGAGATGGTGGGCATTTTGTGTGTGTGCCAAAGCCTACAAAATTATTTTGTACTTTCCCAGGGAGGGAGAAAGGAGGAAATGAGGGGTGTGTGTGAGGTGTTTGGTGGACTTGCCCTTTGATTCACTGATTGTTTTCTGGAGTTAAATTCAGAGAAATTCTGCTTGCAATCCTAGTTGCAAGGGGAATGAAGAAGCCATGTCCTGGAAGTGGTTTTGTTCTTTCCTTGGCCTGGTTCTAACCACCATTGGATAATCCAAGTCCCACTTCAGGACCAAGATGCCTTGAAGACTACTGATCCATTGAGCAGATGGACCTAACCGCAGCCAGAATAGGCAGAAAATGCAATTCAGAGGGCAGCACTGGAAATCTACAGCAGGCAGAGATTTTTTAATATATTTTTATTGTAAAAATACTGTACAGAGGGCTCAGAGTCACAGGACTAGGTAATGAGTACATTTCTTATACAGCATTGTTACCTCCTCCTTTGTTTTTCCCCTGCTATCTTTTCCCTCCCCACATCTCCAACTCCTCCCTCCTCGACCCCTGCCTGACATTGCAAATTCATTTTCGACACAGTGTCCTCTACATCTCATTGTCACAATGGGTCAAACTGCATCTCCATTTAAGCATTCTGCCATATCCCTTCCACTCCCCAAATTACAAATATATATGATATATATGATATATGATATATATACATATAATATATATACATATATATATATACATACATATATATATATATATATGTATATATATGATGCAGAACACTTGAATCAAATACAGTGGAAACAGGGCTATACCGTGGGGGGGTGAACCTACAAAAGAATCACAGAATGCATTATGAGCATATTAAAAACAAAAGAAAGAAAGGAAAAACCACTTGTGTCTCTGACTTGGGGTACATTTCGCTTAACATCATCTTGTATGGTTATATGTTCTTAGTCTTTGATCTTCTTCGCTTGTCCTAGGCATGTTCTAATCCTTGCAAACAAAGGTAAAACAAGGTAAACCATGGGTCCTATGTTTCTTTGGGTCTGCTTACTTCACTTAATATAATTTTTACCAAGTCTTTCCATTTCCTAACATATGGAGCAATGTCATTCTTTCTGATGGAAGCATAGAATTCCAGTGTGTGTGTGTGTGTGTGTGTGTGTGTGTGTGTGTGTGTGTGTGTGTGTGTGTGTGTGTGTGTACACCACATTTTCTTGATCCATTCATCTGCTGAGGTGCATCGGGTTTGGTTCCATATCATAGCTATGGTGAATAATACTACAATAAACATGGTTTTGTTGGTAGCTTTGTGATCATTTGGGTAAGTGCCCAAAAGTGGGGTTGCTGGGTCATTGGGGAGCTCTAATGGAGTCTTTTGAAGAAATTCCATACTGCTTTCCAAAGTGGTTAAACAAGTTTACACTCCTACCAATAATGCAGTAGGGTTTCCTTTTAGCCACATCCCCAACAGCATCTGTCATTATTACATTTCTTGATTATAGCCATTCTAACTGGAGTAAGGTGCAATCTCAATCTGATTTGCATTTCTTTTATGACTAGAAAAGTTAAGCATTTCTTCATGTGTCTAATAGACATTTTTTATTTCATCTTCAAAGAAATCTCTCCTTACGACTTCAGCCCACTTAGTTTTTGGGCAGTTGTTCCTTTGAGGATTTTTTGTTGTGGGAATTTATGATTTGAGTCCTAAGTATGTTTTAGATATAAAACTTTGTCTGTTTTATGACTCATGAAGTACTTCTCCCAGTAAGTGGGCTTTCGATTATTTGCTATCTATGAGCTGTACCTTGCAGAAGCTCTACTGTTTCATGCAATCCCATTTCTCCAAACTTCTTTGATTTGTTTTGTTTCTGGTTCTCTATTAAGAACATTTTGGCCTGTGCTAAAGAGCCTTGGAGTTTCTCTTATCCTTCATGTAATGTTTTCACGGTGTCAGCTTTTATTTTGAGGTCTTTGATCCATTTGGCCTTGATTCTCATGCAGGCTGATATATATATATATATATATATATATATATATATATATATATATATACATGTATATGTATATATATATGGATCTTGCTTTACTTTTCTACAGGTGTTTAACAAATTTTGCCAACACCATTTACTGAAAAGGTTGTCTTTCTTCCATTCTATTTTTTTTAGCTTCATTGTCAAAGATCAGGTGGCTATAGGGCACTTTGTTCATTTCTGAGTCTTCAGTCCTATTCCATTGGTCCTCAGGTCTGTTATTGTGCCAGTACCAAGATGTTCTTATTACTATGGCTTTTTACTATAGTTTGAAATTGGAGCTGATATTGTTCCAGTGCTGTTCTTTTGGCTAAGGACTGACGAACCTACAGCCAGCATTATACTTAATGGTAAAAAGTTAAAGTCATTTCTTATAAACTCAGGAAAGAGATAAGTATGTCTGCTCTCTCCACTCCTCTTTAACTTAGTATAAGAATGCTAGCTGGGACAATAAGACAAGATGCAAAATTAAAGGGAATCCAAATAGGGGAAGATGAAGTAAAACATACAAGATGACCAATGGAATAGAATTGAAAACCCAGAAATCAATCTACAGACCCATAGGCATCTAATTTCGATAAAGGAACTAAAAAAAATAGAATGGAAGAAAGACAGCCTGTTCAGTAAATGGTACTGGCAAAATTGGTTAACTGCTTGTAGAACAATAAAGCTAGACCCTTATTTATCACCCTGCACCACAATCAACTCCAAATGGATCAAAGACATCAGAGTCAAAGCAGACACTCTGAAAATACTACAGGATGAAATAGCAGAAACCCTAGGTCTCCTTGGCACAGGCCGAAATTTTCTTAATAGAGATCCAGAAACACAAAAAATCAAAGACAAATGGGAAAGATGAGATTGCATGAATTTCAGAGCTTCTGCAGGGCAAAGGACAAAGCTAGCAAGATCAATAGAAAGACCATGGATTGGGAGAAGATCTTCACTAGCCATACAACGGACAAGGGTCTCATATCTAAAATATATCTGGACTCAAAAAATTAAATCTACCAACAACAAATCCTCAAAGAAACAAATGCCCAATTAATAAGTGGGTTAAAGACTTAAAGGGAAACTTCTCTGAAGAGGAAAGAAGGATGGCCAATAAATACATGAAGAAATGCTTAACCTCTCTAGCCATAAAAGAATTGCCAATGAAAACAACATTGAGGTACCACCTCACCCCAGTTAGAATGGCTATAATCAAGAACTCTAATAACAACAGATCCTGGAGGGGATGTGGACAGACGGGAACCATACTACATCATTGGTGGGAGTGAAAACTTGTTCAACCACTGTGGAAAGCAATATGGAGGTTCCTCAAAAGACTCCTCATAGAGCTCCCCTATGACCCAGCAATCCCACTTTTGGGCATTTACCCACATGATCACAAAGAAGACCATACTAAAACTACCAGCACACCTATGTTGATTGCAGAATTATTTACAATAGCTATGATATGGAACCAAACCAGAGACCCCTCAGTAGATGAATGGATCAAGAAATTGTGGTATATATACACTATGGAATTCTATGCCTCCGTCAGAAAGAATGACATTGCCCCATTTGTTAGGAAATGGAAAGACTTTGAAAAAATTATATTAAGTAAAGTAAGCCAGACCCAAATAAACAAAGTTCCCATGGTCTCTCTTATTTGCAGTAAAGAGAATATGTCTCTGTCAAGCAGAATAGGACAGATAATTTGATGTTAGGGAAATGAACCCTAAGATATGTATTCAAATGTTTTTTTTTCTTTCATGAGATTGTTTCTAACACATTTATAAGATCATTTCTTTGTCACTTTGTATGTGCCTCCCCCATGGTATAACCCCTGCTTTAACTGTATTTGATGTCGGTATAATTTCTGGAGGGGAATGGCAAATACAAATCATTTAACTAGGGATACAGGTGGACCTATTGCAACAATGAGATGTACAAGTCATTATGTCAAAATCGAACTTTACAACTTTGGTGGTGGGGAGGAGGATTGGGTGGCGGCGCAAGGGGAGGATGGGAAGAGATGGATCCGTGAATCAAAGTAGGAGGCTACAACGCTTCAGAAGAAATGTACTCATTATCTTGCCCAGGTAATTTTAACCCCTCTGTACAGTATTTTCACAAAAAAATAATAATTATTTTTAAAAAAGAAGAAAACAAAACCTGAAGATGACATGATCCTGTATTTAGTGGACTCCATGGACTCCATACCAAATTTACTTGAGCTGATCAAAAACTTTGGCCAATTAGCAGAATATAATTTTGTTTCAATAAAACCAACCAAGAAAGGAATAAAAAATAAACAACAAAGGAATACACAGTTGGAAATTTGGGTTAATTTTGTCATTATGTTTTGAGAAGTCAAGTTCACTATAAAAATGCAACTCATATATAATGCTCAGTTGAGTTTAAATTGTTGTCTTAATTACAGAACATTTCTACATGCAAAAGAGCTTATGATTCCCAACCAAAAATTTGAAAAATTAAGCATCATTCTGTTAGATTCCAAAGAAATGATGAAGGATTACAAAAGTTTAAGCCTGGAGAAATAGGAAAGTTCATTTAATGTAGGACTTTGTAGACCTGGCTAAATTAGAATTTAGATTTAAAATAGATGTTTTTTTGTTTGTAATTTAATATTCTATGGGATACTACAAAATTCTTTTCAAGTAAAAGATTTAATTTACAAATTCACAAATGATTCTGGCATTAATTGACTAGAGCAGTTTTTCAAGTGAGGTATAATAAGAACTTAGTTAATAGATAATCCCAACAGTTCATGTGTAAAATGATAATGTGAATAATCTAGAAATATTGCCAACAAATTGATGATATTAATTTATAAATATAGAAAAAGAGCAATCTTTTGAGACTTTGGTGTAACATGGTATGAAGAGCGTAATTGTGTGACATCCTTTTTTTTCTACCTATACATAACACAGGAAGACATTTCCTTAATTATGTACCTCTGTATACAATGAGAAAAATGCTAGTTTTGAGGTTTGTTTTTTTTTTTGTTTTTGTTGTTTGGTTTGTCCTAGGGCTTAACCTCTGGGTTTGGGCATTATCCCTGAACCTGATTTTGGGCAAGGCTACTGCTCTACCACTTGAACCTCAGTGCCACTTGGGTCTGGCTTTTCCTTATGAGTTTATTGGAGATAAGAATCTAAGGAACTTTCCTGCCTGGGTGGGCTTTCAACCATGATCTTCAAATCTTAATATTAAGATATACAGATCTCCTGAATATCTGTGATATATAATATATATATGTAATAAAAAACATAAAATAAAAATAAAAATAAATAATGTTTGCTAGTGTTCTGATCTCAAGAATACCACTGCGGGGAAAATGATGTAGCAAAGTTTAGTGTAGTATTCTTTCCAAAATAGGAAGGGCATCACATTAGCAGAAGTGTAGTATTTTTTCACAATAGTGATAAACTAGTCATGATGTGAATTTAGGGAATTTAAGGTGCACCTTACAAGTTGGAAACTGTTGGGCTAGGATGACTTTACGGCATAAAACCTTGGGATTGACTGTCATAGAAATAATCGCTTACTCTGATGAACAAATGTTTACTCGTATGGAATCATTTATTGGAAGTGGCGCTGTGGCTCAAGCGGTAGAGCACTCACCTTGAGTTGCAGAGTGCAGGGACAGCGCCCAAGAACAGAGTTCAAGCCCCACGACAGACAAAAAAAGGAATTAATTATTATAGATACTTCATAGTTTTATCTTCTACAATAACGTGTCTATTTTTTCTGTTGACTTTTAAATATGTAGTGCCTCATTGAAAACTGCATCTATTGCAGAATTAAATAAAATGCAAAGAGGTACTATTTTGAATGTCTCTGGTATGGCATGTTCAGAATTTGAAAATGAGTAGTTAGTAGTCATAGGAATGTTGAGGAACAGATATATCTGTCCTCTTAACAATTAGGCAGTTTTCAAAGTTAGGGGTTTCCATAGAATTGAACTGTTTTCTGCTTTAGTATAAGACAATACTAAAATGATGTTTTTTTCAAAATAATGGCAAGTATATTCTGAAAATATTATGTAGTTTGATAACATTCCAGTTGATGTCACTCTGATAAAGAAAGAGCTAATTCAAATTAGCAGCCAAAATGTTCATTTTTAAAAGATAATACACATAGAATAATACTTACTATAAAAATACAGTGAAATTATATTTTATGTAGCTCATTTTTAACTTAATTTTATTGTGAAGGTGATGTATAGAAGGGGTTGCAGTAATTGTAAGGTATTGAATATATAACATGTCAAAATTTTTACCCCCTCCCACTTTTTCTCACACTTTCCCTTCACCCCAATACCACTCACAAATTGTAATGCAAATTTCCAACATGTTGTCCTGTGAGTGTGTCTATTGTATTGGTTTGCCTTTTGTCCTTTGTCTCGCCATTTTATTGTTCTGCTTCCCTTGCCAAATGAAGATAAATGTACATACAACACACAAGATACTAAAATCAAATTCAACAGTGGACAAACCATAGGGGAAAACAAAAAAGAAAAATTAATCACATAGTACATTAAAAATAACAACCACAAAGAAAAACTTCTCTTTCCATACCTAGGAGTTTATTTTGCTCAGCATTATTTTATATGGTCATTTATACATAGCTATTGAGCCATTCTGCTCATCTTCTAGGACTATCTAAGATAATTCCTAGTTATTACAAATGAGGGAAACCATAGAATCTGTTTCTTTGTGTCTTGCTTATTTTTCTTAGTAGGATTTTTCCAAGTCTTTCCATTTCCTTATGAATTGGAAGCATAGACTTACTCTGTACATATAAAAACCACATTTTGTCAATTCATTCATCTACTGAGTGGCATATTGGTTTAAAACATGATTGCATGTAAGTATCACTTAAGACCATTCAAAAATGACAGATGGCACCTCACCAGATATACTAATATCATGATTTCTAAGTAAGATAGTATTTTATGATGGTACAAGTGTTGAGATATAGGATGAGTTTAAGGTCTATATTGCACTGAATTAGGCAGGAAGATATCCAATACATGTAGGATAAAAATGGTAGTGACAAAATATTTCCCTTGAGAAAGATATAGGAGGCTGCCAGAAGTATGAAGTAGTTCAGATAATTTTGAAGAATTTAGAAATGCAAGCTAAATTATGTCTCCGTAAATAATTGTTATGTAAGTGGAAGGGCAAAAGAAGGGTAAGAGAAGAAAATAACTGACAGCAGATCATTGTCCCAAGTTGGAGTATAAAAAGACATAATCTATAACTTCTAAGTTAAAATGAGACCAATATAATCCGTCCCACTTAGTTTAGGTACATGCAAAATATTTACTTGGCTTTTCCCTACTTAAATGCTCCAAAATAAATGAACACTTATGAGAAAAGTTATGTGATTGCCATTGCTTCAACTTGAACACTAACTGTGATCAGCCCTCTTTTTCTCACTTTGCACTTGGAAAATAGTCCCTAAGTTGATGATGTTGTGGCTGATTAGAGTCAGACTAAGGGGCCTCTACTTGTACAATTATCCCAGAATAGTTTAAAGAAGTTTTCTGCCCAAGATATCCAACTACATTGTCTGAACCTGTACTTTGAACACACCCTCACACCTGAGCACATTATTTGAAATTATACTTAAGCTTTTCTTGGCACATTCTACTTTGTGACTTTGTCTTCTTTGCACATTCCTTTTGAGTTCAGAGTTGCTCTATTTCCATTTCATCTGTACAAACTGCTAAGAACATTGTTCAACTACCACTTCTTGTTTGTACATGCCCAGTCTATGAATGAAGGTACTTTGTCCATGTTAAGCAATACGGTAATACTCAGCCTCTGAGGAGAAAAGTTCCACAATATAACTCTATGCCCACATTAAAGGATGTAGAATTTAAAGCATTTTCAGACAAACAGTAATATTAGAATTGAAAGGCTTCTTAGGGACATTATCCTGGAGTTCATTAGTTTACCCAGGAGAAATATAAATATCCACAAAATCTGGAGCTATTTAGTAAGTAACCGAATTAACATTAGATCCTAGATGTTGTGTTGATACAAGTTGGGATTGTATTATTGTTAAATCAGAATCCTTCACTTCTTGACAATGTGTATGAGAAAATGAAAGAAAGGTATTAAAGCAAAATGTCTTATCTTTTTAGGAATTTAATCCTAGTGGTGAGAGTAATATCAGAACTTTTCCATTCAATAAAAGCTTGAAGTTTATAAGATCATTTTCCTACATACAAGAATTTTTGTCAGGTTGGTTGACAGGGTTATTTCAGCATGGAGATAAACCTAACAAGAATTTGATTTCAATAGTGTATATGACAGTTATGATGTGTCAATGGCTATTGAGGCATTTTCTATTCTAAAGAGGAATCAATTCCAGGAGCCTTCAGTCACATCAGTAAAGCTGTATGTTCAACCTAATACTTGGTGTTACTTTTACTACATTTATAATGAGTAGGCTGATAAGATATCCAAACATATCTAAATATATTTCAATAAAATCCCAAACTGATATGGATAGGTGGGTCACTAATTGGAACTGTAGGAAAAATTAGGCTTGTCTGTGCTGTAGTTCAATCTATAATCTCCTGGCTAAATAAAGTTTTCAAAAATATTCACAGAATACCACTAAGAAAAGTTCATGACAGTTATATGTATATAATATTTCTAAGTTCAGGATTAAAGCATTTGTTCCCAACATTTAGAATCAACAGGACATGTTGAATTTATGGATCCAGAATTGTTTGTCTTCACATTCATATCTCTACATTTTATCAATATGACTTTCACCAAAATAATGTTCTTATTTAACTTGTCTATATCCTTTTACTTTTCAAATCCAAATAGTAGATTTCCTTCAATATCTTCCTGAAAATTCTTTCCTTCCTTTTCTTCTGTAAATCTGTGTTTATTACTTTTTTGTTTCCTTATTTATCTCTTTTCTTCAATCTTCTCCACACTGGTACTCACATTGTTCACACTTTCGTCAAAACTTTCCTTTTCCTCTTCCCTTTAATAATGTGCCTGATTTTATTATTATTTTTCATATTCATGGTAGTGAATATTTTGATGATGTCCAAACAGACCTATCTTTGAATCTGTTTAAAATAAACCTTAGAACTATCAGATAGGTTTTTTCCTCTAAATCTATCTTTTCCACCTATAATCCTTATCACCAAGAATGTAACTAACACAGTTAGGAGACAGAGATGTGGAAAAACTTTAGATTTCCTCTTACCCCACCACTATCCATTAGATAAGATGAATGATCAAGATTTTCTGTTTCTGTCACTAATGTAATTTCTATGTACTCCTTTATATGCCCCTGACACCAGCCTATTGCAAATACTCAACACCAGTCACTCAGTCCTAAAACAACTGTTTACAAAGTATGCATTTCTCCCCTAGTCTTTTCATATTGACCCTCTCCATCACCCAGTGACACTTCTTGTAAGCACACAGAGTGAAGAACTCAGACAAAAATTCTAGTATCATTATTTACTCACAACATTGATTGTTGGTCTTACATTTCTCATCTGTAAATGGATGTATTCTACCAGAAATATTGAAGAATATATTTGTTGAATTCTAGAGCAAGGAAAAGGAAAAGTGAAGAGTCCTTACATTTTCTACCTTAGCTTTCAAATAAGGAAAGAGTCGAATTCAGTTTGTTGGTATAAAGTCAGAAAGAGTTTCATGCAGAAGTAAAAATAAATTTTAACTTCTGGCTCTACAGCCTGTGTTCTTTTATGGTAACTTCAGATATGTAAGTAGTATTATGTAAATTGTGTCATGTCTTTACAGCTGTACTGAAGAACATACTCTTAATATATCATTGGAAAACATTGGTTATTGAATGGTATCTAGAGGAGAATGTTATTTGATCTAATCACACTAAGTTGGAACCTACATCTTAGTCCATCAAAATGTGGAAATAGATGATTTTAAAGAAAATAATACCAACAACAACAGTGAGTATACATTAGAAAGACTCCTGGAATAACATTAGGGTTTTTACTGTCTCTACCTGTTTATGAGATTTTATTCCTTGATATTCAAACTCTTCTTTTGTTATTCTGGTTTTTTTTTTCCTTTTTTGGTTCGTCATGGGGCCTGAGCCACAGTGCCACTTCCTCTTATTTCTGCTTATGTGGTGCTGAGGAATCAAACCCAGAGCCTCATGTAGGCAAGGCCAGGACTCTGCCACTGAGCCACCTTCCCAGCCCTTCTCCTGTTATTCTTATTGTATGTAATCCAACGCTGTTTATACCTATGCATTCAATGTGGGAAATCCAGCTTCAAAGATGTCTAAGTTTTTTATTTCCTTTTCAATCACAACATCGTCATTATCAGGCTACACTGTGGTCATCATCTTCTCCATCAAAATTATTATTAGCATTATAAGTGCTTATTATTGAACATCAGATATATGTCTATGATCTTATTATTATTTATCTTTTGATTAATAAGTTTAATGTTACCACTGTGCATGCATCCATATTGAAATTATGAACAAATGAACAAAAAAATTAAACCATATCAGGTAGCTTGACTATGTGCTTATAACAAATTATGGAATAGAATTTTTGAAACATTGCAAATTCCTAATCAGTATGATTTAACTTCCTCTCTCCCCCTAACTACAATCAAATATTTAAGAGTTTGGGCAGAACCCTATCAAGTAATATACTGTAAATGTTACTAAAATATCATGTGTATATCTAAAACTCCCTTGAAAGTAATAAAATCTACTTTCTATAGAAATATTAATTATTTTAATCTAGGAAACTTTTAGAAAAATATACTGTATACCTTTGAAATGAAAAAGGTCAAAAAGAGTAGCATAAATATTTTAGAGGGAGTTTGTCTCCTATATATATATATATATATATATATATATATATATATATATATCTGTCTTCTATATATATGTAAATGTTATGTGTAGAATAGTACATTTTTAGAGATTATTTGTCTTCAGAAATATATACATATATCTAAATTTATGTGTAGAATGATATACATTATAGTGAAACAAGCATCTTAAAATATAATTTTAACAAAAACTTCATGAAACCAAGTGCTGGTAACTCACCCTTATAATAAGAGCAATTCTGGGTTCTGAGATCTTAGAATTGTTTGTGAAACTAGCCCAGACAGAAAAGTACTTGTTAGATTCTTATCTCCAATTAACCACTAAAAACAACACCCACAACAACAAAATATATCACATTAATTTTACAAAAGCATCTTTTAACTGCTGTGAACATTTCTTAGAAACATGAATACATACCCCTGGAAAATGTTAAGTAAAAAGTATAGAATATTTACGTCTATGTTAAAGACTTGACTATTTAGATTGTTTAAGATTTAGGTAATGATTAGAAATTAAGAATAATGATAGGTAGGTCATATATTGGGACTGGTTTTTTTTATTCTATTTTACAATAGTAATAAAATGATATTTATAATGATTATATAAAATTACTCTGGCTTGGTATTTTAATTATCATAAGTGATAAATATTTTTAAATGAGTATCAAAGGAGTATCAATTTTTTTGTAATTTCAAAACAAGTAAGAAAATGATTTCAAGGCTGGTTCACTCTAAGTCTTTATTTGTTTTCTTGTTCTAGTTTTCATGTTAATAGAAATTAAAATTCCAAAATTTAATGGTTATTGGCATTCAGGAACATCTTCACATACACTAATATTGGAGTCCCTTAAGTGGAATTGTTTTATTTCATTTGTTACTTTCACAAATAAATCAAGATGATTGTGTATTTTGTTCTTTTCACTGCTTTTGGCTCTTATCTTGAGAATACGTTTTTCATAGCAAAGTAGAGATAAGCAATTGGATTGAGTAATTAGCATATGACTTTCAAAAAGTGCAGATGGATAGATTTGTGTCTTCTGTGATTTCCTAAAAGTTTCTTCTAGAAAAGTTTCTCAATTACTTAAAAGTTTTTCCCCTTCCCCTCCACAAATTATACTGACATCAAATACAGTGAAAGCAGGGGTTATACTGTGGGGGAGGGACATACAAAGCAACAAATAAATAACCTTATAAATGTGTTAGAAACAATCTCATGAAAGAAAGAAAACATTTGAATTCATATCTTAGGGTTCATTTCCCTAACATCACCTTATCTGATCTTTTCTGCTTGACTCAGACATATAGTAGATATTGTAAATAAGGGAAAGCATGGAGGAAAAAATAGGGATACGGGTGGACCCATTGCAACCATGAGATGTACAAGTCGTTATGTCAAAAAGAACTTTACAACTTTGGTGGGGGAGGTAGAGGGGAGGATTGGGTGGGAAGGCGGGGGAGGTTGGGAAGGGATAGGAAGGGGAAACAAAGGAGGAGGCTACAAAGCTTGATAAGAAATATACTCATTATCTTGTCCATATAATTGTAACACCTCTGTACAGTATTTTCACAATAAAAAAAATAAAAATAATAAAAATTAACTTAGAAGTGATGCATAATTCCTAGGTATTCCAGTTATCACATATACTTTTGGATTGAGTTATCCCTGTATAAACTCAAACGGACAAAATACCCTCAAAATAAACAGAAAACATCTTTGTTTTAAATGCAGTAGTTTACAAAGGGTTTTTCACCAACACCAAAAACATCTTTTTAGCTATTCTGCATTTTGTGTGAAAGAAGTTTTAACAATAGTTTTTTTTTCCTGACCTGCAATTCATTTACAATATATTATCTCCTTTTATTGTATACATTTTAGTGCTTTGGAAGTGAATTGTACCTTCATAGGTTTTCAAAGCCTAATTTTCACAAACTTGCATTTCTTCAAATAGAAATGCTGTAAATTTTAGAACAGACATTAAGATAGATATAAAATACAGATACAGGAATTTGTCCAGCATACATCCTCTATAGTGAGTCTTTTCAAAATATGTTTTTGGGTATCATTTCCAGGGTCTCACACATACTATTCAAGTTCACTGTCAATTAACTACATTCTCTGTCCAAAAAGTTTTTTACTTCTGTTTAATTCATTCATAGAAGTGTAATGCCTGGATCCTTTCACCTTTTGAAGACTTGAAACCTTGTTTGCTAAAATGATTGCAGTATTATACAAATCTATGACTATGAGAAGTATATCAATTTTTCCACAAATGCATTACTATATTTTGCATCCTCTTTTTATATTATGGTCATATTAGTGAGTTTTCTATTTATTATTTCTTAGACACTAAAGAGGAGATTATTTCATATGCTCCTCCTATTGACTATTAATTTACATATGTTATTTAAAGAAATGTCCTATTCAGGAAAAAAATTTTATATAGAATTAGAAGATATAAAAATACTTAAGTTTCAGCCAGGCGCTGGTGGCTCATGCCTGTAATCCTAGCTACTCAGGAGGCTGAGATCTGAGGAGCGTGGTTCAAAGCCAGCCTGGGCATGAGAGACCGTGAGACTCCTATCTCCAACAAAACCAGAATGCCGGAAGTGGCACTGTAGCTCAAGTGGTAGAGCACTCGCCTTGAGCTAAAGAGCTGAGGGACAGCACCCAGGCCCAGAGTTCAAGCCCCACAGCAGACCAAAAAAAAAAAATACTAAAGTTTCAGAATCATTGTAGCATTAACATTGTAGCATTAACAAATATGTGGGCTCTATCTTTTGGATATGGTTTCACTTCTGTTATAGTGGCCTTTGAATTATGAAAAGTTATGACTTGATATAATCCCGTTCTTTCTTTTCTTTAGCCACTAATGTTTTCCATGTCAAATTTTTAGAAACCTTTACTGATCCAATGTCATGAATTTTTACATTTAGGTTTTATAGGTTTTTACATCTCACATTTAGTTTGATAATCATTCTTTATAAGGTTTGAGGTAGGCCAGGTGCCGGTGTCTCACGCCTGTAATCCAAGCTACTCAGGAGGCTGAGATCTGAGGATCATGGTTTAAAGCCAGCCCAGGTAGGAAAGTCCATGAGATTCTTATATCGGATAAAGCACTAGAAAATCGGAAGTTTTGCTGTTGCTCAAGCGGTAGAGTGCTCATCTTGAGCTGAATAGCACATGGACAGTGCCCATGCCCAGAGTTCAAACCCCATGACCAACATACAAAGAAACAAAGGATTGAGGTAGTAGTCTAAGATCATTCTTTAAATCTAGAGAGGCAATAGTGCCAATACAACCATTTAAGATTCTGTTTTTATTTCATAAAGTCATAGCATCCTTTTCAAAATCTGTGGACCATAAAATTAAGAAATTATTTTTGAAAAATCTGTTACCTTCTTCTATGTGTTTGTTCTTATAGTACAACTATGTTATCTTCACTAAACAGGGTAATATGATTCAAAGCTACTATGAAGGCTCAAGCTACACCATTTTACGAGATTGTTCTGATTTACCTGTATTCCTTGAATTTACATATGAGATTATCGAGCAGGTGGATCGATATTCTCCAGAGATATCTAGACGTTTGAAAGTCACTCATATTTCGCACCTTGTGAAAACACAAACCCTGATATTATATATAGAAAAATGTCTTTAGAGATTACTCAAAGCAACTAAAATTAATTTAGGAATGAGTTAAGATTTAGATAACATTATGGCATAACAAAGTTGAATGATAACGACTTGGACTGTACTGCAGAAGTGAGAGAGAGGGGGAAGAACGGTGGACCACATAGGAGATGTATTTCATTGGTATTGTTTCAAAAAACAGAAAAACTTTAGAGAAGAGAAGGAGAAAAATAAAATGTCCTGATTCTAGTTTCTTTTTAATCCACCTGATAGTTTGGACTGAAAGTCAGATAACATGGAAAAAATAAAATAGAAAATAATGCATTGAATAGAGCTGTTACAATGTAAAAAAGTTGTAATAGGAATATAATTAATTTCCAAAGAAATAAGAGAAAGAATAACAATAACAATTGCTAACTTGGATAGAAGATGGATCACATTTTATCATATATAATTTTGAAAAAGCATACTAGGAATGACAATTTAAAAATCATAACGTAAAACACAATTTGTATTATTACTAGACAGTATAGTTCAGTGGTAAAACATTGGCCTAACATATGTGAAGCAATCGTGTGATCTCCCAAGCTTTACAAAGTACACACAAAGCACACACACAAAAAATCCACATAAACACACACACACACCAAATACACACATTTGGAATATTGTTATTATCATATTAAGCAGAGGAAATTATCACAAATAATAAAATTATTTTAATATATGAAATCATAACATTGTTCATACAATTTAAAAGTTTAGTAGAAATAAAATAGTCATAAGATACTTGGATCCTTATAGATTAAGTAAATTGAAAATTAAGAAATAAAAGACGTGAAATTTGCAAACAAGTTTTAAATAATATCCATTTTGAAACATGTATCCTTTTATTTTAACCAAAGATTGATGTTACTGGTTTTTTAACTCAAGATTTAGAATATGATAACCAGGTGCTCTATATCTTGCTAGGGATGGCTATATCTCTAATCATTTCACTCTGGAAATGTTATGATAAGGTCTCATAGTTTCCCAGTCTCTCCCGCATTACAAACCCTATTTATACATCCCACCATAGTT
Source organism: Dipodomys spectabilis (assembly GCF_019054845.1). NCBI lineage: Eukaryota > Metazoa > Chordata > Mammalia > Rodentia > Heteromyidae > Dipodomys > Dipodomys spectabilis. Next base: position 1,991,573 of record NW_024871098.1, on the reverse strand, counting down.
AAAAAATGGAAACCACAAATCACTATGCACAGATCAAACATTTTTTTAAATTCAAGTACAAATATTTCCAAAAACTCACCATTTAATGAAGCCTTTTTTAATAAAGTATGTGATTCTTGAAAATACAGTATTTATTACCTGGAAAATATGTTTAGAACTATAAGAAAATAAATTTATTTAAATTCATCAACCATATAAAATTTAAGAAAATAATCTTTAAATATTCACATGTTAATTATTTTGAAAGCAAAATATATGTCTGAATAATTTACATGTGTTAAAATTATGCAAAACTAAATTAACTAATCCTATAACTTTGAAAAAAGAATTACCCTAAAGAAAATAATTAAGTTCAAAATTTGAAATTTAGAAAATAAAATGAAGTATACTCTTTAGTTGACTTAAGTAATGTAAGCCCTCTGTATATCAACTTTATAATAAAAAAATCCATGAACAAAGAAAGAAAAGTACCCAATGGGCAATAGCGACAGGAAAAGCATCAGTAGTTTTTTTTTGAGTGTGTAAAAAAATCAATGGAAGAGATAAAAATGTTCCTTCCATAATAAATGTACTCATTACCTTATTTATATCACTGTATCCCCTCTGTACATTACCTTTACAATAAAATTAAATTGAAATTAAAAATTAACTAAATAATATACCTATTAAGAATTTGTAGAGAGCTAGGAAGTTGTCTCAGTGGTAGAGCTCTTGCTTTGCATGCTTGAGTCCCTGTGTTCGTTTCCTCAGCATCACATAAACAGAAAAAAAAAAAGCCAGAAGTGTCGCTGTGGTCGAGTGCTAGCTTTGAACTAGCCTTGAGGAACAGCGCCCAGGCCCAGAGTTCAGGTCCCACGACCGGACCCCCCACCTAAAAAAAAAACAGAATTACTAGAAACCATTTGTTAAAAACTTTTTAAAAAACTGCCCTAAGTACCCAAGTAATATAATTTGATGATACTATTTAAATACTTCAACTTCAGCAGAGAAGCCAAAAGTTTAAAAACTGTTACAAAGTAAAGTAATAAATCAGAATATATTACTACTAATAATAATCATAAGATGAATTTATAGTGGTAGTCAATATGTAAGAAATGAGGTAATTTGCCATTCGTTTGCACTTAATAAGTGAGAAAGAATTTTCTAGGTCTTTTTTTCTTTTTTTTTTTTTGTCGGTCGTGGGGCTTGAACTCTGGGCCTGGGTGCTGTCCCTCAGCTCTTCAGCTCAAGGCGAGCGCTCTACCACTTGAGCTACAGCGCCACTTCCGGTTTTCTGGTGGTTTATTGGAGATAGGAGTCTCACGGTCTCTCCTGCCCGGGCTGGCTTTGAACCGCAATCCTCAGATCTCAGCCTCCTGAGTAGCTAGGATTACAGGCGTAAGCCACCAGCGCCCGGCTCTAGGTCTTTTTAAATATATAATAAGTTTAATGAAGAAACTATTCACCATATGATAATTAGATGAAGCTGATATTAGAGCAAAGAGCAGATTGTACTAAGTTTTTGCATGTTAAATTATATACTTATTTTGGTTGTGGGAAATTGTGTTCAAATTGGGGTATTGTTTTTGGTAGACTGGTGTCATATCAGTGGTTAATTTTAGGATAAGGGTTCCCTTTCCACAAGAACATGCACCTGATCTGTCTTTTTAGCCTGCCCATTATCAAAGTCATAGGAGTTGCACACCAACTTGTCTAGATTCCTACCTTGGCTGGCCTGGATTCTGCAGTCCTTCCAATCTTAATCTGTAAATAGTGCAGGGTGGTGGAAATGATCCAATGCACCCAGCTATAGATTGAGAAGGAAGTCCACTAAACTTTTGGCCTGGGTTCTGTTCTCAACCCTCCTCAGTAGGTAAGAGTTCAGATGGGAGCCCCTGGTGCCAAGCAGTAAGAGTATTTCTTAAGGCAACTAGACATATATATGACTTAGGCATGTGAACACCTCAGGACAAGAATAAAAGAGCAGTGAAGCATAGAGGATAGCCCCAATTTTAACTAGCTACTTGGAGGCTGAATAAGCTTAGCTAGCTACTCTGGAGGCTTAGATATGAAGACCACTATTCAAAGCCAGTCCAATCATGAAAATACATGCGATTATCTCCAAAAAACCTCAAAGAGAACAATGGCTCAAGTGGTAAACCCCTATCCTTGGTCACAGAAACTTAAGGATGATGAATGAATGAATGAGCTCTTGCACATGTGTGTGTGTGTATACACATGCATGTACACACACACACACACACACACACACACACACACACACACACACACACACGTGAATGTTTCAATGCGAAGTTCTTTTTTTACCTTGCTGTATTCTATTTCCCTGTATTAGTTTACAAACTAACAAAATCAACTAAGCATCTATTTACATACAAGTCATCATGTTTCTCTAAGTCAACTCTCTTTTTGGAAGCATGCTTTTATTTGACCCAAATATAAACTATTCAGGAGTTTGATTATTCTCCCTCAATTCTGTAGAATTAGGTGATTGTTTAGCTTCCTCCAAGCTATATAATTTTGAGAAATCCTGCATCAAGCAACGTATTTTTTCACTAGAAGGGAAGCCTCTGTCAAACAATTAATAATAGGTTTTTCTTCTCTTTGCTTGCATCTGTAGTTTCATTTTCTTCATATATTTCATGATCTGTCTGTGTATGACAAAGACTGCTGTGAAAATAAAAAGACCCTTCGCAGCACTTATAATTTATATACCATCCATAGATATGAAGGTGTTTAAATATTACTGAAATTGCTTTGAAACAAATCATGTTCACCTTGACTATCATGAAAAAGAATTGATTTCTCAGCACTTTAGGTAAGAACTTGATTGAAAGAAACAAAAGGAAAAGTGAGGAACAACTCAACACATACATTCAAATGGAACAAAACAACCCAAGAAAACAAATTAATTCAGTATTCAAGAACTGCAAAGACTTAAAAAAAAACATCAACTATGACAAGCTTATGAAAATCCTGACTACATGGGAGTCTACTGTTGTGAGAATAGAGGTTAAAGCCCAGACTGGACAGAAATATCTGTAAACAATGCCATGCACCTATTATTCTAAATTCCAGGAAAAATAGCATAACGTGATCTGAGCCCAAGGTCATACACAATTATATGAAAAATAATCAGGAGAATTTGGGGCTACAGACATGACAAAATGGTAAGAATACCCATTTAGGAGGCACAAGACACTCAATTTAAACTTTAATATTTGGGCATTGAAGTAAAAAGCTATGATTTTAAGTAATTGGAATAATTGTAAGATTTGAGTATTTGAGTGGAAAAATGCATGAGAGAGATAGAATGAACCCATGGTGCAATGCTTTCAAGTTAAGTGAAATTGTTTTATGGTACTTCAGACAAAACAGAGTTACCTTGCAAATGAGCATGGTTGTGCATTTGGGTGATGGAAATACTTTACTTACACAGATGTAAATTAAATAGATTTTATTTGGGTAGATTGTACTTCTTGAACTAAGAGCCTAGATGATGTCCCTGAGATTTTTCTCTCAAGGCTACCACTCTACTACTTTGAGCCACAGTTCCAATCCTGATTTTTTGTTGGTTGTTTGGTGATAAGAGGCTCCTGGTCGTTCTTGCCCAAGATGGCTTCAAACCATGATTGTCAGATCTCAGCCTCCCGAATAACCAGGATGCCAGGCAATAGCCTCCAATAGTTTTAATAATATTATTTGAGACTATGAATTAGAGCTGAAAATGATTTTAAATATGATAATAGCTAATTAAATTGCATATTTCTTACTTTTACTCTGTCATGTCCCTCATTCTCACATTAGGAAAGAATATAGAAGGTTCTCACTGAATTATATGTACAATTATGAAAAACTTGTATTGAAAGAATATGGGCATAGTGTGGTTTTAGCTTATTAAGACCTGTAGGGGGAAGTGTGTTTTTGAGGACTTGCAATACATTGTGATGAAAATGAAGGGAGGCATGTGCTTATTCTGGAAAACTGGCTAGAGGATTGCTCCCATAAAGGTAGTGATGAATTCTTCCAAATGTTTACATTAAAATGCACTATTCACCGTAGCCAAGTTATGGAAACAGCCCAGATGCCCTTTGGCTGAGTGATGGTTGGAGAAAGTGTGGCACATACACAGAATTGGATTACACCCATCCATTTTGAAGACTTACATTATTTGCAATGAAATGGATAGATCTAAAAATATATTAAGTGAACTAAGTCAGAGCCAGACACACAAAGTACCCATGTTCTATCTCATATTTGGAAGCTAGAAATTTATACAAGTTTACACAAAAATATTAATCAAAGTATGCTATTTGCAGAGGAGTATTTCAAAGGTGTAATTTCTTATAAAATTGAATTTTACTCCAAGAAAATGAATACCAGGAAACTATCACTTGGAAGATGTGAATGGAAGTCAAAAGGAAGGAATAAAGAGAGTTATGGAGGAAGAGAGTGAAGGTATAATATTCATTGCAGATGTATGAAACTAGAAAAAATTAAAGTGGGGTGAGGTTTGGAAGGGTGTGGAAAAGTTATATAAAATCCATTATATTAAAAAAACTGATTTTATATTTCACACAGTGAATCTTACTGGAATTAATTGGTAATTTGACAAATTAATTGATATATATTACAATAAATAGATTGGAATATAAATAATCAGGATTAGAATATATATTAGAATATAAAAAGTATCAATGCAATGTTTTTGGTATAAACTTGTGATACCTTCTAAGTGTTCTTGGTCTTCTGAATTCACATGGTAAAAAAAACAATGTTGCTTTCCTCTAATTTATAAGGGATTTTACTCTGCTGCTCTGTTTATTGTTTTAACTCGCTGGTCCCAAACTGTTTTTCTCCATATTTCTGAAGCATTCCTACTGATTATACTCAAATTTTGCTGATATGATGTCTAAAAGGCATTATTCTTCTACAGGTTCCACGGGTCCTAGGATCCCAGTTATCTGCATGATCAGATAACTAGGGCAAGAGATCTCACCTAGGCCCATGCAACATGCCAACAGAAAGTAATTGAAAACCCATTTCAATTTCTCATTTCCTTTATTTCAGGGCCCCAATTCCTTGAAATGCAGGAATTAACAGTAAGTAATTGGGAAATGCAAGGCAACTTAAAATGCAAGATGAAATCACAAAATGTGAAAGTACAGTAATTCAAACTTTCAATTTTCAGATGACCACTCCATATGAGTGAACAAGACCACAAATGTCACAAGATTATTTGTAATATCCCTCTCCTAATGATAAATGAATGATTTCAGTCCAGCATCAACAGGCCAAAAAATAGTTCCTGGAATGATAGATTCATAATTGGTCTACCAATGCTAGGAATACTTGACATAGAGGTCAAATATAATTCAGAAAAATACATTAATTGAGAAGATCCTTAGTGCTTCAAAACACTGGTACTTCAGGAAACCTTGGTTCTGTAGTGTAAAAATGTTGTCATTCTCAAACAAATGATAACCTACATTTAATCTCCTGAAAGTATATTCCTTTTCAAATAAACTTTTTAAAATCACATTTACCAAAATAACACTTTACAAGTAGATGATATTTAGTGACTTTACTAGTTTTTCAAGTGTAGGGACAAGTTACAATAGAGTTGATTTATTTACCCAGCAATAATGCCAAACAGGTTCAACCATTCATTAAAGTGTAGAAATAGGACCCCCCCCCCACCATTTGTGTTTTTCAGTAGGTGTCTTCGAAAATTCATTAAATAGATCAGCCTCCCATATTTCAAACCAAAACATTAGCTAATAAAGTAAATTTCATCACATAATAAGTACATTTATAAAATTCATGAATAGTTGACTTATCATATGGTTTTTTATGTTTTCCCTATCTGTCTAACATAGTAAGAAATATGACTTTACGTCTTGAATATGGGTACTCATCACAGATTTGACAAACATAAAATCTGTCTTCTATTTCTATCTTATTCCTCTTCAGTAGTAAATTTCAGTTTTCTTCTTTTTCCAAAACTTATAGGTAGTAGAAAATTTTATCCCATGTAAAATAAAATAATCACAAACCACTGTACAAAGCCATTTATAAAACTGATAGGAATACATTCTAAGCCATTTTTAAACTTTCTTGTTGACTACAGATTAATCTTCCAAATAGAGGAGAATAAAATCATGTCTAGGTGCTTCATGTCTCCAGTCTTGCAAATTGTTACTTCAGATGAATGAATTATGGAAATATAAGCTGACATCAGTTTAAGTATATGCAGAAATGAAACTCCATGGAATGTATATAAACCTTTCAAAGGACTAACAGACACTTTAAAAGAATGACTATCAGGAAGTTGAAACCAGAGAGGAATAATAGTCAAGTCATAGAATGAATGAAAAATGGAACAAGGGGCAAGTACAGTTAGAATACTCATTGTACACATGTGAGAAAGGAAGTGGTAAATCGGAAATAAATCTTTTAGAACAGGTTGGTTGAAAATGATAGAAGGAGTGACTCTGATCCAGGAACATTGAACAATTAGATGGACATATTTAATTGTAACACACTAGAACAACTTTTTGAAATTCAGTGAAAAAAACACAACAAAAAACAAAAACTCAATAAAAGCACAACGAAACAGCAATCCCTATAGAGTATTATTATGACCTCTCAAAATTTTAAATAGTTAATGAAGGACAATCTTGAGAAAAGCATACAAAGTTGTTTAAAGTGGGCAGTTAGGGGTAGAGGAGAAATTTTAACAGATTTAAATAGATTGTCTAAATCACCTACATTTGCTGCAAATATTTTCCTCTGCGACTTCTCTTGGTCTGAACTGGATTCTCCAGTCCTGAGCCACACTTGATAGCGTGTGAAGATAGAATGGAAGAAACAAGATCAAGAACCCATTACTCCACTGGAGATGAAACAGTTCTCTATGTTTTCTCTCATTTCTATTGACTACTTTTATTCATAAGTTTAAGTCAAGTGATTTGAATTATATTTTTCCTCCTTTGTTCTGGCAAAGTAATTGTTCAAAATAATTCACTAAATATTATTTGACATTTTTTTTTCTTATGCTGTTTACTTATCCAAGCGAGTCGATTAAACTTCCCCCTTGTATTTGGTTGCCATGGAATCCCAGCATCAATATTAATGAGGACAATCTCTAATGTAAAACTTTGTCTCCAAAATACCAGTCCAACAAGCTGTGATCACAAATATTTAGCTATATTTTTTTTTCATTTTTCTTTTACCTTGAAAGTCTTCTTTTGTCTAAAGTGCCCTCAAAAATAAGTATTCCACCAATTTTTGGTTCAATCACTTATAACCTCAAAGATACATTTTGCTAACAAGATGCTTAGAGGAAACCGAAGAATACTGGACTTTTATCTTCTCTCTTAAGACTCTCCTTAGATACAATATCAGGAATAGTGAAGTTATTTTTCCAAAATTATTTCAATAGATTATTTTTCTCTTGTCTTGCATTTGCTCAACAAGATGTATGGAGAAGAATAGAGTTAAATTGCCCATAACTTGGATGACAGTGTCTGTTACAAAAGTACAATGCTCCTATGTCCTATTTCTCTGTCCTCCTCTTAAGTCTTGCCTGATTTCCAACTTATCACAGATTCTTGGCTTCAAGTCTAGTGAAGGTGAAGGACTATAAGGCCTCCCCCATTGCTACATTGTAGGGCTAGATCTCCGGCAGGAGGTAAGCATGAACGATGCACACAAGGAACACATGTTGGGAGAACAAGCTTAAGCATGTCTGTTTATTTCTGCACAAGGGTTGGGATTTTATAGCCCCAGCTTTCCCAACCTCCTGAGTCCTTCCCAGCCAATTACTTAGTGGGGAGTTGATGATGGGCACTGCTTGGGGACAGGCACTGTTTGGTCCTCGGGGGGCATGTAGGGAGTGTAGACAGCTCATGGATGGCAAGCTAGGCAGACATACCTGTGGGTCACGTCTCTATGAGCAAGAAGTGTGCTTCAACTGCTACTCTAGCTGACTCAACCAGATGTGACCGGTTCTACTCACAAATTTCCCCTTTTATTTTAAAAAGACCATCATTATGGTGATCCGTCGTTGGAGGCATTTTTGCCAGGAGTGCAAGCATTTAATAATTCCTAGGAGAGTAAGCCCTACAAGTGCAAGGCCTCCCCAGATGACCAGAGAGGATGGCAAAAACCATTGTTGTAACTTTTTAAGCACATCTTCTAAAAAGGAGGGACCGGGAATAAGCTGTATGGTGGTCTGGTTTAGGCAGGTAACATCATGCAGCAGGTTTTGGGTGAAGTTTAAGTACTTAAGGGACCAAGGGCCTTTGATGTAGTTACTAAGTTCAGTGGGTGCGGGAGTGGAAAGCTGACAGAAGTAGTCATAGCATTATATAGTCTTCCTTGTTGTAATCAAAGAAACGTAATCTGTTCTTGGAGCAAGTCTATTTGTTGTTGGAGCACAAGGAGGCCTCCCCTAAGATGATTGGCAAATTGCAAATGTTGTAATTCAATGGATGACAGTTGAGGGATGAGCTGGTTTATCTGTTGCACGATGGGCACGCTTTGGGACAGCAATATCGCGACGGTGGTAGCTGAAGTAACTGTAGCGATGATTGCAGACCTGATTGCAATGATCAATCCTACTGCTCTTTTAGTGCGCAGACGAATCAATTGAACCTGGGAAAACTGAGAGTCATTAGTAGCCAGAGCAATAAATGGGGGAACACGTACCAAACGTGCAATAGGATATGAGTCATTGGGTTGCCAGTGATTGCTGAGAGTGCAAGTAGTGGAGGAGTTGTCTCCTAGACAAAAAAAGAACGGTGCTCTAACCATTACCATTCCTGACACCTGGTCATATCCAGATTGGTTACAGCAACAAGTATTGGCCAATAGGAAAGGGATCAAATCTAGACAGGAATGTGATGAGCAAACAATTGGCATGGTGGGGGGGGGGGGCGTCCTAGGTCTCCCAATCGTCCTCTTGAAGAGTCATAAAACTCATTTAGATTTTGAGGTTTGGCTTCTTTTTCAGATTGGTTGTATATATCTGGGTAGAGAGACAATGTGGGGTCCCCAAATACTTTGCTTTGCCAGGAATTGGCACAAAGGCTAATCACTAATTCCTCAAGAGGAGTGGAAATAGTGCCAAAGCTATTAAACTCCCTGTGTGGGCACAACTGCATATGAAAAGGTATGTCAGTAGTCTGATTTCAATTTTTTCCAGTGGGACAAATGGGGTAGGGTCATGTGTAGTTCCACCATCCCATCCCATGCGTTACTGTTGCAAGGGGTATGATACAGCCATTAAATTGCTTTATCATCTCGTTTGAAAAACAAAAAGAGATGGCTCCCTTCTATCTAAAAGTAAGGTTTGTTTTTTGATGCCATAAGGCATCTGCTGATAAAGGAAGGGCAACCGTGCCATTGGAAAACAGCATTGGAGGGAAGATGGTGGTAACTTCACCTACCATCATTAAGATTTGGGGGCTGGGCACTAAGGTAATCTTATACTGCCCTGCAGCTGATTGAGAATGGGCTGTAAAAATGGCACACAATAGGGAGAATAGAGTACCATGCCCCGGGTCAGTGTCTGGGGCCATAGTCTGGGCTTGTTCTACCAATCCCTTTAGGTCTCCCCAAGTGATGGCATGGGCTCGAGGTTTATGTCTCCTCCTCCTCGCGCTGTTCAAGCATAGCTGACACATCTTGTTTGTATGAGGAGACGGTTGGTCACACAACTCCAGGTGGGATCCAAACAGGTATATCACTCGTGTCTGGAAAGATACAAGCAAATCCTCTCCCTTGTGCCATTAAGGGAGCAGGGCCCTCCCATTTTCTTGTGTTGGGGTCCCTCCATCTAACCAAAGGGAACAGAGTAGGTGTTTTCATGAGTCCCCAATGCAGGGACACTGGCGTCCCACATGTGGTGGGTGTGAATATTAAAAAAGTTTTTTACTATAAGGCAATAATTTAATTGTATTTGGGGATCTTTAAGCTGTAGTCCCTCCAGTTCCCCCTTTTCTTTTAAAAGAAGTGTCTTGATTTCTTTATGACTGCGTTCAACAATGTCTTGGCCTTGTGGGTTACATGGAATATCTGTCTGGTGGGTAATGTTCCAAAATGTACAAAATTCACGAAAGTGTTTGGAGGTGTAAGCAGGGCCATTGTCTGTTTTAAAGGTCCAAGGAACGCCCATAATTGTAGTGGCATCTAGAAGTGACTTAATAGTGTGCCTTGTTGTTTCACCTGTTAAGGCTAAGACTTTTATAAAGCCTGAGAAAGTATCTATGCATACATGGATGTATTTTTGTTTACCGAATTGGGGGATATGGGTTATCTCCATTTGCCATGAGCTATTGGGTCTAAGGACTCGTGGAATTGTTCCCATGGTTTGAAGTGGTCCTAAGGGTAAAAGAGTTGCACAGGAGGAGCAGGATTGAATCATGTGCTTGCATTGCTGGTGTGTTAAATCAGGAAATAACTGCTTGATAGTAGCTGCGGATAAATGACAATGACCATGTAATGTTAGGGCCTGGTCCATGCACATATTGTTGAGTAGTATATTTGGTGTGACAGCGCAATCAATGGCTTTATTACCAGCAGCTAGGGGTTCAGGGAGGTTAGTCTGAGATCTAATGTGTTGAATGTACCAGGGTTGGACACGATTGTCTAATACATTTTGTAGTTTACACATTATTTGTGTTACATCATGAGCATCATCTTTTAATAAAGCTTCAGGAAGAATGGCAACAGTTTGTACAGTATATAAACTATCAGAAAAAATATTAAGAGGTTCTTTGGGAAAAGATGTAAGGGCGAGCAAAATTGCCAGTATTTCAGCAGCTTGACCAGACAGGGAAGGTTGTTGAAGCATGTATTTTTTAGTATTGGCATTGTAAAATCCATAAACAGTTTGTTAGCATCGGTAAAAAGTACAATGGCTTGATGGATAAGTTGCCTATTGGAACAAGTACAACATTTCCATGAAAGTGAGAGTTCTTGGGTAACTTTTAAAAGGGGGGGGGGTGGGGCATATGATTATCAATGTTAAAATAGTAGTGGGTGACTTGTAAGGCTAATGCCTCTTCGGGTATTAGGAAATCAAAGATTGTTTTTGTAATGGGCCATATAAGAAGGTCGGGGAATCCGCCATAAGTTTGAGGGCATCCTTCCGTGCCTTTGATGGCCAGGTTGCATAGCATGGTAATGAGTGTGCTAATTTTTGGAAATTGGGAAGTGGCAAGGTGTACCCATTGTAACACACCATGGGTTTGCGTCAGTGCTGCCATTAGGCCATTATTATTTAATATAATTAGGATGATTCTTTGGGTGGTACCTAAAAACACCAAGGGTATTGACCATAATTGATCAGCGACTTGTGAAACTTGTTGAGCATCAGGTGAAAGTATACGAAGGGAAGTTGGGTCAGAGGGTCCCTGAAGCAATTGAAATAACAGTTGGATTTGTTGGGTGAAGTGACGCATAAAATCACATGCCCAGTTGATATGTCCACATAATTGTTGTAATTCAGTTAAAGTATATTCGGATTTAATAACGATATGAGGCCCATTTGGGGTAATTGTTTGATTTAGATGGTATCCAAGATAGGCATAAGGAGCTTTGAGTTGAATTTTTCGGGGTCAATATGAAGGCCCAGCACTGTATGGCTCTCCTTGAGTTGTGTTAAACAGGTTTGCATGGTTGTAGCATCTTTATGTGCAATTAAAATGTCATCCATGTATTGGACACAAAAGTCATTTGGAAAGCAAAGGCCTAATAGCATGGGCAACATACATCTGACATATAGTATGGCTATTTTTCATACCTTTAGGGAGAACTTTCCATAGATATTTATGAGTGCGTAATTGACAATTAAGTTCCCATACTGAGAAGGGAAAATATTCTTTATCTTTGGGATGTAGGGGGGTAGAAAAAAGCAGTCCTTGATGTCAATAATGGCAATGTGCCAATAATTGGGTATTGCAGAATGGTGTGGAAGTCCGGGTTGAAGCATTCCTATCTTTTTCATATGACTATGGAACATAGATCATGGAGAAATCTCCACTTTCCTTGAGCACTTTTTTGGATAATAAAAATGGGGAATTGTGGGGACTGATGCTAGGTTCTATGTGTCCCTTTTTTAGTTGCTCCTCCACTAGAGCCTGGAGATGAGGGAGCTTTTCAGAAGAAATAGGCCACTACTTGACCCAAATGGGTTTGGTGGTGTCCCATTGGAGTGGATCTGGCTCTGGTCATGCAACAGTGACAATTAGAATTGGGGGTACTGTGGGTGATTAATGGCTTGATCGGTTATGATGTCTTCATAAAAAGCCTTATCCTCTGTTGTTATCAGAGTACCCATATTAGTGAGGACATATCTTCCCCAAAGATTGCATGGAAGGCCAGGGTCAACAAGATGTTTAAAAACCCCGGTGGCTCCATCACAGTCTTCACATCTTACAGGCCATTGGACATGGAGGGAATCTGTTTTTCCACCGACACCTTGTATGCAGGGACCAGGAATTAGGTTCAATCCCAACACTTCTACTTCATCTTTTCTAAGGACTGTGCAGTCAGCTCCCATATCAATGATGACCTTAAATTCTGTTCCATTGATTTTAAGTTTCATTCTAGCTTTTCCATTTTGGATAGGAATAGTCCATAACACTTGAGGTGGTGGCTGTTGCCTTTGTCCTATTGGGGTCGGGGCTGAGGACTGCCCCTTATTTAGTTGAAAGGCTGAGTCGTAGAGCAGCATTCAGAGGCCCAATGAAAACTGTTTTTGCATTTAGGACATACAGAAGGAGGTTGTTTTCTTTTGGATGAGCCCCAGAGTGATGGGCAATCCTTTTTAAAATGACCAGTTCCTGCCACATCCCCAACAAGGTCGATTTCCCATTGTGCCATTAGGGGGCGCGCGAGCACTAGCAGTCATAGAGGCGAAAGGCAGCGCAAGGGTACTCATAGCATGAGTTTATGTCCCCAAATCTTTGGTGGCTAGGATGCAATCAGTGATCACCCCATTTCGTTCACGCACAATGGCTTTTCTACATTCCTGTGTTGCCCCTTCCCATATTAGGGTCTTGGTTAGCGCATCTCGGGCTCCAGCGTGGGATTCTTTCCCGGCCACTGCTTCTTGAACAGTGGCAACGAAGTCAGTGAAAGGATCATTGGGACATTGTATGAGTGATTTTAGTTGTTTGTCCCCTTCTTTACAAGGGACTGAGGAGACAGCTCGAAATGCACAGAGGCTTACTTGGTCAAAGTACTGCGGAGGTGCCACTGCTTGTGCGGCAGGAGACACATAAGCTCCCTCCCCTTTTAAGCAATCAGGGTCCCCCATGGTGGCATCCTGCTCTCAGGCAGCGATATTTCATGCACTTTGTTGTTCACATTCTTCATAAAAAGCAGCCTTCCATCAAAGGAAGACCCTGAAGATAATGCTGTGCTCCTTAAGCTCTTCCAATCATGGGGGCCGTTAAGATCAATGCTAAGGGTTTCAAGCATCTGTTGAGCATTCAGGGAGTGTAACCCATCTTCCCTGACAGCGGCCCGGTATTTGTCAAGTACTTTTGGGTCATGGGGGTACCATTGGTTAGGTCGTGCAGAGATTCAGTGGACGATTACCGGGAACATGAACTGGGGTTCATTTATAGGCTTGGCTGTCGTTGCCACGGTAGTTGTGGGGCCAATGAACAACTTTTGTATTACATGGGGAACAAGGGGTTTTTGTTCTTGGGCAAAGTTGGATATCTCTGCCCAAGGATACAAAGTTTTCTGAGGGGAGTTCCCAGGCTGGCCTAAACAGCCAAAAGAAGTGATTGGGCAGGCTTCCTGTGACTGATAGTGTGGGGGAGGCGGTTGTACAAGTGTAGCTGGCTGCCCCCCTGCGACACCTGATAGTGGAAGTTGTTGGTTATCTGTGTTCTTGCTGGAAATGTTTGCTGTGTCATAAGAAGATGGGAGTGCTTGAGCAGCTTTGCAATTTTCCTTTTGTTCTGTTTCTTCTTGCAGCGAGGTGTTAAATGCCTGCAGAGTTTCCCCTTCTTCTTTCCCTGAAAGACAGGCTTGAATAGCTACTATGATGGGGTAAAAGTTTAGGGGCAGCTCAGTGCCTTCACAGACTTCCTTTTTATGAGCTGCCTGAAGGATGTGGGTCCACCTGTCTGGATTCCAATTCCAGAATCAATCCAGAGACACAATTCACTCACTATTTCCCATATTAAACTAGTTTCCTTTTGTGATACTTTTATCTGCCTACTCCGGAGCAGGGCAACAAGTGCTCGTGATTGAAGCTCTCGTGGTGTGTGGGGAAGATTGCCCTTGGAGACACTAACCTTGCACTAGATCCTAAAACGCCCATTTGCCAAAAGCGATCGAGCCCCTCCTTGGGTGCCTCTTGTAGGGTTAGATCTCCAGCAGGAGGTAAGCATGAATGACACACACAAGGAACACACATTGGGAGAACAGGCTTAATCAGGTCTTGTTTATTTCTGCACAAGGTGGGGATTTGATAGCCCCAGCTTTCCCAACCTCCTGAGTCCTTCCCAGCCAATTACTTAGTGGGGAGTTGATGATGGGCACTTGTGATGGGAACTGCTTGGTGACAGGCACTGATTGGTCCCCCGGGGGGCATGTAGGGAGCATGGACAGCTCATGGCTGGCAAATTAGGCAGTGATGCCTGTGGGTCACGTCTCTATGAGCAGGAAATGTGCTTCAACTGCTACTCTAGCTGACTCATCCAGATCTGACCGGCTCTACCCACACTACATCTTCATGGTTTTCCTTTTAAAACTCTTTTATTTGGATGTGGAATTTATTTTCATGCCTTCATTCAATCTGTTCTGCATTGCAGTGAGCTAAATAGGCTCTGTAAAATCACTTTAGGTAGCAAAAATATTAAGACCATATGTCAAAAAGTTTGTCCTCCCTCCAATGCTGAAGCCAATATGCTTAGCTAGGGCTTCTAAGAATGTGTTTGTTGTCTTTTCATTTTGCTCAATTCTTTTCTGATCCCAAAACTTTTTGGCTTATGTAATAAGAGAATTCTTCACTATCTCATGATAATGAGGATATTATATTTTGTGAGCTACTAAGAAATGTGAAATCATTTGTTTCAAGTATCCAATCAGATTTTTTTCTGTGGTTCAGTGTGTCATGTACAAAGACATTGTGGAAAGTATTACAAACAGAAAAATGTAAACCCAGTACCTTCTTTCATTGTTGAGGGCACTTTCTCCCTAAATATTTGGACCCAAATTATATTTTTCAGAGAATTACTGTTTGGTAATTAAAGTCAATTCACAAATTTTGATGTCTTTTTTCTAAGAACTTTGAATTTAAATTCCACTACAACCTTGTTTCACACAGTAAGAGTAGATTTCCTGGGTAAAGACAATTCTCAAGGGAACCTACAGGCTATATAGCAAGGTTTCTGAGGTTTGTTTGTTTAGTGTGAAAATGAGCCATCTTCACTCACATTGCTCCCTCTCAGCTAAGTCTCCATGGATTACTTTGCATGAACGCCTATTTTCTCAGACAATTTAAAATTTTCATAATAGGCCAAGTTGTGAAAAATTTTGAACAAATTAAAATTTACCTGTTATAATTTTAAAACACTTTTGAATTTCCTTTATTAGAACCGCGAATTCACCAATCCTAACTCCACCTTTACAATCAAAAACAGTTAACATGTTGTTTTCATGATATAGAGCCCATGAAACTATTATTTTCAAGTGGCTTTGTTATGCGTATATATAACCATATAAGCTGATTCTGAGCAAAATGAACTCCAAGATATGAAACCGAGAGTATTATTTGCGGTTGTTGTTTTTAATGTACTATGTGATTTCTATTTTCTTTTGGGTTATTCCTCTATGCTTTATTCCCTGCTGTATTTGATTTTGGTAGCCTGTGTATTGTGCATATATTTAACTTAATTAGAGAAGGGAAGAGGAACAACAAAATGGTGAGACAAAGGACAAAGGCAAACCAATGCAATAATAATACTCACAAGACAATATGTTGTAAATGTACATTACAACTTGTGAGGGGTATTGGGGTGAAGGAAAACTGAAGAAAATGAGGGAGGCGGTAACAAGTTTGAAAAGTTATGTATTCACTACCTTAAAATTGCTGTAACACCACTGTACATCAGTTTGACAATAAAATTAAATTTAAAAAATAAGCTGCATGAAATAAAATTTCACTGTATTGGTAGAGTAAATATTATTCTTTATGTAGTAACTTTTTAAAAATCAATACTGTTTGGCGTGTAATTTGAATTAATTACCCCATTTTAATCAGAGGACCATTAACTTGAATGTTATCTGACTGGACAATATTTTCACAATATACTTACCAATATTTTGAAAAAAAAGAATGAATATAGTACTAAAAGCGAAAACAGTTTAATTCTATGGAAACCTATAACTTTTAAAATTAAATAAGCTGTTAAGAAAACAGAATATATGTGTTCTTCAACATTCCAATGACTAGTAACTACTCATTTTCAAATTCGGAAGATTCCATACCTGAGAGATTCAAAACAGTACCGGCTTGCATGTTCTGTAATTCTGCAATAGATGCATTTTCCAACATGGTGTTACAGATTGAGAGTCAACAGAAAAATAACCACATTCTGGTAGAGGATATAACTATGTAGCATCGGTAATAATTCTTCAAGAGTAAGCAATTGTTTATCACAGTAAGCTATTATTTTTATAACCACCAATCCTAATATTTATTATATAGAGTCATCCTAGCCCAACAGTTTAGAACTTTTAGGGTACACCTCAAACTTCCCTTAATTCACATCATGGAAAGCTTATCTCTATTGTGAAAAAAATACAACTCTGCTAGTGTGATGCCATACATGTTCTGGAAAGAACACCACAATAAACTGGGTTGCATCATTTTTACCCCACTGGTATTCTTGAGATAGGAACACTTGCAAATATTATTTATATTTATACTTTTTTAACGATCATATAAATTCTGGATGCTAAGATCAGAAGATTACAGTTCAAAGCCCACCCAGGCAGTAAGTTTCCCTAGATTCTTATCTCCAATAAACATAAACTTATCAGCAAAAGCCAGACACAGGTGGCATTGAGGTTGAAGTGGTAGAGCACGAGCCTTGAGCATAAACAGGCTCAGAGACAGTGTCCAGGCCCAGAGTTCAAGCCCTAGGACAAACCAATAAAACAAAAACAAAAATAAAAACAAACCCCACACCTAATATTTTTCTCATCGTATACAGTGGCAAATAATTAAGGAAATTGCTTCCTGTGTTACATACAGGTAGAAGAAAGATGTCCCACTTTTATTTTCTTCATACCATGTTATACCAAAGCCTCAAAAAATTGCTCTTATTCTAAATTTATAAGTTGATATCAATTTTCTGCAACTCTGTCTACAACACTCACATCATCATTTTATACATGAACTCTTGGAATTATCTATTAACTAATTTCTAAAAAAATTATAACTCTCTTGAAAGAATATTTTAGGCAAAAAGAATGCAAAATCATTTGTGAATTTGTCAATTAAACCCTCTACTTAAAAAGAGTTTTGTAGTATCCTATAGAATATGAAATTAAAAACAAGATGAAAATATTTATTTTAAATGTAAATTCTAATTTAGAAAGATCTTCAAAATCCTACATTAGATGAACTTTGCTATTTTTTCAGGCTTAAGTTTGTATAATCCTTCATCATTTCTTTGGGATACTACAGAGTGATGATTACTTACTTTTTAAAATTTTAGATGGTAATCATGAGTCATTTTGCATCTAGGAATGTTCTGTAATGAAGAGAGAATTTAAAACACAAGTGAGGATAAAATATGAGTTGCATTTCAACAGGATTGACTTCTCAAAACTTAATGACGATTAGTTCAAACTTCCAACTATGTATTCCTTTCTTGTTTGTTTTGTTTTATTATGACAAAATTATGACAAAATTCCCTGGTCCAGGGAAGGTATCACTATGTAATTCCACTCTCTAATCTCCTGTCTTAATCTCAGTGCTAGAATTCTAGGCTTGTTTCACATTGCCCTGCCATCATTTCTTGGGTTATTTAATCTAGATACAGACTACCAATTCTGAACTTCTCCAGGGATATTATACACCATAGTGACTGTTCAGACTGCTTATCTACTATTTTCAAAGATGTTCTAACATTTGACACAGGATATAAATATTTTCAGATGCACCTGAGGGATCTCTGATTCATTCCTCCATGGATGTGATCCCTTTAATAATGATTAATTGACTCTCTGACTATCTCTGGTCCCTACCTATTCAATATTCTCAAACGTTTTTGAAAGAAGTTCACTTGAGGACTTTCTAATATTAAAAATTATCACGTGATTATAGTCTTATTCAGGACATATATTTATTGTTTTTTAACTTTTCTACACATTCTGAGAGTTGTTTCATTTGTGTATTTGTGTGTGCACATATAAGTGCCTCTGTGTGTATGTGTATGTTTGTATGTATGTATGCAAAAGCCTCAAACTCTTATTCAGCAATCTTGCTCATAACTGGTATTCCATCACCTGAGCCATTCTTCCAATCCAGCTTTTGACTGCTTTATTATATGTACTGCTGCAAAGACTGTTCTGCCAAGGCTGGATGCAAACTGAATTTCCCAGACTCCTTTACATTCTTAGGTTTTATTTCTCCAGGAGTATCAACTTTTAAACTACAAACATTTTTGTAAGGTTAATGTCTAAGCTGTAGCCCAGATTTTTAACTCAAGAATTCTCTGGGAAGTATACAATGGATTCTTGCCTATATTCTATCCTTTTCCCGTTCAATTTCCTACCACTCTCACATTGCCCCCCACTATCCTCTCTTGCACTGCACATTTACTGGTATTTATTTTGTTGGGCTTCGACTTAGCCTTTTAAGAGAATTATAGTATTTCCACTCTCCATGGACTCTGACACTTCAGATAATGAATTTGTACCTCCTTGCATACCGTCCAGTGTGTTTACTTTTACATTTATCGACACTCCTATCTACCACAAGTGAGGAAATTCATGCAAACTAAGTTGCTCTGGGTCTGCGTTATTTCACTTAATATTATTTTTAAGTGTTTCATTTTTCCTTTAGAATGGTGCAATATTATTCTTTCCGATGGATGAACAGAATTCCATTATGAATTTATTTATATGACTTGGAACAAACTTATATTAAGTGAAGAAAGACAGACTCAAATAAATATAGGTTGCCTAATTTCCCTCATTTGTTGTATTAGAATGTGCCTCTAATTCTACAAATAAACACAGTTGGATGGTAAAAGAGAAAACATTACACTTGGACATAATAAATTTTGTGGGATTGTAAACATTTATACAGTGAGATCAAAGGAGGATACCCATTGGAGAGGATCACAAAGGAGTAATAGCTGTATGAATATTATCATATAAAATAATGTTCATTAAAATAATCTCCAAGAAATGATTATGAGAGTTTGTTTATTGTTTTGCTTTTTCCTTCAGTGTTCTGATGCCATTTATTTAAATTTCTGCACATTTGGTCTTATATGTACATTTGGATAGGGCAAGGGGGAATACACAAATGGTGGGACAAAGGCTTAAATACAGCAGGGCTACTCAATAGACACTACATTGTAAATGAAATATACAACTTATGTTAGAGGGAGGTTGAAAGGGAAAAACTGGGAGAACATGAGTGAAGAGGTGACACTGTTCAAATAGAAATGTGCTCATTATCTGACTTATGTAATTGTAACCCTTCTGTACATCATCTTTACAAATTAAAAATCGACCTCATAAATAGGCTAGAGTAGCTATACTAATATTAGATAAAATTGGCTTTAAAATATAGGTGGTATGAAAGTAAAAAGAGATAAAGAAGGACATTTAATACTGACAAAAAAAACTCTCCATCAGTGGGATATAACAATTCTAAATATCAATGTCCTGAATCCTAGAGCTCACAAATTCATCAAAGAAATGCTACTTACCCTAAAAACATGCATACATCCAAATAAATTTTTGGTTGCTTGAACACATCATTCTTACGTCTGGACAGGCCACCCAGGTAAAAACTTAGCAAAAATCTTTAGAACTAAATAACTGTATTGACAAGCTATACCTAACACATATCTACAGAGTATTTCACCTACCAATGTCACAATATATATTCCACTCAGCAGCACATGGAATGTTCTCCAAAGTAGAACATATCTTAGGTCACAAGGAAAATCTTTCAAAATTCAAAAATAAAAATTAAATTCCTCTTTGTATCCTGTCAGACCATGATGAAACCAAATAAGATCTAGACATCAAAAGGCATCACATAACATTCTGAAACTCACAGAGACTGAATAACACATTGCTAAATCATCAGTGAGTCACTGAAGAGATATGCAGGGAAGTTCCAACGTTTATGGAATTCAGTGAAAGTGAACACACAAAATACTACCTCCTCTGGGACACAGCCTCAGCACAGACAATACTCAGAAGAATATTTATAGCTTTGAGTATGTACATCAACAAATTAGAACAATCTTAAATCAGCACTAATGATGCACCACTAAGTCTTTGACAAATCAGGAAAAACAAAACCAAAAACCAGTAGACAGAAATAATACAAATTAGATTAAAGAAATAAATGAATCAGTCTCAAAAAGCCTACAATCATAATTGACTTTTATCTACTAGTAGCTCAAAAATTCGCCCAATGAATGTCAATGTAGCTATTTTCAGAGATAGACTCAACCAGCTCAAACCAGTGAACAAAACAAATTTCTAGGATTCTAAGAAACAACATTTTGTTTGCCTTTTTTATCAGAAATTTACTCTGTTTTTCTTATTAAGGTGATTTACAGATGGATTACAGTTACAAGGGTCAGGTAATGAGAACATTTCCTTTTGTGAAATGTCTTCAGTTCCCTCACTTGTTCCCAGTCCCACCCTCCTGTCCCCACCCATGTGTTAAATAGTTCACTTTCATCAATGTTCAATGAACTCCAATGCTGCAATTTTTCACTCTTTTCCCTAAAGCTCTTTGCCCACCCCTCACCTTCCTGAAGACATACAATGAATATACCAGGCATAAGGTAAATAAGACAGAATTTTCACAAACTATAAACAACAACAAAAACAAAACAAAAAAGAAGCTTTCTGTTCCATATGTCATAGTTCGTTTGAGTATATATATCTTGTTATATAAATGTAATTGTTTTTTATCATGAAGTCAATTCAGAGATTAAGGTGTGATAACATAATTTTGCTTTCTATTTAATGCTGCTTTTTATTTTAATATTAAATTTGTAAGTAACACAATTCAAGTCCTAGTGAAATTTGAAAGTTCAGATTTAAATGTTCCAAATGTCTAATAATTCCATTTTGGCAACCAAAATGAAAAGCAGGCACGTTTTATCCTCAAGAATGTCATTATTTCATGTGTAAAAAATTAAAATAAATGTAATGTTAATTCAGTGGAGATAAGGAATCAAATACTTCTGCAATTCATCAGTACCATAGATTATGACATCTATTAACAAAATTAATAAAAATTGTTTTAAATAGATTACTTAAGACATGAAGCAAGTGATAATTTTCTAAGTGAAGTTATATAGAAATCACAGTCGAAAGATTCCAGAATTCTGTGTGCTTTATCCATGTCAATTTACACATATGCTAGGCTCATCTCAACGTTATTTGAAGATAACTGAAAACAGGATTAGAATAAAAAAAATCAAGCAAATGGTTAGCTGTATTTTGTGACTAAATAGGTCTCTTTTATATCTCTTTATTTTATTTGAAGAATCTGGAAAATTTAAGTCACATCAAAAATAATGAGAAATAAACACCATTAGCTCCTTAAAAGACAATCAATAAAAAAAGATATCAACAAAGAAAAAATTGAACCTCATTTTGCACGTGGTCTTTGTATATTGTAGTGCTTTGTTATTGTGTATTATGTGACTATCCCATCAATCTGGGCTCAAATCACAAGGGCTACAGGAAGAAAATTTCAAAATCTAGAGCAGCTAATACACATGTGCAGTTGTTTGTAGGTTTCACTAAAGTAGCAGCTGGACATCAACTGTACAAAGGAAATAATTCTACTGCTTTGCAGGCAAGAATGTTAAGAAAAGCATACTGTTATCTTCTTAGATGAAATAAGAAGTCCACACTTTAAAAGCTGACTAAATGATCAGCCCTTTGAATAACGTGCCATTTTTAATGCACTCTAGATAATCCAAATCCTTCATCCCTCCACAACTATTAATGACATTCACAAATCATTGCCGAGGGGAATTTCCAGTTCTATTTGATATTTCATTTGGATTAAGAGTAACATAAACAATAATTCCAGTTGTTGAGAATATTTAATTTAGAATAAGCAAACAAATCTGATTCAACTCCATAGCATAACCTTTAGGAAAAATGAATTAAGATATATGGCATGTCCTTTGTAATTTAATTATAGACATTAGGGCAAAATGCCAGAAACACTCTGCAAGAAGGAAACAGAAGTCTTTGATAAAATATATTATACATTACAAGTAATTTTACCTACAATTTCCATTATATGATACCATATTTTTTTCTGCTAATCAGAGACAGAAACATTTTTATGATATGAAAATGCATCATCATGAATAAAAGAAATCAGGGAGTAGATGGCACAAGTGCTGGTTGGTTCTGTTAAATATTCTCATTATTTTGAATGATCTGGTGTTTTTGTCTGTGTGAAATTATGAATGTATTTTATGTCTGGGCAGGAAAATTTGATGATTAGATAACTGCTGACACCCAATGTCAGGAATCTAACCTGAGTCAAAGTGGTAAAATATATATGAATGCATTTGTGATTGTGTGTGTGCCTGCAAATCTGTATTTAGAAGGAAGTATCTTATTTCCCTCAGAGTATATACTTAATTCTATTAGTTATACTTCATTAATGAATACAGATAAAAGTAATTAACATTTTGAGAAGTATGTTTATGTTCCTATGTTTGCATGAACAAATTAAAAAGTTATATTTTGGGTATGAGTTTTGTCGAAGGTCAGCTGAAAGTATAAATATCTTGAGAAAGATGTCAATGGCAATCATTTCAATGTAGATCAATTTTAGACAACACTTGGAAGGATATGTAATCATATATGAAAATGCAACATTTATTGACTTTCAAAAGCTACACTATTCGAGAAATATTTAGGAAAACAAGTTAAATTATGGAAACATAAAAGTAATGTGATTATTTATTGCATACAGTTTTATATTTTAGTTTGTCAAGTAAAAATGCCATTTATTTCTACTGTATAGGAAGGAAAACCCTAAATATTATAGTTTGTGCCATATTTCACATTGAGAAGCTTTGTCTATGTCAATAAGTTTATTTCTTTTGTTTCTGCTTTCCTATTCATAATTCTGCTTCTTATAGTATTCTTCTAAGTACTTTTTCTTTCTGCCAGTTTGGGGCTTGAACATACTTTATGCTCTCAGTTTTTTTTTTTTTTTTGCTAACAGTACTAAGTCTACTATTTGAACCATGCCCCTGCCAGAAATTTTTGTAGTTAATTGGAGATAGAACCTCATGAACTTTCCTACCAGCCTGAAAACCATTATCCCCCAAGTCTCATACTTCTTAATCACTAGGATTATAGAGATGAGTCTTGGATCAGAAGAGTCAATGACTTTTCATGTCTTATAGCTTCCACATGTTTGCTAGTAATTGCAATAATAAACTACCACAAATTGGGTAGCATTAACATTGTAAATACATTGTCTCTGAGTTGGTGGCATTAGAACTCCAAGATTAGAGTTGGCTTCTGATTCCTCTTTCCTTAGCATATTCAAGGCATTCTGCTTCTCTTGGAGTAGACTTCAACTTAAATGCTACCTTTGAGATTCTGTTTCCATATGCAGTCACTTTGTAAGACAATGGGTTTTTTTATCTTTAGTCTGATTTCAGTGGGACATAACATATTACTTAATAGATAGACGAAAATCTCTAATATGAAATTATTTGTTTGGGGCAGGGAAGTTATGGTTATAATTTTAAAAAATAGCAAAAGAGGTAAAGGTTTTATTAGAGCTTGTAAGACAAGTATGAAATCTTGACCTTAGACATTCCACATTTAAATTCCCAGCACTACTGGAGGATTGAACTCAAAACCTATACTTGTGAAAAGGTATCTCTACTACCACCATACCTGCAGATTATAATTTGATTGCTTATTTTGAGTAGTACCACCATGCCTGGGTCTGCTTGGACTGAGGTCCTCCTAACACAAGCATAAAACATTTTGCCTGGAACTGGAATTCTCTAAGCTCTGTTTTCCAAGTAGATAATATTATAGATTTGACCCACTTTATCCAGTAAAAGTATACCATCTCAAAATATCTTGATATTACCTATATTTGTGCTTAACATATATAGCTAACCTTAATTTTCTCCCTCTTTTGTTTAGTACTCTGAGTTGAAAATATAGGCTTTCTTGATATACATGGCTTTGTTTGGGATGGAATACCATCACAATAAAAAAAAGTCTCACAAAAGTTTATGTCAAAAATCATGGAAAAGAAGGCTTCAGGTTGGAAAAAACACTGATCTTTAAGTTATGATTGCAGTATTATTAATAGTGTTAGTCAATGATTGCTTAAGTATCAGGAGGAAGGCAAAAATGTGAAAGATGTCAGGTCTCTGTAGAAATTTTGTAGTTGTCACTTCATGTTATCTTCCTTCCTTAAAGCTTGTTTTATTAAAACCCTCTGGTTGTATATTGATTGGACTGATTGTTAATCATCTCTGGAAATAAAGTTAATTTTAAAAGGATGATGGTGTTGTAAATAAAGGAATGAGCAGAGATATTGTCACAGATTGAGCCGACCAGGTTAACTGCTAAACAGCAAAAAAAAAAAAAAAAAGCAAAGTTTAAAGTTTGATGATCCACATTGGAACATATACAGATAGATAGATAGATACATATAAATATACATATACATATACATACATACATGAAAAATTAAATCTCCAGTAAAATATAGAGAAACTTGGCATAACAGGTATTAAACTATATCAAACTGGTTGCAGGAAAGGTAGAGTAAAGTATAGATAGTTTAGCATAGATTTTGCAAATATTTTGTAAAGAATGAAAATTTTTCCTTCATTATATACTTTACAAATATCCTTATTATGTTTTAAGATTTTTTGTGAAAATACCATACAGAGGGGTTACAAGTACAGAGACGATGTAATGAGTACATTTCTTATCAAGCATTGTTACCTCCGCCTTTCTATCCCTTTATCATCCCCTTCCATCTCCCCTTCCCGACCCTCTCGCCCATCTTGAGCCAAAGTTGTAAATTTCATTTTCCTACATAGCATCTCATTGTTGCCCTGAGTCCACCTGTATCCCTACTTAAACAACTTGGTTTTTCCCTTCCCCCTCCACAAATTATACCAATAACAAATACAGTGAAAGTATGTTAAGTATTTTTATATTGTAGTAGGAGCATCTATACCATGCTGAAAATTTGAATTACACCAAATATACAACATGAGTAGGCACTGGTGGCTCAAGGATGTAATTTTAGCTAGTTAAGAGGCTAAGATCTGAAGATCTCAGTTCAAATCCAGCCTGCATAGGAAAGTTCATTAGATTCTTATTTCCAATTAACCACCAGGGCAAATGGAGTTCTAGTTCAGATTGTATGTCGAGCATTCCAGTTCAGATTTTATGTCGAGCACTGGCATAGAACACAAAAACACCAACCAGGCCCTGAGTTTAAGCCCTGGGATCAACAGAAACAAAAATATAAAATAAAACATGGAGTTAGATATTTTATAATGAAGCATAATTTAATATACTCTACATTGTTAGAAAGACTAGACTTCCGTGTTAGCTTTATAACCTACCATAATAAGTGATGTTGTCAATTTATCAAACAGAAATGCTTATTCAGTTTTACAAGTTTGAAGGTTTCAGTGTATGTTCAGTTGGTTTTATTGCTTTGGCAGCCTGTGACAAGACAATGGCAAGGTGGGGAGTATGTCAAAGAGAAAAGTTTTTGACCTAGACTGATTAAAATATAAAATAAGGAAGTAGTTGAGAGTCTATGTTCTCATAGCTTTCACGCTGAAGAACTTAATCTCCAGAACTATTCAGATATTCTCCACAGTCTGGGAGGAAATAGAAAGTTATTTTTCTTTAACACAAAGATCTTTCTGGGTTATTCTAAATTCAATTGGCAACACCTTCACAAAAGACAATAACTTGTTCAGGGGAAGAATCAAGTAGATATTTCTGTAAATTCTAATCAGAACTCAGTAGACTAAATATTTTATGGAATTCTTATTAAAATATTTTCTTGCAGATGGAGTGGGTCTTTACACTACAAATGTGTGTATCTGTGTGTTTGTATGTGTGTATGTGTGTGTTTGAATAAGCTAATATAACAATGTAGCAGAGAGAAGTATTAGTGGGGCTGGGAAGTGGCTTAGTTGTGGAGCCCTTGATTTGCATGCATGAGGCCCTTGGTTCAATTCCTCAGCACCACATAAGCAAAAAGAAAAAAGGCAGAAGTGGCGCTGTGACTCAAGTGGTAGAGCGCTGACCTTGAGCTGAATAGCTGAGTGACAATGCCCAGGCCAGAATTCAGGTCCCCCAATTGCTCCCCCCAAAAAAATATTTGTATGGCCTTTCATTTTTCTTCTTATACTATGAAAGTCTGTCACAATTCCCAATCAAATCCTATCCAAGATTCAAACATTAATGCTGTCCCAAAAGTTTTGCATGCATGAAAGGCTGGGAAGGTGGCTCATTGGTATAGCACTTACCTTACTTACCAAAAGTTTTGCATGCCAACCCAAGTACATCTACCTCATTTAAGATGGGCATGGTATATAAAATTTTAAATCCTCCAATTACGTTGTCCCCAAGGAAACAACATATAATATTTCTTTAAAAATACCTAGATTGTAGAACACTTTACCCAGAAAATTGAAGGAATATATTTTATGGGATTTAATTTAAATATTTAGTCACTGAAATTGATGTTTTATATCCACAACTCAGAGCCCTATTAAACTACATAATTGAAAAATTCATCTATTACCATCTTCCATGAACACAGTCCTTCCTGAAAACAAACCAGATGTGGTAAACAAATTAACATGTACGCCATTGTCAAATGCAGCTCTTCTAAAGCATGGAACTGATAGAGCAATTAATGCCTGTAAACAGCTAGTTCTAAGGAGTAAGGAAAGCGATTTTTCCACTATAAGTGGAAAAGTCCACAGATGTTTCAGATTGTGTTTCATTGTTGGCATTTGTGAGATATATTTTGGAAAGCACAATGAATGAAAGCATGCTGTTTTGTAAAACTTTGCTGGCTGACACACCAGGGAAGGAAAACTTTTGAAATGTTTCAAATGAAAAGACAGACAATAGGGTGGGTGAGTTGTGGTATGCAGTTTAAATAGAGACTGAAGCAAACCAAAGAATGGGAAAAATTCTTTTTCCTTAAGAAATGCTTTCTGGGTATATTGTGCTATAAACTATAATGATGAAATGATCATTTCTTTGGAAAAGTATGGAAAAAACACTCACCCATTGAACTTCTTTTTAAAGTGAATCTTAAATGACAAGGATGAAGAAATTTAAATGGGTTCATGTTATCCAAGATTGTTTTAATTTTTGATTAAAAGTTAAAACAAACTGACAGGCTATTAGTCCATGAAGATTTACAGAGTAAGTCTCTGGCATATATTTTATCTTGTTCCTCTTTTTTGGGGGGTAATATAAATATTTTATTTCAAAAAAGCAACTTGGTTTTAACCATTACCCACAAAATTTATGCAGTCATAGAATAAGAATTTTTTTGATAAATTTAATACAATAGTAGGCTCATTTTATGCCAACTGAAAATATAAAAACCAATGACATCTTCACTGAACAACCACTCATAAAAATCATGAAATAATATAGTAAAACTCCATGTCATTTTTTTTTGTTGGTTGTGGGCCTTGATTTCTGGGCCTGGGCAATGTCCCTTAGCTCTTCAGCTCAAGGCTACCACTGTACCACTTGAGGCACAGTGCCATTTCTGGTTTATTGGAGATAAGAGTCTCACAGACTTTCTGCCTAGGCTGGATTTCAACCACTATCCTCAGATCTCAGACTCCTGAGTAGCGAGGTTTCCAGGCATGAGTCACCAAAGTCCAGATCCAAGTCAATTTTTAAAAAGCAAGCTTATTGAAACTTCTACCTTTTTTCAGTAAACAATCTTATTTTTTCAGAATTAACTTATAACTGAGTAATTTTTAGATGTAACCGTCAATTTTTTATAGAATCAAATATAATTCTATTACTCAGTATTTCACAAAAATCCACTGTAATTGACTTTCCCCAAAATCAATTATTACATACTACCTGACACACTATAATCATTATATTCCAAATAGTTTGGACCATTTCATATAAATTCTAGGTGCTATTTTACATTATAAATTCACATCTGTGGTTTTAAACTAAGGAGAAAAGATTTTAGAGGTAAAATCACATATGAATATGTAGTGTGGCTCAATTGAACCAAAAATTGTGAATTCATACAGACAAAATTATTTTCTTTCCACTACATACGTTGAAGTAATACCATTGGAAATATTGAGGCAGGAAGTGGCAGAATTCAAATCTCATCAAACAATGTCTCTCTTATTCTGCTAACCCCTGCACTAAGAAGATGTCCCTTTTCCCAGTTGTCACAAAACTTGCAGTGTCTCTCTTAGAATTCTATTTTGAAAAGTTCTAAATCACTGATTCTTTTTTTTGTATTTTCTGTTATATAAAACAAAATATAGGCACAAAACAATTGAAATAAAATGCACACATATGTTGAAGTCATCACAGCTGGAAAAACCACCAACAAATTGGAACTTCCCCAGAACAAAACATGTTGTGCCCAGTTTATTTTTTAAATTACAAAACCTTCAAACATACGTTAATTTAAGTAGAGCTATAACTGTCTCTCAGAAATAAGGTTGTGTTAATTTGTAATTAAATTCATCTGGATCAACCTAATATAGAAAATCCCTTGAATGGATCAAATTGTTTAAAACTAATGTAACTGTATGTAAAGTAAGATCTGCACATATTTAAAAGAAAAAATGCTACAGTATTAAATCACAAAAATCATAACATTCTTAAAAATTCCGAAATGCAATTAGTAATTCCAAAATATCCGTAATGAGAACTAAATAATACTGAGTTAACAAGAACAAAAAGTGCAAATAATAGAATCTGAGCATTGTACATGAGTGTACATAATTTAATAATACTCCAAATTATACTGTTTTTAGAACACTGAATTTGGATTATCTAAAGGAAAACATCAGCACATTATATAAATGAAATTAAAAATCTCATGAAAAGAGAGAAAAGTAGTAGTTTCTGAATAATAATATTTTAATAAATGGTGGTCAAAATCTATTCCTGACTAAATTGTGTACCTCATTAGTTAGATCTAAAGAAGACCCAAGTTACTCGAGCTGATTTGAAACTTTGGCAAATTAGTAGAATACAACTGTAACATTATTATGGATGTTGACTCTGGCATGGAATTCATTTCCTCTTTGATCTGACAAATGAATATATGAAAGAACATAACTTCTCCAACGAAATATCAAGACCTAACTAAACATATAACTAGAAAATTCATCATGCAATCCGTATTGCAACTAGGATAAAAAGAAAAATCTGTCATACTGATTCTGTATTTATTTTAAATGTTAGCTTTTTTCATAAATTATTTCCTTTGTCTTGCATTTTTAAAACATTGTGTTAAATGATTTATATCTTGGTAACCAATTTTGGATGCCTCCTTAAATTTTGTTCTGGGTATAATATCTCACTTCAGTTCCTAACCCATGAAATGATGTTGTTTACAAAACAAATGCTAATAAGCACTGTTTATAATACACAAAATCTCATAAGAATGATTTCAGGAAGCATAGGTTAACATTTTGATATCGTGGTCTCATGACTGATGAGGCCTATCTGCATGAGTAGTTGTACCTAGATTCCTCAGCCTAAATTTAGCTACTGTTAAAAAATGTTTATACCTTTATCTGTCACCCATCAGAGGTTAAACCTGAGTATAAAGTCTAAGGAAAATCATAAGGCAAGAATTTAGCTCTTCTGGATATAAAGTAAACCAAAATGCAGCATACAGTAACTCATTGGACTAAAGTCAACATATTTCTCTAAAACATGTTAAGTATTCCCTTACACTATGTATTATTCTCAAGAAGGGAATGAAGAATGTGAGAAGAGGATTAAGCAAGTATTGTCTTCAAATATACATAATTTGGAATTAGCTCTTTATTTCGTTATAGGAATTTTTGATAAAAACTGTTTGAATAATTGATTTCCTGGTCAGGTATAATATATCCTAGTTACATATACCAAACCACATTCAGAAAATGGTATATAGTAATTGAGTAGAAAAATATTCTATAAATAACAAAAAGTATATACCTATAGGATAATATTTTGAAGAGTCAATTGGAAATATTCTAATATAATAATTTGAACAATTTCACATTGACAGTAATTATCTAGAATACTTTAATGCTAATTGGACAAGATTGCCCTTCTAAATGAGCAAAACCTATTTCTCCTTTTACTTTATCAGGGAAATATCTAAGCTAAAAATGGAAATTAACATATGAATCTATAACAACTGGAATGAATTTTACTTTTGATTAGCAAATATTAATTTCACAAAAGTATTTTATTGTATTATACACATATGTCCACGTAATGTAGCTTGTTACATTTTATTCATTTTATTAATTTCCTTATCCTATTTTTATACTTATATTTTATTATGTCATCATACTAACTTATGAAATATTTGAACATATTTACTCCACAATATTTCTCTTCATCTCCTCTCTTACTTTTTTCCAAGCTTAATCAGTTCCATCTTTTACACCTGGGTCATTCATTTTATTTTCTGGGTCTAGAGTCTGCATATGAGAAATCTAATATTTGTTTTACACAGTATCGCTAACTGCTTTTATATGAAGGTTTCCAATTCTATTTTCTTGAAGTTGATATGTTTTCATAATTATGTGTGGCTAAATAGTATATCATTGTGTGTGTATATATATATATACACACACATATATATATATATATATATATATATATATATATATATTACAGTTTCTCTCTTCAATGAGTGATTAAGGAACATGTAGTTAATTCTGTACTTATTTATGCTTTTTTATGTGGGAGAAGGAAGGATGGAAATAATGGTGTTTGGAATAAGAAACATGCTCTTTAGACAGGCACTCTTCTATTTGAAACATCTCTCAGCTGTTCTTTCATCAGTATTTCAATAATGCATTGTATTTAAAAATAAAATTTGATTACATTTGCAAAGGTGTTCTTTTTCAGCATATATATTATTTTTTATTTTAATGTCACATTTAGTATGTCATATGAGTAGGGGGATGTATGTGAGCATGAAAATCTAGGCATGCTTGTACATGTAGCTGACTCAAAGGAAACTGAATGTATGTGAGATACAGGATTCAAATAAAAGTTTGAGACCTGTAAGTTGCTAAATTGATATATATGTCCAGTTTGTGGAGTGTGATTTCAAGATCACATTTGGGTAGGTTTGATACCAAGTAAGTAGATATTTCTAATCCAAAATGGTAACGAAGAAAACAGCAACTCTGTTTCATAATCATTCAGTCTTAGTACTCCGTACATTGTAATAAGTGGAAAAAATGATTGAAAGTATGGTGGGTTAGTAGTAAGCCTTTAGACACTCTACATTTTCCCCAAAATCTTCAGATGTACTCTTTGGATATAAATTACAAGTATATTTATAAACATACAGATATAATATGATCTTATATATGTAGATATATGTATATATTATAAATACATAATATGTTTACTTGTATTATAAATGTGTATCAAATATTGATTTATATTTAAATGTAATTCTTCTCATCATAGATACATAGACAGACATATAGATAGATAGATAGATAGATAGATAGATAGATAGATAGATAGATGGATGGATGGATGGATGGATGGATGGATGGATGGATGGATGGATGGATGGATGGATGGATGGATGGATGGATAGATAGATAGATAGATAGATAGATAGATAGATAGATAGATAGATAGATAGATAGATAGATAGATAGATAGATAGATAGATAGATAGATAGATAGATAGATAGATAGATAGATAGATAGATAGATACTTTTTTTTGGTCAGTCCTGGGGCTTGAATTCTGGGCTTAGGTGCTGTCCAAGTGCTCTTCAGCTCAAGGCAAGTGCTCTACCGCTTGAGACATAGCGCCACTTACAGTTTTCTGGTAGTTTATTGGAGATAAGAATCTCATGGAATTTCCTGCCTGAGCTGGCATTGAACTGTGATCCTCAGATCTCAGCCTCCTGAGTAGCTAGGATTATAGGCATGAGCCACGGGCACTGGACTATACTTATATCTGAGATTTGTTAGTGGAACAAAGGGTACAGAAACTATTATTCTTATCATGAAAGGACTTCACACTGACAGGTATAATTACAAGAAGAAAAACAATAACTATTTACAGTGGCACAAAAATCCCTTAGGTGCCTAGCCAGACAGCATGTGTTTCCAGACACTGCATGTGGTGTGAGCAGTTTGCAACCCAAGCGACTGAGGAAGATATTGGACCCTAAACAAACCTGACAATTGCATAAACACCACCCTCTATGACAGATTTAGCAAGGCCTGTCTTAGAGATTCTTGTTAGGGATATGATGAAAAAATTTATATTTTAGTTGTGATTACAGAACTCTTTTACACATAACACTCAGCCATTAACTATATTTAACATAGTTCCTATTGCTCTAACTTATGTTTTCTTGGCTCAGTAAACTGTTTTTTGTTTGTGACAAATTAGCTGTTCAAAACATAGACATGGGTTTTTAATATTTTTGAAATTACTGTCTGCAGAGTGTTGCATGAGTTGAGCTTCTTTCTCTTTACCATATCATAGGAATAAACTTAATCTGATTCAAACTTGGAAACAGGTAGCTTGTTCTCTCTCCTAGAAAACCATCTATATGGACTTCTTCACATGAAAACAGACCCTCATTTACTTGCAAAAGTCTGTCAGTGAGTCAAACCTAACTCACCCATATGAGGTGAATTCTTCTCCCATGCATCCTTTACATTAAAAATTGTAAGAACTGTTCAGTAATGTGCATACTTTTTAATATGAAGTGTGACTCTTATTTTCCATAATATGAATCAAGCAGAGGAATCAGTTTAACATGTGAAAGAGCCTTAAAAAGAGTCTTAGACCTTGAAAATTGTCCTAGGTATGAATTTTTGGAGAAATATCCCATTTCAAAGACAAAGGACTCATTTTTTTAATCTTGTGCTGGTACTGAGGTTTGAACTCCTGGCCTTGAGCTTTATCTGGGCTTTAATTCGCAATGCTTGCTCTATACCAGCTGAGCCACACCTTCACGTCTTCCTTTTACCTCAAGTGCAGAAAAGAATCTCTTAGGTTTATCCACTTGTAATAGCCTCGAATTGCAATTGTCAAATTTGAACCTACCGACTATATAGGTGCAAGCCACTGGTGCTGTGCTAGAACTCACTTCTTAAGAATAAAAAATCACAAAAAGAGGAAAAAAAATTGTTCAATTATTTATGTGTTGTCTGATAAACCAAAGCACTTGCTACTGGAAGAGAAAAAGAGAGAAGATAGAGATGAATATGCAGAAAAGAGACACAAAGAAAGAAGAAATGAAGGGAGGTTAAATGAGGGGAGGGGAGTGGAAGGCAGGATATGAGAGGAGGGCGTAGCTGAGTAGAATTGTCTACTCTTCACTAAGGTTTTGTTGGACAATCAGTACCTTTGCTTTTATGTAGCCAAAGCTTTTTATTTTTGGTAGTAGTAAGCTGAGATATAAAATACAAATTTATGGGTAATAACCTGTTAGTGTGCTTCCTTCTGCACCAAGGAAGCCACAGTTAGGTTACTGTCAGAGAGATGGCAAGAGTAAGCAATTTCAGTGATTCTGAGAAACAATAATTGACATGCCAGGAATGCCCCCTTGTATGGTGAAGTCAAGCATCACTCTTGTTCCCTGCTCCAGTCTTCTTCTTAACAAGAACACCAGAAACAGAAGAGGAATTAGATATCTGAGTAATGATCGTCTCTCTGTTTACCCTCATTCCTTGGTCTCTCAAAAAATAAAGCGAAAGGAGACTTAACCTGAACTAGTGGGGAACATGGGAGGAAAAAGTTCAGTCTAACTTATTGTGAAACTTTTAAAATAATTGGAGCAGCATTTCAAATACTGAAATAAAACTTTTTAAATTATTAACAAAAGGTAACTCGAAATTTATTGAAAATTTAGAAGACTACAGGGCTCACTACATAGTGGAATCTGAAAATTAAAACTGACTCCTGCTTCTATCATAAGAAATTAAAGATCATCCCTAAACTTCCAATATTAGGTAAATTGCCCTTGATATTCATTTATACTGTGTGAATATAATGCAGAATATATGACTTTAAATTTAGACTGCTGTAGTGATAAGTGATGGGAATTCATGATGAATAACATAATGCTGAGAGCATGGAAATTACTTCCCTTCCATCTTCAATATGTAGAGTGTAAAAATGCTCTATTGGATGTCCCTGAAAGTCCAATTCTAAATTTAGGACAGAAGGTGAATAGTAAAGGAGATCTATCTTAGCCATTCAGAGATTAGAAATGTGGAGAAATATACTCATTTATGTAGGTCAAACATGGAAGAGAAGATGTGGCAAACCCATCGCCAAATGCCAAAGTAGAGATATTTAACAAAATAACATGAAGTTGAAACAACTATTAAAAGAGGATCTGGGCAAAAAAAGAGTAGGGTAGAAGAATGGAGAGGGAAATGGTGGACTAATTCAGTCATAACATTCAATGTACATATGTGAGAATGTAAGTAGGAAACATGAAGGGATAGGTGGGGTTGAGGTAAGGGAAGGAAGAAAAATGTGAAGTTTGACAATGATCCAGATGCACTGTATATTGAAATGCACATACATTCTATTCAACACTGACTTGATGAAGCAAAACCCCTTTGCACAACTAGCTAAACATAAATTTTTTGAAGTTTTAATATTCAGAGACAAGAAGCATAAACCTTTAGAGATAAATAAGAAGAGAGAATTGACATATTGTTGAGGCTTGTTTCCCTTTCGATATACAAAATTTAATATGTCAAGTCTGCTGCAAATGTAACTTTAATTTTGCCTATTCTTTTAAGCAAATCGCTTAAAATATAGAGAATCAAATTCCAATATCCCTTCATTTCCAATAAAAAAAATCTTATGCACCTTTAAGTTTCTCAGTTATTTCTAAATACCTTAATGCAATGCATTATTGGAACTAATTTCATTCCATATTTAAATTTATTTTTCTTTGTTGTTGTGGAAATACTGTACAAAGGGGTTTCAATTACATGGGCAAGATAATAAGTACAGTTCTTATCAAGCATTGTAGCCTCCTCCTTTGTTTCACCTTCCCATAACTTCCCGTCCTCTCCCCGCACCCCACCCAATCCTCACTCCCCCACCACCAAAATTTTAAAGTTTGTTTTTGGCATAATGACTTAGACATCTCATTGTTGTAATGGGTCCAACTGTATCCCTATTATTTAAACCATTTGTTTTTTCCCTTCCCCTCCACAAATTATACCAACATCAAGTACAATGATAGCAGGGAAGGTACAGTAGGGGAGGGACATACAAAGCAAAAAAGAAATAATCTTATAAATGTGTTAGAAACAATAGCATGAAAGGAAAAAAAAAACATTTGAATATATATCTTAGGGTTCATTTCCCTTACATCAACTTGTCTGAGAGTTGCTGTTTGTCTCAGACATATACTAGTTTTTGAAAATAAGGGAAACCATGGCACTTATGTTTCTTTGGGCCTGGCTTACATCACTTAATACATTTTTTTCCAAGTCTTTCCATTTCCTAACAAATGGGTCAATGTCATTCTTTCTGATGGAGGCATAAAATTCCAGTGTGTATATATACGATATTTTCTTGATCTACTCATCTACTAAGGTGCATCTGGGTTGGTTCCATATATTAGCTATGGTAAATAATGATGCAATAAACGTAGTTGTGCTGGAAGCTCTACTGTGGTCTTGTATGTGAACATTTGGTTAAATACCCAAAGTGGGATTGCTGGGTCATAGGGGAGCTCTATGTGGAGTCTTCTGATGAACCTCAATACTGATTTCCAAACTGGTTGAACAAGTTTACACTCCCATCAACAATAAAGTAGTGTTCCCTTCTGTCCACATCCCCTCCAGCATCTGTTGTTATTAGAGTTCTTGATTATAGCCATTCTAACTGGAGTGAGGTAGTATCTCAATATTATTTTGATTTACATTTCTTTTATGACTAGGGAGGTTGAGCATTTCTTCATGTGTGTATTGGCCATCCTTCTTTCCTCTTCAGAGAATTTTCTCTTTAAGTCTTTAGCCCACTTATTTATTGGGCAGTTGTTTCTTTGAAGATTTGTTGGGGGATTTAAATTGTTGAGTTAAAGGTATATTTTCGATCTGAGACCCTTGTCCATTTTATGGCTAATGAAGATCTTCTCCCAATCCGTAGACTTTCTATTAATCTTGCTAGCTATGTCCTTTACCATGCAGAAGCTCTGCAATTTTATGCAATCCCAATTGTCCAACCTTTCTTTGATTTGTTGTTTCCGGGTCTCTATTAAGAAAATTTTGGCCTGTGCCAACAAGGCCTAGGGTTTCTCCAATTCCATCCTGTAATGTTTTCAGAGTGTCTGCTTTGACTGCGAGGTCTTTGGTCCATTTGTAGTTGATTCTGGTACAGGGTGATATATAAGGATCTAGCTTTAGTGTTCTACAAGTTGTTAACCAATTTTGTCAGCACCATTTACTGAAGAGGCTGTCTTTCTTTCATTCTATTTTTTAGCTCCCTTACCGAAGATTAGATGGCTATAGGTCTGTTGGTTCATTTCTGGGTTTTCAATTCTATTCCATTGGTCCTGAGGTCTGTTCTTGTGCCAGTACCAAGCTCTTTTGATTACTATGGCTTTGTAGTTGAATTTGAATTTGGTATTGATATTCTTCCAGCACTGTTCATTCTGTTAAGGATCATTTTTGCTATTCAGGGTCTTTTATTGTTCCATATGAATTTTTTGATTGCCTCTTCTATTTCCTTGAAGAATGAGGTTGGAATACTGATAGGTATCACATTTAATTTGTATATAGCCTTGGGAAGTATTGCCATTTTCACGATGTTGATCTTTCCCAGTCCAGGAGCCTGGGAATTTTGCCACTTTATAAGTTCAGTTTTGATTTCCTTTTTCAGTTTTTTAAAGTTTTCATCATAGAGGTCCTTCACTACTTTGGTTAAGTTAATTCCTAGGTATTTTATTTTTTGTGGGGCTATTACGAATGGAGTTGCTTTCCTAATTTCAGCCACACTTTTCTTATTGTTGGCATACAGAAAAGCCATTGATTTTTGAGGGTTAATTTAAACCCTGCTACTTTGCCAGAGTTTTGAATCAGCTTTAGTAATTTTGGAGTGGACTCTGTGCGATTCTTTAAATACAAGATCTTGTCATCTGCAAAGAGGGAGCGTTTTACTTCTTCTTTCCCTATTTGGATCCCTTTTACATTTGCATCTTATCTTATTGCTGTAGTTAGGGATTCCAATACTAGATTGAAGAGAAGTGGAGAGAGTGGGCATCCTTGTCTCATTCCTGAGTTAAGAGGAAATAGCTTTATTTTTTCACCATTACCTATAATGCTGGCTATTGCTTTGTCATATACAGCCTTTATTGTATTGAGAAATGTTCCATGTATTCCTCATTTTTCCAGAACCATCATAATAAAGGGGTGTTGGATCTTGTTGAATGCTTTATCTGCATCTATTGAGATAACCACGTGGTTCTTATCCTTGCTGCTGTTGATGTCCTGAAGTATATTAATTGATTTGCATATATTAAACCAGCTTTGCATCCCTGAAATGTATCTTGTTTGATCATGGTGTATGATTTTTTGGATAAATTGTTGAAGTCGATTGACCAAAATTTTGTTGAAAAACTTTGCATCAATCTTAATCAAAGAAATGGGTTTATAGTTCTCTTTCCTTGATGAGTCCCTTCCTGGTTTTGGGATGTATGTTATGATGGCCTCATAGAATGAGTTCAGTAGTGAACTTTCTTTTTCAGTTTCATTGAAGATTTGGAGGAGTATTGGTGTGATGTCTGCTTTTTAGGCCTTGTAGAATTCCTCTGTAAAACCATTTGGTCCTGGGCTTTTCTTAGATGGGAGGTCTCTTACTGTTGTTTCTATTTGAATGCTTGATATAGGCCTTTTAGGATAGTTTGACTCATCTTGGCTTTGTTTCGTCATGTCAGTATTTGCTAGGATAAGGTCCTTTTCTTTCAAGTTCTCAAACTTATTAGTATGAAAGTTTTAGAAGCATTCCCTTATAATGTTCTGAATCTTAATTGATTCTGTGATGATGTTTCCATTCTCATCTGTGAGTTTATTTGGGTACGTTCTCTTCTTTTTCTGATAAGATTTGCTAAGGGTCTCTCAATTTTGTTAATTTTTTCGAAGAATCAACTCTTTGGATTCTTGAATCTTTCTATTATGTTTTTACATTTCAATTCATTTAATTCTGATTAAATTTTAATTATTTATTTCCATTTTCTGGATTGTGTTTATCTTGCTGCTCTTTTTCAAGGAGGCTCATTAAATTGGTTTCAGATCTCTCCAATTTGTTGATGTAGGAACTCAGAGCTAGAAACTTGCCTCTGAATACTGCGTTTGCTGTGTCCCAGAGGAGCTAGTAATTGGTGTGTTCATTTTTGTTGAATATCATGAACATTTGAATTTCCTTTCTAATCTCTTCCATGATCCACTCATGATTCAGCAGTGTGTTGTTCAGGATCCATGTGTTACATGACTTTCTTTGGTGGCTTTTGGTGTTGAATTATAATTTTATTCCCTTGTGGTCTGATAGAATGCAAGGTATAACTTCAATGTTTCTGAATTTGGACAAGTTTGCTTTGTGGCCTAAAATGTGGTCTATTTTGGAAAATGTTCCATGTGTCTTCTGAGAAAAACGTGTATTCTGATGCTGCTGGGTGAAATATTTGATAGATGTCTTTTAAATCTAGTTGATCTATGCAGTTGTTTATATCTGCGGTTTCTCTGTTGAGTTCTTGAGAAGTTCATCTATATAGTGGGGAAAGTTGTGTGTTAAAGCCCCCAACGATTAATGTCTTTGGATCTATGTGGGATTTGAGGGAAAGTAGTGTTTCTTGGATAAATTTGGGTGCCCCGTTGTTTGGCAAATAGATATTCAGAATGGTAATATCTTCCTGAAAGAGTGATCCCTTAATTAGTATGCACCATCCTTTTCAATATTTTTAATTAAAAGTCTATTTTATCTGATATTAGGATTGCAACTCCTTCCTGTTTATGGGGGCAGTTTGCTTGGTAGATTTTGTTCCAGTCTTTAAAATTGAAAATGTGTTTGTTTTTGTGGGCAAGATATGACTCCTGAAGGCAGCAGATAGAAGGATCTTGCTTTTTAATCCAAGTAGACAGACTTTGTCGCTTAATTGGAGAGTTAAATCCGTTAATGTTGAGAGATAGAACTGAGAGGTATTTGAGAGTTCCTGCCATTTTATACAACTTCTTCGGGTTGTGGCAACTGTGTTCTTCCTGTGGTTCTTGGATTCTCAGTTTGGGTGCTGTTTCTTGGCCTTTATTGTGGTCTTGTTGGTTTTCTCTGTGCAGGATATCTTTAAGATTCTTTTGTAGGGTTGGTGTGGTGGAGATATATAGTTTCAATTTTTCTTTGCCATGGAAGTGTTTTATTTGACCTCCGATTATTAAGGAGTGTATAGCTGGGTAAAGTATTCCTGGTTGTTGTTTGTCTTTAGGGTATTGCTTACATCATACTAGTCTCTTCTTGCTTTGATTGTCTCTGCTGAGAAATCTGAGGTGATTCTAATTGGTTTCCCTTTATAAGTGATTGATCTTTTCTTCATGACAACTTTAAGGATCTTTTCCTTGGTCTGAATTGATTCTGTACATATAATGTGACAATGGGAAATCCTGTTCTGGTCTGGTCTATTGGGAGTTCTAAAAGCTTCTTGTATCTGAATAGGCCTATCTTTTTGCATGTTTGGGACGTTCTCTGCTAGGATCCTGTTAAACAAATTTCCTAGACCATGGACTTCTGGTTCTACGTGCTCCTCTACAACAATTATCCTCAGATTAGACCTTCTAATGGTGTCTTCCAAGGGTTGAATGTTGAATAGATCTATCATATTTCTTAGATTTGTCTAGGATGGTTTTATGTCCTTTCTCTATAATATCTAGGATGTCTTCTATCCTCAGAATTCAATCTTCTTCATGGTCTATTCAACTATCCAGATTTTCTACTTTTTTTTTTCTTTTCCTTCTAGTTGGTCGGCTTTTATGACTTCAAATTCTTTGTTGGATCTTTGTTTTAGATCTTGTATGAAATTCTTTATTTCCTTAATTTGGTGTTCAATGTTTATTCTAAATTCACTTAGTTGATTGGTTATGATTTCCTTGGAATTCCATTCCTTCTGTTGGGATCCATTCAGCATTCCCTTTGTGGACTCCCTGACTTCTTTCAGCTCTCTGTTTATGGATTCCATGAATGCCTCTATTGATCTTTGTCTATGCTCATCTTGCTCTTGTAATTCCTGTATTACTCTTTGATTAGCTTCCTCACGTTCATGCAATTACTGTAGTTCTCTTTGACTGATCTCAGCCTGCTCACACAATTCTTTTATTTCTCTTTGAGTGTTCTCAAGCTGCTCATGCAATTCCTTTATCTATCTTTGAGTAGCTTCCTCACACCCATGAGCTTCCTGTTTTGATCTTCGGTTTGCTTCCTCTCTCTCCCTATCATGCTCAAACAGAGTCCTTTGCAGTTTTTCAATCTTTTTATTTATCATGTTTACCATTATTGTTTGTAGAGCTTTTTGGGAGTTCTCCTCTGGATTATTCATTATCTGTTCTGTCCACTGATTATCATGAGTGGGAGTTGAGATACCCGGACGTGACATTTTTCTTGTGTTTTTCCGGGTTATTTTGCCCATTTGGGATGAGAGTAACAGCAGTTTGTGCTAGAAAACTATCTTAAGGCAAGCATCAGCAAAGTCTGTAGTTGCACAGTCAAAAGCATGCAGATAAAATCTAGTTCAACAGATATACTTTTCAACATCAAACAACTATGCATTAATAGGTTACGAACAGCAAAGAAGAATTTGGCAAACCAGAAGTTATTAGTTTTAGCGAGAGATGTGGGTATAAATACGACTAGAGGGATGTGGAAAGGTAGAGGGAGAGCTAACTTAGTCCTAATCTAAAAGCAGGGAATAGGTTGGATAGAATGATAGTAGAGCCCGGGGAAAAAAGAAAGAGAAAAAAAGACAAGGAAAAATAGTAAAACAAAAATTAAAAACTTAAAAGTGAAACACTTAAAATTATGCAAATTAAAAACATAATATTCAGAGAAGGACGGGAATAGGATAAGAGAAAGGGAGGGATAGAAAGGAGGCGTGAAAAATTAAAAAATAAAAATGCTTAAATTTTATACTGGTATATAGATGCAGTACTGCTATTTAGGAATTTAATTCTAAGAGGTTTTGAATTCAGTAATGAATTTCTGGATTAAGTGTGTATACAATGGGGGATAAGTTTTCCTTGCATGTTTTTAATATATATTTTTATTATAAATACTGTACAGAGGCGTTACAGTTACATAAGTAAGGTAATGAGTACATTTCTTATTGAGGATTGTTAGCTCCTCCTTTGTTTTTAACCCTACCATCCCTTCCCTTCACACCACCCCACCTCCCCCCTTCACCCATCCTCTGGTAGAGTGTCTTGTATATTTCATTGTTACAATGGGTCAACCAGTATCCTTTCCTTATATCTTAAATGAAGAAATGCTGGCTTGATTTATACTGCTTCTACTTTTTTAGACACATCTAAAATCACTGGCCAAGTCCAAGAGCACATAAATGAAATGCCATCATTTTTTTATCAGTTGGTATAATTGTATTCTACACATTTATTGACAGGTTAAAAATTATTCTCGAACTTTAAAACATTAAAAATACTTTCTTTTTTTTCTTATTTTCTTGGCCAGGAAATCAGCAAGACCTCAGTCAGCATTTCTCATATAGGAATTTTCACATGGGTTAGTAAAATGTATATGTAGAGTCCAGTTTTCGGAGGACTCACACATCTGCCTAGGAATTCATGCTGGTTGTTGGGAAAAGAGCTCAAGTAAGGATGCCATTTAAAGCCTTATAACTTTACTCTTTACCAGGGTATTTTCCTGCTACTTCGGTGGTTGAGAGTGTCTATAAGAGTAAGCATTCCGTGAGGAGCAGGGAGACACCATATCACTTATACTTACTGAGGTTTCCAAGTGACTTGCTATCACTTGTACTGCATTTTGTAAATCAAATCTCTCTAAAACTACCAGTTTTAAGAGATAAGAGGATTGGTAAATGAACTATGAGAGACAAATACATCTTCAACATATATTGTTCCAAGTATTCCGTTTAAGGCATATTCAACAACTGGGGGAAATTGTGTTGGCTGTAATTATGTGTCTTTCTCCATGTGCGCATGTATACATGTGTATATGTATGTGTGTGACTAGTAACATACATGTGTACATTATGGCTTATATCATCAAATAAAGTAAGGAATCTCTAAATTTTTAACAAAAACTGTATAGTTAAAGTCTTAACTCTTCACTCTGCTTCTTTACACAAAGACTTTGCAACTTCTCATTAATAAAGTTTCCATATACTCTAAAATGTACATACTTAGTACTTAATGTCTACTACCATAAATCTTAAATACTTTATCAAAAAGTTTTATACCTGCCAAACAGTCCTATTTTTGGTATATATAAGCAAAATCCCAAAATTAAGCATATTTAAAACATTAAAACTGTTTTTTTGGGGGGAGGGTCCGTTTGTGGGGCATGAACTCTGGGCCTGGGCACTGTCCCTCAGCTCTTCAGCTCAAGGCTAGCACTCTACCACTTGAGCCACAGCGTCACTTACCGCTTTTTTCTTTTTGCTTTTGTGGTGCTGAGGAATAGATCCCAGGGCCTCATGCATGCAAGGCAAGCACTCTACCACTGAGCCACCTTCCCAGCCCTAAAACATTAAAATTTTAACAAACCTAAACACTTGCTGCAATGTTCATTTTGACAGGTGCCTTGTATAGAATAATTGAATTCCTCCTCCTACACATCTCTTGAACTACAAATATCTGGAATCATTTTGTTTTTGATATGTCTATCTTGATTTTATTCTTAAATGTGTGCTTATGTAAGAAGTACATGATTCTAAAATTTCACAACAATTCTTTTAAACTTATTTTTGTTGAATTGTCTAGTTTCATAAAATCAATACAAATTATACTTTATATATAAAAAATGTTCTTTGCTCAATTTAGCATCACATGTACTAACATTGGAACGATACAGAGAAGATTAGCATGCCCCCTGCGCAAGGATGACATGAAAATTCGTGGAGCATTCCATATTTTTACAACAACAGATGCTGAAAGGTATGTGGCCACAAGGGAGCCGTACTGCATTCTTGGTGGGAGTGTAAACTTGTTCAACTACTTTGGAAAGCAGTATGTAGGTTCCTCAAAAGACTCCACATAAAACTCCTCTATGACACATTAATCCCACTTTTGGGGATCTACCCAAATGATCATAAACAAGACCATACTAAAACTACCAGCACAACTATGGTTATTGCAACATTATTTACAATAGCTAGTATATGGAACCAACCCAGATGCCCTCACAAGATGAATGGATCAAGAAAATGTGGTATATATACACAATGGAATTCTATGCCTCCATCAGAAAGAATGACATCGCCCAATTTGTTAGGAAATGGAAACTCTTGGAAAAAAATTTATTGAGTGAAGTAACCCAAGTCCAAAGAATCATAGGTGCCATGATTTCCCTTATTTTCAATAACAAATGTATGTCTGGGATAAGCAGAAAAGTTGAAAAGCTATGTACATAGAACCAGATAAGATGATGTTAAAGAAATTGAACCCCAAGAGAGTGACACAAGTG
This sequence comes from Dipodomys spectabilis, assembly GCF_019054845.1. Lineage (NCBI taxonomy): Eukaryota > Metazoa > Chordata > Mammalia > Rodentia > Heteromyidae > Dipodomys > Dipodomys spectabilis. Next base: position 1,947,327 of record NW_024871098.1, on the reverse strand, counting down.
GTTTTTTCTTTCTTGCTATTGTTTCTAACTTACTTATAATGAGCGATGGCATTTTTTTTTGTTTCTTTGTATGTTTCTCCCCTCGCTATAACCCCTGTTTTCTCTGTATTTGAAGTTGGTGCACATACATCTTGAATGCATGCTTCTCTAATTTGGGGAGGGGAAGGGAAAAATTGCTCAAATAAGGATACAGGTTGACCCATTGTAACAATGAGATGCACAAGACACTATGTTGAAAAATGAACTTTACAATTTAGGTGGAGGAAGGAAGGGGGAGAGGAGTGTACTTGTGGAGGTGGAAGGGAAGGGATGGTAGGGGAAATATAAAGGAGGAGGTAAGAATTCTTGTTAGGAAATGTACTAGTTTCCTTGTTCATGTAAATGTGACCCCTCTGCACAGTATTATTACAATAAAAAACATATAAAAATGTTCTGAGATGGAAGAGTTTATTTCCTCTATTTTACCCATATAATATCGCTAACAAAGAAATTAATGCAGAACACTGATATGAAGGTAACTTGAATAAATGTATGTGAGTGTGAGTGCCGCAGCATTCAAGCAAACACCCATGTACCTGCTAACACACGTCATACATGTATATCATCATGCTCAGAGTGTAAAATCAGGGCTTCAAGGTCTTGCTAGGCCTTTCCTATCTAGATTGGTGATCTACTATGTAAGCTACATCTCAATTCCTGGCTCTTTGCTAGTTCATTAAACATTTTGAAAAATAATTTCATGAAGTTTTTTTTTTTTGGCCCTGATTGGCTCCCAAGTGTAATCCACAGATCTCAGTCTCCTGAGCAAATATTCAGAGTAGATAGGATTATAAGTGTGACCAGCCAGCACAATGTTTTTAGAATAATTTTAAAAATAAAAGAAAATTTACTTTATGGGTGCTTGTTGTATCATCTCCTTATTTGAAAGCCTTTTGGAGTGATTATATGTCAATTTAATTCGTTTGGGGATTGTGAAAAGATAGTAAGTGATGATATTTAAAAGTTCTGGTACGTTTTAAAAAAGAAACTGGAACTGTGGGACAGAAGAAATTTGGCTGTCTTCGGACCTCTATTTGTAAGCTCAGCTCTGTGCATGATACCCCAATGTCACCACCACAGTCTGTGTTGAAGACAAAATGTGATAGAAAACAATAACCATTTGTAATATTTGCTACGCTATTATTTCTTGGGCAATATGAATATTGAATTGAGAGTGTAAGAGAATGGAGAGATTTTATCCACCTTTTTGGTATTGCTGAAAGACTTTTGGAAACTTTGACTCATTTTCTTCCTCACTGTGTGTGTCTTTGGGCCATGCACTTACTGTCTTTAACTATAATTTTTCCCAACACTACAATGGTAATAACATTAGCATTATAACGAATGTTATCTTAAGAATTAAGAGCATAAAACTTGTGAAACACTTAACGTAAACCTATGAATGAGCTTTGAGGTTAGCCAGCATTCTTTTTTAAATACCAAATAGAATGTGATAAGTAGTACAGAAACCATTACATGTAGTGTGAGCAACCAGAAGTAATATCTATTGACCATGCTTTGCTTCCAAGGAAGCCAGTGGATAACTTATGCTGTAAATCAAACTGGTTATCTTATGTTGTGATAATATAAAAATAACAGGGACAGAATGATGAAGGAATGTTGTAGACTGAGGTGAAATCCATATGAAAATGTGCAAAACTGATAAAACATAAAAGTATCTGAGCAGTATATTGTGTTTTGTATCATTTAAGTTACATCGCAAAGATAAGGAAGACCTAGAAGAATAAATTGTCTTTTTAATATTCTATCATTGTCCTTAGAAGGATGAACACTTTCCTCATTTTTGTAGAGGCATCATCAGATGAGTGGAACTATATTTTTTGTTTGCTTCCTTCCATTTATTCTTCAGTTTGAAATCTGAATTACATGAGACTGAAAGAAACCAAGTTAAAGTATTCATGCAGGAAAGAACAAAGTAAAATAAATAAAATATATATAACCTTGTAAAAGGTCTAACTAAATTGAGTTATAGAGTCTCAAGCGTCAACAGAAAAATGATTTAAGCAATATCATGTTATTAAAAATTTAAAAATGTTAGGAGCAGCTTATTTTTTTCCTTTCTACTACCTTGAATTAATTATTGATTTTCCATAGAGAGATTAAAGATGAGATTAACAAGAAACTTGATTAAAATGGACAATAGTTCTGAATAGACATGTTTTCCAAAAAGCCCTGAAAATCGCCTGTGGATTTACAAATTTGTATTTAATACAACGTCTATGTTGGCTTAATGCTTTGTGAGCAGAAGTCATTAGAGAAATGCAATTCAAAATTACTATGATACTACTTCTTAACTATTATAACTTATAACCAGGTGTGGTGGTAAAGGCTGGTAATTCCAAGTGATTGGAAGTTGGAGTAAAAGGATTTGAGTCTAAGGCCAGTCTTGGGTACTGCACACAGTAAAAACATGTGCTTTAAAAAAACTAAAAAGGTAAAAATGTTGGCTGGTGACACTGTGGAGAAAAGGAAATTTTCTACACTCTTGGTCAAAATACAGGTTAGTCTTCTCGTTGTAGAAAGTTGTATGCAGTTTCCTAAAGAAATCCAAAGTTGAAATATTGTCTGACCCACCAATCGTGTGATTATTTGTATGTGGGTAACTCATAGATGTATCTGTAGTTCATTGTTATTCACATTATTCACCACAACAGCCAAGATATAAATCGAAGCAGTGTTCAACTACAAACTAATAAAGCAACTGTGGTACATGCACAAATATCCTTTTCTGGTGATCCCAAAGTAATTTTTTTATTATTTTCCTGTTTCCATGTGATTAAGCTCCAAATCAGAAATCCAGATATATGATTTAATTTAACCAAAACTATTTATTGAGTATAAGGACCTTCTACTCTCTACATTCTTCACAATAAAATCACCAAATACGATGAGTCTGAAATAATTAGTTTCTTTTTGACCTATGTTAATATTCTTTACAATGTGAGTGAAATGTTTAAAAAGTAGTATTTGTTTTAGCTTAATTGCTCTGAAGAGACAATAAATGATATTATCAAAGCTTAAAAATGATTTGATTTAAAATTTAGAATTCAGGAAATTGTTTTAACCAGTCTGGTTACTGGACCCTTCACTACAAACTCATGAGACAATTTATATTGATAAAGGAAAAATCTGGGGTTAGATATTTATGAATAAAAATCATGTCATTCTGAATATGTAGAGCTGCATATAAAACATAGAAAATTTAGCTTTTAAATACCTGAATATGCTAGTACATTTAATTGCAGGGTAAGTACATGTTCTGAAAGGAGATAAAATTGCACTTATTTTGAAATGTAAACCTAAGTATTTATTTGAATAAAAGACAATGTTTAAAATATCACTCATTCAAGAAACAAGATATACAGTTAGTTGTTTCTCATGTCAATTATGTTCTCTAAACTTACTACAAATACTAGATTAGTAAACCTAATTCATTGCTTTGTAGGGAAATATCAATTCCGTTTCTTAAAACTCATAAGAATAACTTTTTCTCAAACAATTGCTAAGTCACTGTTTTATATTTTTTGTCAAAGAATCTTATTCGATAAATTTTTATTCATTAAGTTAAATAATTGGCAAACAATATAAATTATGCACGGACAAATTTTATCTAGCACGAGTTTTTTTTTTCAAAAGTCAGATCATGGCTCTCTTAAAGAACACGAGAAGGCAGTGTGTTCTTTATTAATTTTTAGTTATTTTGTTAATAGATAGTAATTGTCAGAAGTGACAATTCCATAATATATTTAACGTATTGGATTTTACTCCCTCTATTTCCTTCTCATTACTCCTTCCTCCAAAGATCTTCTGTTTTTCATATTAAAATTACATCTTTATAGATGCGCATATAAACTAATTTGGAAGTCTGAAGCTAAACTGCAAGATAATTCAAGATGTACAGAGAATTAATAGGATGAATAAAAACCTGAATATTTTTTGTTAACTTTTGAATTGAATTATCATTATTATTATGGTTAGGATCCCAGACAGAATTATAATTAGGATTAGAGAAATAGAAAATTTAGGTTCATCAGAGGATGACCCATTGCAACAATGATACTCACAAGACACTATGTTGAAAATGAAGATTACACCATGGGGAGGGAGGGGTAAGTGAAGTGGGGAGGGATGTGATAGTGGGAGAACAAGAAAGAAGTGGGTAACAATGCTCAACAAGAAACGTACTCCTTACCTTACACGTGTAACTAATCCTTCTTTAAAGCATCTTTTCAACAAAATAAAAATTTTAAAAAATAATGAACAATAAAACCTGACTGGAAATAGAAAAACACTTAAAAATATATTCAAAATGCAAGTAAAATTTAGACCTAGAGGCTGAGCAAGAGTTAGGATAAATATGAAAAAGTGGCTTGCTATTAACGTGATGATTCGGTTACATCTAGGCTTAGGATTAGGAAATGTGTGCCAGTTAGAGCTGGGTTAGGATGAGAAAAACATGTAAGACATTGTGTAAAACTGCCACATATTTTAAGAAGAATGAATGGCAAGAATGAATGAAAACCAGTCTGTGTTACTTTAAACATTCAGATATAATTTGGTTTAAAGTGTGAGATACTTTTTTGTTCCCATTAGGGTTAGGGAAGGATAAGCTTTATGGTAAATTTTAGTTTTCCAATAAGAAATAGAAGCCAAAAAAAATGTGCAATTGAATAGAATCTAGACAATTTTCCTTACATTAACCATTTGGTGTTAAATCAGAATGTGATTTGGATTAGGTTTCTGGTTAACCGGGGTTGAGGATAGAGTAAAGAAATGGGTTAAACTAGTGGCTCACGCCTATTATCCTAGTTACTCAGGAAGCTGTTTTTGAGGATCACAGTTCAAAGGTAGCCCAGGCAGGAAAGTCCATGAGATTTGGTTATCTCAATAGATGCAGAAAAAGCATTCAACAAGATCCAACAACCTTTCATGATGAAGGTTTTGGAAAAATTAGGAATCCATGGAACATTCCTCAATACAATAAAGGCTGTATATGACAAACCTACAGCCAGCATTATACTCAATGGTGAAAAACTAAAGCCATTTCCTCTTAACTCAGGAACAAGACAAGGATGCCCACTCTCTCCACTTCTCTTCAATCTAGTATTAGAATGCCTAGCTACAGCAATAAGACAAGATGCAGACATAAAGGGGATCCAAATAGGGAAAGAAAAAATAAAACTCTCCCTTATTGCAGATGACATGATCTTGTATTTAAAGAATCCCATAGACTCCACTCCCAAATTACTCAAGCTGATTCAAAACTTTGGCAAAGTAGCAGGTTATAAAATTAACCCCCAAAAATCAATGGCTTTTCTGTATGCCAACAATGAGAAAAGTGTGGCTGAAATTAGGAAAGCAACTCCATTTGTAATAGCCCCACAAAAAATAAAATACCTAGGAATTAACTTAACTAAAGAAGTGAAGGACCTCTATGATGAAAACTTTAAAATCTTGAAAAAGGAAATCAACACAGAACTTAAAAAATGGCAAAACCATCCATGAGATTTTTATCTCAAATTAACCACCATAAAACACAAAAGCAGTGCTATGAGGTAAAGAACTCAGGGATCATGCCCTGGCCCAGAGTGCAAGCCCCACGACCACAAAAAGAAAAAAAAAAGAAATGTTAAATACTAAGTAAAGCTGAAACTTTTTAGGTTCTAGGAATTTAGGAAAAGCTGGGATAATGGAAGTACAATGCATTTCACAATATCAGGGTTTGAGATCAATGGGTATAATGATTCCTATTATGGAACAAAATACATTCAGAGTTAAGAGTGAAAAAATCTGTAGGGTTTACAGAAAACCTGCAATTTATTTCAAGAATTACCAGTGGAATTTCAGTTAGGCTTGCACAAAACGAGCATTTTTCATACATTTTAGAATTGGGATACGAGTACTGTCAAGGTTATGGTTAGGATTCCAGCCATGGTTAGGCTTAGAGTAAAGGAGAAAAAAAATGAGGGTCAAATTGAAGGTAAATTTTAAAATATGCCTGGTAAGAATTAGAATGAATGTATACTAGAGTAATGTTATTAATATATGAATCTTCTTACAATTAGGCTGATGGTTATTCTCAATGTTCCAGTTAAGAAAGATTAAGTTTAGTGTTAGAAAATGACTAGGATATTGGAAAAAATTGAAACTTATGTTTGGAAGGGTGAGTGAAAACTAGTGTACTTGTGTTAGTGTTAGCATTGCCATATAATTTGGATTAAGATTAGGATCAGTATTTTCTTCTGATTTATTTACTGTTACGAATAAGAAAGCTTTTAGTATAAAATTGTGTTCACTAACAAGTAGAAGCAAATATGTGAGGCTGAATAGTAACTAAGACATTATCATTATATTTATTTCTCAGTGATCATTCTTGTAGTGATTAATGAGAGTTTTCCAGCCAGGTTTAGGTTGAGAGTTAGCGGTAAGTAATGGACCAGATGGTAAGTAAATCTGAAACTTTTCAGATACAGTGGTTCAGGAAAAGTTAGAATCAATGGAAACTACAGTATTTTTCCTGATAAGAGAACTTGAGGACAAGTAATATAATGGCTCATGTGAGGGAACAAGATAACTTTTGTGGTAGAGTCAGAAAATTTGTGGGAATTAGAGCAAACTGAAACTCATTTCCAGAGTGAAAACTGGAATATTCATTAGAATGATTAAAAACTAGAGTATCTTTCTTAAACATTAGAATTGGATTATCATTAGGGTGAAAGTTAGGTTTTAAAGAGAAGGTCACCATCTCTGATCTGTCAGTGGCCTTGAAATTAGATGTTCAAATAGGACAAACTTATTTAGGCTTTTTGGTGGAACAAAGGAGTATTACTAGGGTTCTATCTAGGAGTTCTCTGCTTGCTAGACAGGACTTTTGTTGCATAGCACCAAGCAGCTCAACCAATTTTGCCATACTTCTAGTCCATATAATTTGCTTGAGGTCTTGCACTTTTTGCACAGGTGTGATCTTAGATTGACTGAGACGTTATTACCTATGCCTCCCACATAATTAGCTAGGATTTCAGATGTAAATCAAGATGGCCAGCTCATTTGTTGAGATGGTAGATGGCTGTCTTGGCAGTTATAGCTAAGATATGGAACCAACCCAGGTGCCCCTCAGTAGATGAACTGATCAAGAAAATGTGGTATATATACACAATGGAATCCTATGCCTCATCAGAAAGAATGACATAGCTCCATTTGTTATGAAATGGAAAGACTTGGAAAAATTATATTAAGTGAAATAAACCAGGCCCCAAGAAACTTATGTCCCAGGGTTTCCCTTATTTGCAATAACTAGTATATGTCTGAGACAAGTAGAAAAGGTCAGATAAGTTGATGTGAGGCAAAATGAACCCCAAGATAAGGCTTCAAACTTTTTTTTCTTTCTTTTGCTTGTTTCTAACATATTTATAAGATGATTTTTTTGTTGCTTTTTATGGCCCTCCCCCACAGTATAACCCCTGTTTTCACTGTATTTTATGGTGGTATAATTTGTGGAGGGGAAGGGAAAACCAAATTGTTTAAATAGGGATATAGGTGGACCCATTGCAACAATGAGATGTTCAAGATATTATGTTGAAAAACTAACATTACTACTGTGGCTTGGGGTGGGGGGACGAGGGGTGGGGGGGAATGGAAAGTGATGGGAAGGGGAAACAAAGGAGAAGGCAACAATTCTTGATAAGAAATGCACTCATTACATAGCCCATGTAATTGCAAACCCTCTGTATGGTATTTGCCCAATAAAAAAGAGAAAATGTGATATATATATATATATATATATATGCATATATGTATATATATGTGTATATGTATATGTATATATATGCGTGTGTGTGTGTATATATATATATATATATATATATATATATATATATAATGGAATTCTATGCCTCTATCAGAAAAATGACATCTCCCATTTGTAAGGAAATGGAAAGATGTGAAAAAAATTATATTAAGTGAAATATTCCAGGCCCAAATAAACATAGGACCCATAGTTTCCTTTACTTGTAATAACTAGTACATGGTACCATATGACCATTAAAGATGATGTTAATTGAAATGAACCCCAAGATAGGGACACAGCTGAATTTTTATTCCATGAGATTCTTATCTCTATATAATCCCCAAAATAAAGTTGGAAGGGGAGCTGCGGTTCATGTATATAGCACCACCCATTAAGGAAAAAGCTTAAGTGAGAAGTTAAGATCCTTAATTTAAACCACAATATCAGCACTCAAAATACTTGATTTCTTTTCCTTGAGGTTTTTATTAAATTGCTCAGAAAATAATATTGAATTTATGTTTAACCTTACTATTAAAATCTAGTTATATTTATTGATGTTATTCTTTGTTTTCCTAAATTTTACTCACACATTAATATCCAGTAATGGAAAGGGGTGATTATTGTTTCACAAGTTTTTATGGCAGTTGAATATGTGTATGATAGATGCATACAAGGAATTTGGACTGAAAATAGATATGTGCAAGCTCTTCACATAAATGATAGTTGAAGAAGCTGTGGGCATGTATGAAATAAACGAAAGAAACAGCAAGGAAAGATAAGGTATGATTCTGGAAAACACAATTTTGAAAGAAAAAAATCAAGTAAAATATGTAGCTTTTAGTAAGAACTTATTAACAAACAGACACATTTTATTCCTTATTTCTACTGTAAGGCTTTTCAGTAAAGTTTATTTTACAAAGTTAAACATGATTGACAATTAATACTAACTGGCTTCTGTCTCAGGTAAGCAATTATTTTAGCCAGTTGCCAGGGGTGCATGCTTATAATCCTAGCTACTCAGAGGGTTGAGATTACAGGGGTGAGCCACTGGCCCCCAGCAGTATAATTATTTTGAAAAAGAAAAAACCCACGATTGTATCCTTAAAAATTACAATCTAGAAAGTGTATCTGTAATGTTAGTTGTGTCAAGTCACCATAGGCAGCTATCATTTTTAGATCTCACTATGTCCTGTCTAATGCCAGATAATATTTCATTAATTTATTTTACTTTTTCTAACAAAGTTCATTATGAATGGTGACAGCACAATTTTCTAGTGAGCATCAACAATTCTTCAACATATTTATTTCAACAAACAGCACTTTGCATTTGGTTGTTGCTGTTGTTGCTTAATTTTGCCAGACTGGGGCTTGAAATCAGGGCCTGGGCCCTATCCCTGAGCTTCTTTGATCCAGACTAGCACTCTACCAATTGAGCCATATTACCAATTCCAATTTTTCTGCTTATATCATACTGAGGAATCAAATCAAGTGCTTCATGCATGAGAGGCCAGCACTCTACCACTAACCATATTCCCAGTTATTGGGACTGTTGTTGTTGTTGTTGTTGTTGTTGTTTTTAATTTAATTTTATTTTATTTGAGAACATACTGTACAGAGGGGTTATAATTACATGGGCAGGATAATGCATACATTTCTTACCAAGCATTGCAGCCTCCTCCTTTGTTTACCCCTCACCTCCTTTCCCAACCTCCCTCCTCCCCCCCACCCAATCATACCCCCCCTCCCAAGTCGTTTAAGGATTCAGGTGGACCTGTTGCAACAATGAAAAGTACAAAATGTCATGTCAAAACCAGCTTTACAATGTTGTTGTTGTTTTAAGATAGCATTTTACTATGTGTCCTTCTGTTGGCCTAAAACATAGGCTGGTCTCAAGCTAACTTCTAAATCATCCTCTCAAGTTCAGAGATTACACACATTGACCACCATATTCGGCTCAGGATTCTTTGTGAGAGAATACTCTTTCAGATATAGAAAGAGTTATTCTGTCTTCCTTGGAGTCTATGGTTTTTGCATTCAGCACTTCTGATCACATTCTTGTCCTGCTGTGTTTCCACTTCTAGATCAATAGAAATATTTCAGGTTCTGAACTTGAAGCTGATCCCTGCCATCCAACAACATCACATTCTTGTGAATAGCACTAGCTGGCCTCATGAGCATAGAAGCCAGCTGGAGCTTAGCTATCTGATGGCCTTGGGCTCCAACAATGCAATCATTTCTGTGCACAGACTGAAAACTGTCATGGGTAATTTTGATTTATTCCCTATTATTCTCAGCTAAATTCTGTTTTCAGGTTTGTTTGCTTTATGATCTCTTAAATATTAATTACTATTGTCCTACATTCTCAATTCTCAAAAGTAACATATATGTCTTACTCTAAAATTCATTCAAACATGCAAAAATATTAATGTAGTTGCTGTCCACCTATGGCTCATATTTTAAAACCTGGCTACTTTAGAGGTAAAAATCGGAGGATCCTGGTTTAAAACAGCCTATGCAGAAGAATCTGAGATATTTCTCCAATTGAGAAACCAAAATCCAGAAGTGGAGATGTGGCTCTCATGGTAGACTGTCAGCTTTGAGCAAAAAGACTAAACAGGAATATTAGGTCACTTCTGACTCCATTATTTACTCATGGAACACACACACACACACACACACACACACACACACACACACACACACACAAAACATAATCTACATTCTCTTTGAGTCCCCTTTTTGAGCAGTATTCAATGCCATTAGCTTAATGCATGTTTTCTCCAAATTATCATGGTAGGGAATAAACTACATTTGCATTTATGATAATGCACTTTTTTGTACTTTTTGTTATGCAGTTTTTTTGTACTTATGTGAGAGAACAGTATTTTGTAAAGACTAAACAGAAATCAATGTGTGAGTAAGTAGGTAGGTGACAGACTGAAAAATGCAGATAATACCACTTGAAATTTTATTTCTTCAAATTTAAATATATATACATATGTATGTATTTAAAATTTCTGCCAAGATTTTATTTCCATTAACAATAATCTATATGTTCCATTATATTAATTTAACATATTGTATGTCTCAGAGTAGATTTATATTTATAGAATTTCTTTCCTTGGAGACAAGGTTCTGCAGTGTAAATCTGGCTTTCCTCAAATCCTAATTCTGTCTGGCATTACCATGTGTTAGTATAGTACCATGTCCAGCTATATTATTTATATTTGTATAGTAGAATATTAATATGAACAGCTTTAAGCCACATATCTTCATGAGTATGAATGAATATCTTGCAAAAAATGTTATAGATAGAGTTACTGAGTGAAGCCAATTATGGTACACATGCCTGTAATCACAGCACCCAGAAGGATTGTAAGCTTAAGAGCAGCCTGAGCTACACAGCAAGTCCCTTTTAATACAAAACAAAACAACAACAACTGGTGAGCTTGGAAATGGGAAAATATTGTTAAGTGGGGTGATAGGAACATACAAAATTCTGTGTGTGTTTGTGTATGTGTGTTTGTGGTGTGTGTGTGTGTGTGTGTGTGCGCGCGTGCGCACACGCACGCGTGAGCACTTCTGCTGGTCCTAGGGCTTGAACTCAGGGCCTGGGCACTGTTCCTGAGATTTTTGCTCAAGTCTAGCACTCTACAACTTGAACCAAACTCCACCTCAAGCTCTTTTAGAGGTCAATGGAGATGAGTCTGACCCATTTTCCTGTTCTGCCTTAGAACCTTGATCCTCTTTTCTCAGCCTCTTTGTAAGATAATAGGCAGTAGTCGGTATAGTTGCTGTATTACTGTTAAGTAATTTAGTAAACATCATGCCAGTTTATACTTCTTCCAGCAGTGTTTGAGTGTTTCACACACACATAAGATAAAACCCACTCCAGATTTGATAACATCCAGATCTCATAATGTGAGATATGTATTGTTATGCTCATTTTAACTATTAAGACTTTGAGCTCCAGAGCTTTTAGTTAATTTTGAGTCCCTATCTCATATACAGTGGAGCCTGTATTCAAGTTCAACTAGGTCTCTTTATTTCAGAAAACATGGAGTCATCATCTGTTCTAGTCAACACGTGTTCTAGCAAGTACTGCTCCTTAAAAGCACAGTTCTGTGCCTGACAGCTTATTTTTCTCTCTCTTTAACTGTCTGCACCCCTTCTCATAAGCTAGGGAAAGCACACATGATGAGAAGAGCCATTTTTGAAGGGGAAATTGATAATGGGTTTTGAACTTGGTATCACATACATATTAGTCAGATCTTCCATTTGAGTTACGCCTCCAGCACTATATTTCTGTTTTTTCTTTGTATTATTATTACAAATATGAGCTACACAGAGTTTATAGTCATATAAGTCAGGTATGGATATATTTCTTTTTTGAAATATCACCCCTTCCCTTGATCTCTCAATTTTTCTCTCTCACTGGTTTGGTTTTATTAACCTCCTCCTCCTCCTCCTCCTCCTCCTCCTCCTCCTCCTCCTCCTCCTCCTCCTCCTCCTCCTCCTCCTCCTCCTCCTCCTCCTCCTTCCCCTCCTCCTCCTCCTCTTCCTCCTTCCCCTCCTCCTCCTCCTCCTATTCCTCCTTATTCTTCTTCTTCTTATTCTTATTCTTATCATTATTTTGCTGTAGAAGGGATAGTTACATACGTGTGGTAATGACTACATTTCTTTTGTATTTGTTTTTGTTTCAGTCAGTAATCAGGCTTGAATCAAGGGCCTGAGCACTGTCTCTGAGATCTATTGCTAAAGAATTACACTACTTCCCTGAGTGCATTTCTTTTTGGATAATATTACCCTTTCCCTTCATCTCTTCATTTTCCCGTCTTTCCCCCACAAACAAGTTGCATAGGTCATTTTCAATATAGTACCAATTGAATGTCACTGTTGAACATGTTCATCATTTGTCTCACTTTTAATATGACCCCTTTCACTTCTCAAAGAGAGATAAATGAAGAAACATGATAAAAATGAAAGAAAACAAAGAAAAATATCATCTTGTTTCTGTTTCCTGGTCACTGGCTATTTTTGAGATAAAATAGGTGTGTGTGTGTGTGTGTGTGTGTGTGTGTGTGTGTGTGTATAATGGAGCTTGAACTCAGGGAGCTGACTTTTAGTTTTTTTAACTCAAGGGTAGCCATCTATGACTTAAACCAACCTTCACTTCTTGATTTTGAATGGTTAATTGGAGATCAAAATTTCACAGATTTTTTTAACCTGGTCTAGCTATAATCCACTTTCCTCAGATCTCATCTTCACAAATAGCTAGAGTTACAAGTGTGAGCCACTGGCCATGATTGGCCTGCCTTCTTTTTGTTAAGTAGTTGAAATGTAAAAGACAGTTTCAACCATAGTAAAAAAGAAATCCATTTAACTTTCCCAGGTTCATTAACTTTTAATAATTTGTCACATATGATATGTACAGAAAAACAGTTTTGGTTTTTGTCTGGGTTTTTTCCTCACGATGAACTTGATTTTATAGAGCTTTTAACCTAGTAAATATTAATGAGAATTTGTCAGAGGGCATTAATGACCTTTTGTTGTCTTTCATAAGTTAATGGTGCAAACTAACACTTGTGATAAATTTGTGTGCAGGACCCTGATAATATATCCACATTCTTAGCCAGAAGACAGTAGTGACTGTTACTGATCATCTAGATCTGACAAAACCTTGACTCAGACCTTATTACCACATTCCTGTATGTCCTGTTAGAGTGTAATCCTGACTCTCCAGTGAACATTACAGAGCCTTGCTGGACCTTCTCAGGACACAGCTAAGGTCACCAGTCAGGCATGGCACCTACAGTGTGATGGGAGACTGGTGACAGCTTCCTAAGATGGAACAACACAGGAAATGATACCTCCTTAAGCTGTCATCAGTCCATAGGGTTCCTTATTGAACATTCGACCCTAAAATTTAAGGAGAAATCAAACTCTCACTTCCTTGTGCCACTTGTGGACCTGTATATCTTCTGCTGCTGTCATCTTCTGTGGAAGGAAATGATCTGAGCTCTATAAGCCATTTTGCTTCTTCTAGGACCTTAGTGTAAGTCTGGCTTCTATACTTAGACAAAAAGAAATGCAGTGATATAAAATAGCAAACTTAACCTTTTTCTAGTCTATTTATTACCCAAATATGTTTTCAGTTTCTACCAATAATTCTTATTACTTAGAGGCACTTAATTAGCAGTCATTTTCTCAAACTCCTAAGTTCCTCAGTAAGCTGTGCGAGAGAAACCACAGCAAGTGTGAAGGCTCTTCCAGTCTAACTTCTTGACCAGGGAAGAGTGCCTCCAAATTGAACAAAGAACTTCTTATATCTCAGATTACATGTCCAAGTTATATATACCAAAGAAAGTTAAGGACAAGAGATTAGTCTGACTTGGGAACAATGCAGATAACAAACACATATTCGATGTTAACAGAAACAAAAACAAATTTTCCTTTATTTATCTAACAAAATAAAAAGCACTACTTTTCTCATTATCTCTTAATTGTGGTTATATGTATTTAGGACTAGCTTCTTGAAAGTCCTGAAAATCTCTTTGACACGAACTCAGAAGTTCTGTTGGTATCAGCTTGAAATTTTATGAAAAAAATAATTTTTATATTTTTAGAAATCTATTTTATTATAAAGATGCTGTATAGAGGGGTTACATTTACATGAGTAAGTTACATTTCTCATTGAACATTGTTACCCACTCCAGAGGCCCTCTGTTCCTTCCCTCCAATCCCCCCCTGCGTTGTAAAGTTAATTCCCCCCACAATGTCCTGTGAGTATCATTGTTGCAATGCATCACCATTTATACTTATTTCAGCATTTTGTTATTTCACTTCCCTTCCCCCAATCAGATAAATGAATATACAGAATGCAGGGTACCACAATCACAGATGGGAATTGCCATGGATAAAACCAATAGGAGAAGAAAAATAACATAAATTAAGAAGAATGAACTATCTGTAGTACATTGGTTACATCACGCTTGACAACTAAACAAAAGAAGACTTGCCGTTTCTATATATTGGCATTCATTTCAATTAGCATCATTTTGTATGGTCATGTATATATTCATAACTCCTGCGCTACTATGATCCACTTTCAGGAGTAGTAGGCTAATGCTAATCGTTGCAAGTGAGGGAAATCAAAGAGCTCATGTTTCTTTGGGCCTGGCTTGATTAATTTAGTATGATTTCTTCCAAGTCTTTTCATTTTCTTACAAAAGGGACGATGCCACTCTTTCTGATAGAAGCATAAAATTCCATTCTGTAAATATACCATATTTTCTTGATCCATTCATCTATTGAGGGGCAACTGGGTTGGCTCCATATCTTAGCTATGGTAAACAATACTGCAATGAACATAGTTGTTCTGGTAGCTTATTGCCCCCAAGTTTGAGATCATTTGGATAACTGTGAGGAGTGGGATTGCTGGATCTTAAGGGAGTTCCATATTTAGTCTTTTGAGAAACCTCCATACTGCCTTCCAGAGTGGTTGATCCAGCTTACATTCCTACCATCAGTGTAGTAGGGTTCTCATTTAGGCATATCCACCCCAGCATCTGTTATTTGTTTTCTTGATAATGGACATTCTAACTGGGGTGAGTGGGATCTAAATGTGATTTTTGTTTTGATTTGCATTTCTTTTATGACCAGTGATGCTGAGCATCCCCCTTCTCTTTCCGAGAGGCCACAGTATAACAACTTTCTAGTGTGTCAACCGAGGCATAGAAACTTGTAATATTGTATGCTTTTTGTTGTACATTCATTTCACTTAGAGCTTCCAATTACTCCTATAACTTACAGTAAAGATTTATACTATTTACCTTACTGAAAAAAAAAAACACTAATTTTCAAAAAGCATAGAAAAATGTCTCTTTGTCAGGGTCCCAGTGAATACTAAGGAAGTTTCTTTACTGGGAAATTTTACTTGGTTGCTTGTTCATTATGTTATTTGAACACATGTTTAATTTGGGGTTTCCCCGCCAACTCTTTAACAAACTAGCAACTATGTTTTCTCATTGGATTTTGCTTCACGAGTTACAAAATACTTTGATATATTTTTGGTTTAGTGTTTGGGGGGAGGTTGGCGTTTGAAGTACTAGTGGGCCAATATTCAGGCTTGAACTGAGCGCCTGGAGCTCTTGCTTAGATTGCTTTACTCAATGCTGTCACTGTGCCCCTCGAACCATATCTCCACTTCTGGCTTTTTCTAGTTAATTGAAGTTAAGAATTTGAGGATTTATTAGCTTGGGTTGGCATCAAACTGTGATCCTCAGATTCCATCCTTGTGAACAGCTAAGATTACAACAATGATCCAGAGGCTGAATATATTGTGCTCCCTATGAAACATAAACAAGGGCACATAATTCTGAAGCATGTGTGTAAGATTATGCATTTCTCTGTACAGTATTTTCACAATAAAAAAAGAAAATTAGTTATAAAATTTAGCCCTTATAGGTGTGTATACATAATATAAATGTGCAGAGGGAAGTGAGGATGTATCAGCTGATTTTAAGGAAAGATTTCACCTATGGCTTTTCACAGACTGGGCTACGCTGTACAGAAAACTTGAGACTAAAGGTGAGGTAACTGATGTCATCATCCCATTCATCTACATCCCTTGTCAACATGTGCATATACTGTGGTGTAATCATGATTATTTTGTGTATGAGAGGCAGTACTGGGGTTGAATTCAGGACCTAGGTACTGTTGCTTAGCTTTTATATGCTCTACCATTTGAAGCACAGCTCAGCTTTCTTTATTTACTGTTTAAATGGAGGTAAGTGTCTTTTTTGCTCAGTTGGCTTTGAGCTGAGTTCCTCATATCTCAGATTTCTGAGTACCTAGTTTTACAGGCCTGAGCTTCCAATGCCTAGCTTTTGATTATTACTTTTACAAGCTATATGCTCACACACATTCCTTGCATTCAAAAGTCTCACTGTTCAGGCTGACAGGATGTGAGGAAAGATGGTTGAGTGGATAAGTTACCAAATGGGCCTCTAGCTCCATTCTGGCAGTAACTTACATTTCAGTCAGTGAGTACATATTTCCAATATCAATTTTTAAATGCCTTTTTGAACTGTCTTTGATACATCTTTTAAACATTATCTCCCAAGCAGGAGATATTACGTGAATGTATTTGATAATATTTCAAATAGGGGTGTTGTTGTGTGTCTGGGTGTCTGTTGTCAGAGGCCGTCCATCTGGGCTTCAGGAATAGAGCTAATGTTTACTGTCTGCTGGTTGCAGACAGGGAGGATTTTACTGGCCAGGCTTTGACTTGGGATCCATTCATCATAGACTTCTAAGTAGCTAGGATAACAAGCATGAACCACCAACACCAGGCTTGTTTTAGAAGCATTGCTTTTAATTCATTGAATTTTTTTCCTGGAAGGTTGATCTAGACAGACTGCTTGTACCTCATGATAATGTGATTTGAATAATACCCTTTGCCTCTGGCATTTCTGAAACTGATTTCCACAGTTCTAGAAAATGAAATTGTTCTAAAGCCCATAGCATTTTCCTTGTGAGATGTTAGGTCTCTTTTTTAAATCTCTTATCCTTTCCTTTGGCAAAACAATCAGGATGTTTCTGTAAAACCCTATTTCTTGAGATTATTAGAGATAGAAGGTATCATGTACACACTTTCAAATAATCTCTCCTTTTATAAACATATGTTACAAGATTGGGTGGAAGAATGATGACTATTGAATTAATTTGATAACCACTCTAGAATTTTTAAGCTTTAATGCTTATTAACTCAAAGGAGGATTATAAACATTTAGAATAGTGAAATGTGGCAACTACTCATTTGATGTATGTGGAAAGATGATAAGAATTCTTATGATTAATAAAGTATATCTTCAAATTTCGAATGGTTGACTGCTATGCTAACTGGGAGGAGACATTGGTGCTGCCAGGGGTTTGAAAGTTGGTAATGAAGCAAAATATCCGGGCAGAGCATTTGCTAAGGATATAATTTCTAAGACTCATACCAAATACATTGAACTAGAATGCTAAGTGATGAATGACTGAGCACCAAATTTTATTTGTTGGCTTCTTTGTTTTTGATGTCCTGGAATTTGGACCTAAGGCCTGGGTGCTGTTTCTTAGTTTTATCCTCAAGGCTAGTGATCTTCCAGTTGAACCACAACTTCATACCATGTTTTTGGTGTTTAATTGGACATGTCTTAACAAATTTCCTCTTTGGGTTTCCTTAAAACTCATCCTCAGATATCAGCCTCCTGAGTAAGTAAGATTCCAATTGTAAGCCACAAGAGCCCAGCTAGAATCACATTTTAGAAGTAACTTTAGATGAATCAGATGTGTCTGACTGCTATTTTAGCACTTTGGTTCCAGTGGGTCATGTCAGTTTTATACTAATATCAGAACTTTTCTTCTTGTAATCCACAGTATCCCATATCTATCTAATTTATTCTTATCTTCATTTCTGACCTCTTTTTTCTTCATTGTACATTTCCATTCTTATTTCACAAGCAAGTATGTCAGTGCTGTTTTCCTTTTCTTAAGGAAGTCAGGTCCATCCCCATCAATGGGGGATGTACTTGCTGTTCTTACTGCCTGGAGTACCTGCTCCTAGATAATTGCCTGGATGATGGCTCCCATATCAACTATCTCTTGTTCAGGGTTGTCTCCTCCCATACTGACTGTGAAGTTGTTGCTACAAAATCACCAATGTCATGTCTCTGACTTATAGGAATTATAATTATGATTTTTGGTTTTCGTTTCAGCATGAAATTGGTAAGGAGAGAGCCACATTCACTTCTGTTTCTCCAATACCTCTAATACTGCTTAATCCTTTGTGTTCAGGTGTCTTACATGGAGATCCACCTTCCCCAGCTCGCTTTATCCTAGCTTCTGGTCAGGACAGCTCTTCAAGCTGAAGTCTGGTGGCTAGTAGTCATTCCCTCTCATTCTTTGTGCCTGTTGGTGTTGATGAGTCCACTTCAGGGCAAAACCAGTGCCTGACACCTATTTTTTGCTGTGGCAATGGTGGCTGTGACATCATAGAAGTTATAGCCATTATTTTGTGAAGCTGTGTGAGGACATTCACCCCAACATAATGTCTTCCTTATATGTGTCTCCTTTGCCCAGGAGTGCATTCAACAATTCAACAACAAAACTGTCATCCAGTTCCTGATACACTCAGAGTATGTTTCCATTTCCTTTAAAAAAAAGAAAAATTCAAGACATGCTTTGGTGATTTGTCATTGAATTACTGAAACAGAGTATATAATTTTATGTATTTGTACGTCTATTTCCATCTCTCTTGAGCCCTTGCCATATTTCTTTGTGTTTGCAGCTTGGTAAGGGAAATAAGATTTAATTCAGTATAGTCAGAGATTATAGTTCAGAAGGCTCTTTTTAGACCCTTTTGGAGGAAATGTCTACTTTCTATCTGAGGTTCTACAGATGGCCATCTTGGTACAGAAACTGAGTAGAGTGTCATAAGAGGCTTGTCCTGATTTCTACTGACTTTCCTCTGGGTTTGGGGAGTGTGATCCCACTGCATATGTGTTTCTTTGCTACACTGAAGGGTACAGGCCTCCTCTGAAAATCTAAGGCCTTGGGGGTAAACCTCAGAACCCAGCTTCCCACATCACTAGGATTACAGGCCTGAGTCTCTTTTACTCAACTCATAGCTGCATTTTTATACATAGCGTAGTCAGTCTCATTATATTCACTTCATAGACAGATATATACAAATATATGTATATGTTTATTCATCTATTTATAATCAGTGTTAGCTCTAGAAACACACAAATATATATTCATATAATCATATAATTATAATCAAAGTATAGCTGTGTTTCCCCAAAAATATTTTACACTAATATTTTGTGAAATAATTACTCAAGACTAAAAATTTAAATGCCTTTGTAGTTTGAAAAATCATATTCAATTTCATATATTATACTATATATAACATCAAGAATATAACATGTATTTACATACAACTGATTTAATTGTGTTATTTTCCTGCCTGATTTTGTGTTTCTTCATCTATGTAAGCCTTCTTTCTTCTATTGATGACAATTTTTACTTTCCAGTATACATATTTCCTATATATTTTGTCAAATATCAACCATAAGTAGATTTTTATATTATTGGAGCCAAATTTTTCTTCCATATTTACACAAAGCACAGAGAAAATGTATACAGATTTGTACTCACTGTTGGATGAGTGTCCCACATACCACTATAAGTATTGTGTCATTTGTCCCAATTGACAGAATAGCTTTCTAGGACATTTTATCTGCTGTCCAAAACCTTTTCTAGACACCTTATTACCCCAGCCAGGTATGGCCTGGCTTCTTTGTCGCTCCCTGTGCACTTAACAGTTCCCTTTATACACAGTAGGCTCTCTTGTACAGCTCCCTGTCATTCTGTGTTTTTCCCCCAACAGCACACGTATGCAAGATGCTTCAGATTGTAGGATTAAAAAGAAACATATTTAGGATTCATGAATCTACAATATATCAAAAATATTGACATTTTAATAAAGTTAGAAAAATAAATATAATTAACGCTTTACAAAAATCAGAACAAAAAGAAAAATAAAGATTTTTCCAGGAAGGGGGAATGGAATCTCTAAATCTAGATTGACCTCTAAGTTGCCTTCAGGGAGAAATTCTGCTTCTGAGTCCTCAAAGGGATTTATTTCCTCATTAAAGACAGGATTTTCTTCCTGAGTCCAGGGATAGACAGATTCTAATTTCTTAATTGGAAATTGGATCCCCTGCAGGAGGACAGATTGGTCTGGGTATTCTGTGAGGAAAGATTCTCATTCTTCTAGATTTTGGACCTCTCTTATTGGTTTTCCTGAACATAGACTGAGGTCATTTTCCATTAGCACACATTTACCCTGCACACCAAGACGAGTCTTTTTGACTGGTTTGGCACCGATCTAGGTGGATTGTGAATATCAATGGGAGACATTCTGGATCATCTTCTTCCTTGGTTGTATGTGCAGGTGCACCTGCATCACATGTGGTGTTCAGAACCAGTGAGATGTCCACAAGACTCAAAACTTGCTTGGGCCTTTCCACAAATTCAAAAAAGCCCTCTATGTTCACATCCTTTCTGGAGATTAGTGATGGCTTCTGATCTCTATCAGTCACCATAGATGACATCACTGATGAGTTCTTTATCTGGAGTTCTGCAGGAGTTGTTCTACGGTGATACAAACCTGAACATGGAAATAGGTTCAGGAGTCTTAGAACTATAGAAGTTAAGGTGTGACTAAACTTTCATGAGGATCTAATGAGGAAAGCTGTAGAACTTGAGTTTGGACTGAACACTGATGAGAAGGTAGGGTGTTTCTAATGAGTGATTACATCCAAGTTCTTTTAAAAGGAGAACAGATATTACCTTGCAAAGAATATCAATAAAAGGACATTTTGCCATGTTGGTGCGTACTAAGGGCTCTTGGCCAATGAGGCACAGACCGAGAGACCCAGGTTCCATCTGTACTTACCAGCTCTGAGGCATCTAAACAAGGACTTCTTCCTCTTTTTCTTGGTCTCAAGGATCATGCGTTCCTCCAGCTGCTCCAGAAGAATATGTGAGAAGAAGAGAAAGTCTGAAGAGGGCATGTTGAGCTTGACATACTGTGCAAGTTCTTTCATGGTGTCATGGTACTTGTACTCAAAGAAATCATCATGGTAGAAGTCCATCCACATAAGAAAGATGGAACAAACCATGCTGTGATCAGACAAGGAAAATGAGAGCCCACCCTCAACATCCTGAGCCTATAGCGTTTTTCTGGCAGGACATGCATGTTGGGAGGTGAGAAGAGACTCCTGCAAGCAGGATGCTCCTCACAATTTCTCAAATACAATACTCTAAATTTCTCCCTGTGATAGGCGGAGAAATTTGTTTCCCCACTGAATCTGACTTGGTATACACAGACCTCCTTTTCACCCATGAGAGTCCAAAACAACAAGCGCATCCACAATGTGTAATCTACTATCCACTGAAGTGCCAAGCCTCAACCCCCTGGTGAAAATCACAACTGGTGTGCAAAGAAGAATGTTGACTTTGAATCAGAAACCTCAAAGATACCCATTTTTCAAGGACAGAACTTCTCTTTGTCCCAACGTCCACTTTCTTCTTCATCTTGTTCATCATCCTCCCAGTTACGGTAGAAGGATGTGTACCAGTGGGAGGAGAGAAGGAGAATAACTCTGTGCTTCTCCTTTTTCTGAACTAACAGGACACACTTGGGACTGGTTAAAATAAGTCCACAGAGTAATGTAAACATGACAGACAAAAAGTGGAGATATGTCTACACAATTTCAAGGAAATTCTGTGAGGATGCTTATATGCATCTGTCCAAATAAGTGCAAAATGGCTCATGCCTCTAATCCTACTAACCAGGAGTGTGAGATCTGAGGATCACAGTTTGAACACAGTCTAATTTGTGAAATTCTAAAGATACTTCAATTAACCAGCCAAAGGCCTGACCTGGACCTGGGAATCAAATTATAGAGTGCTACGAACAGGACAGCACTCAGGCCCCGAATTCAAGCTCAAGTTGCATTCTTTCTTCTGTCTATATTCCTTCAAAGGCCTCCAAGACAATGGTTTCCTAGGTGAGGGTGGACGTTGGGTGCCACTGGCTCATTCCTTTAATTCTAGTCTCTCAGCAAGCAAACTGCTAAGGCACCACTAGCTTCTGTGGCAAATGAAATGTTATGGCAGGCCAGTCCTAAGGAGTTAGCCGGGAAGTGAACTTCTTTGGCCCAAGACAAGCTCCTGTGATCAGACCCCAGTGAAACAGCCTCAGAGAGATATCTAGTATTCCAATAATCTGCCAGGGTGTCTCATCAGCCCTGTTTGAAAGAGGAACACTCACTTTTTAAACAATATCCAGTGACTGCTCCATTGTCTCCTACTTTATAGTGGTGAAGGATGTTTCCAACATAGAAAAGATGACCTTTCTGGTAGCCAGGGACCAGGTCCATTACCAGCATTCCCAACAAGCCTGAGTACAAGCTCCCTATATTATAAGGCACATTCAGGGTTTGGGCTGACTCATTGTAACACTGAGGTCGTAAAAAGAATGGATTTTTGAAACATGGAATTGGGAGTACACTTGAAAATGAGAAATAGAGTGGATTGAAAAGTACACAGTAAATATTTTCTCAGCATACACATATAAAAGCACACAAGGAGAAGGTTGTAATGTGGGCTAGGATGAGATTAAATAGGTTTCCTGTCATAGTTACACCTGGCCTGAGTTGCCTTGTGATTTCCTTGGTTTCTTCTTATAAAAAGGTCTGAGAATATGGATTCGTGTTTTGGCACTGATCCAATGTCTGCAGCATTGAGTGAGGCACTCACACCTCTCATGCCTGAGACCAGAGTCTCTTGAACTTTGAAAACAACACAGGAACATCTTTCTTGTTCCTGAGCTACAGGCCACTTGGCTTGAGCTAACTGTCAGTTACAGTTGCCTGGCGCTCAGAGTTCCATATTCTATTCCATTGTGAGGTAGAGAGTGTCATCTCTCAGAGCCCAATGATCTAAGCTGCTTGCTCACATAAGACCACCCCAAAGACATACTGGAGCATGAAATCTCCCCTCCCACATCACTCTATACACATGCGAACATTGTCAAATCCCAACATCCTCAGCTAGGTCTGGAAATCAGCATGCTCTCAACCTCAAGGAACACTTTCTAGGTCAGATCCATGACTTATTTGTCACTATTCCTCTCATCCAGCAGAAATCATTTTGCCTCTCAGGGCCCTCTCAGCCTGCCATGTACTTCTTGCATCTATTTTTGACATCTACATCCTAGGACTTTGTTAGATTTTGGTTCCTAATCTTTTTTGCCCCAGGGTGCAGTCATCTGGAAAAAAGGTAAGTACTTAGTGGTGGGAAAATCATACAAGTATTGAAAAATAAACCTTACACATATTTTCAGACCTTTTTAGAGATGTACATTCTTGTAAGATAAGAGAGTATTTTTGATACTTTTGTCATATTTTATGACAGAGGGGAAGGGGAGGAGGGAAGAGGTGCTGCATTGTCTTCTCATAATTCAATGATTATTATAGAGAAATACTATAGTTGAAGGAATGTAAGCTTTAAATATAAAAACTGTGCTCCTGTTTGTTTTTAATAAAGTAGTCATTTATAAAGAATTCTTCACTAAAGTCTTGTCATCTTTGTCCCATGAACTATCCTCCTCCTTCAAAATAATCAGGAAAAAACCTTCACAAATGAGTGTGCTATTGCCCAATCTCTGGATAAGAATTTAATCTACAACTTTGCCAGAGAATCTGTGTGTGTACATGTGTGTTGGTGTGTGTGTGTATGTGTGTGAGGGTGTGTTGTGCATATCTGTGTTTTAGGTCTTGAATTCAGGGGCTATATGACAAGCCTGAGTTTCTTTCTGGTGACGGTAGTGATGTACCAATTGTGCCGAAGTTCCACTGTAAGCTTTCTGTAGTGAACTGGAGAGGAGAGACTCATAAAATTTCATGCTCAGGCTGTCTGAACTAAATCTCAGGTCTCAAACTCCTGATTAGTTAGTTATCAGCCTCCATAACCTGGTGATAAAACAGTGTTACTGGAGGCAGCGGGATTGTAAGTTTCAGTCTAGATTCACAACATTCTATATCATAAAACAGTAAATGTAGAACCCTATATAAAAATACAATAATAAGATGTAGTTAGAATATAATTTAATGATATAGTCTGTTAGCATAAATTTCAGGAAACCATGGTCTTAATGATTTAGCATTACACATCCAAACAAAATGAGATAATTTCAGTAGACTCTACAAATTTTCAATTCCATCATATAATAATTTCAAAACATTATAATAAACAGGAAAATATTCATATTTATAATGTAAAAAGATGTAAAAAGATGAAGATGGCAGATTATGAAATGGGAAATTCTGCACTGCGGAAAATTATTGTCATGGTGAATATATGATAATATTCTTCAGAGGAGCAATAGATAAGTATATATTTACCACACATAGTCTAACTTGTCCCTTTCTCTATCAGCTTCCAATATTCTGCACATTGTCAGTGTATTCGTGTTTATGGTATATTACAAAATAGCTAGCAGAGTCAGGAGATTACCAAAATAAATTAGCTTGAATGTTTAGGGAGATAAACCTGCTAATTTTATTGGCTATTTTATATATTTAACATGCAGTGTGTTATCATTGTACTCTCTAAGTATATACATAAGCTATTCAAAGTGAAATGGAATATAACATGGTTTTGCCTGTAAAGCTAGGTATTTGGGACATCAGTTCCAGACCAGTGTAAAGTTACCTGCATTGCTCCCCAACCCCTGGCTATGCGTGATGGAATACTTCTATCATCCCAGGCCCATGGGGAGTTGAGAGCAGGAGGATTTCATTTCCATGCCATTCTAGGAAAGATCGTCCACATGGCTCCATCTTAACCAAAGAAAGTTCAACACTGGCTAGCACTTATCACCCCCACCTAAGTGAAAATAAAAATAAGAGCATTGTAGTATAAGAAACAAACAATATTAAAGCATGGCAATACAAACCATCATGAACAACACTTAACTAGTGTTTGTTTCTCATAACTGTAATCCTAACTATAGCTAGGATTATATATGTGAGCCAGAGGCACCTAGTAGTTCATTTTAACAATGACTATTTGAAGTCAGGTGCCAGTCCCTCATGCCTGTAATTCCAGCTAGTTATGAGTCTGAGATCTGAGGATCGCAGTTCAAAGCCAGCCCAGGAAGAAAAGTCCCCATAAGACTCTTATCTCCAATTAACAACTGATAAAACAGAAGTGACTCCGTGGCTCAATGGGTAGAATGCTAACAACCTTGAGCACAGAGTCTCAGGGACAGTGTCCAGGTCCTGAGTCCAAAGCCCACAACTGTCAAAAAAATAAATAAACATTTTAAAGTCGGAATTTCTTGTAAATTAAAATGACAACTGTGGTATACAACTCTACAGACTACTACAGATTTCATTATATTTGTAGTTAGATAAAGTAGCAGCACTTGAATAAAGGACATTTTTTCATAAATTAGGGCAGATTGGTCTCTAATTTGAGGAAATTGCTGGACTCATACATAATATTTTTGGTGGCTTTTTGTTTTGTTTTTAGAACAGGATGAGAACCTTATTTCTGCCAATTGCCATTTGGATGTGTCTAACATCATTCACAGGCATTGCAAAATTAGAAATAAAGACAAGACACAGTCAACTGGCAATAAATTTACTTGTCTTTTTGCCATGTTCCAAATGATTTCTTTAGCTTATATGTCCCTATGGCCTATAGTTTCCTAATCCTGCCTTCCTCAAAATACAAGCATGTTTCACCAATTCAGATTTGAGCCAGGAAATATGTAGTATTAGTGCCAAGAGTCAAGGAAAATTGTAACACAACCAGGGAAGCATGAAACCAACACGTTAGTAGCTGGACACTGTGGACTCAGGCCTATAATCCTAGCTATTCAGGAGGCTGATGATCACAGTTCAAAGACAGCAGGAGTGAGAAAATCTGTGACTCTTCTCTCCAATTAACAACCAAAAAGCCATAAAGGGAGCTGGGACTCCAGAGGTAGAATAGCCTTGATTACAAAAACTCAAGTGCAGCAACCAATCCTGAGTTGAACCTGATGGTTAGGTACAAAAACAAAAACAAACAACAACAACAAAACAAACAAAAAATGGGAGAAAGCTCAGGAAAGGATGGCATTGTCTACAAGGCAAATGTACACATTCATGAATTGTGATATGGTAAACTCACTCTACACACAGTAGTAACAATTACATTTAAAAAAGAATCTGAGAAATCCCAAAGCCATGGACCTTATGATGTGCATCTGCTTTCTAGTATTTCATCTGACCTGGTATCAAAAATGTTGTAGCCCAGGGTGATTAGAAAATATGAAGGCAGAGATCTTTTCAGATTGTCCCACCAAATCTTTGATTACTTTAAGCTAAAAATAGAAAATATGAAGGCAGAGATCTTTTCAGATTGTCCCACCAAATCTTTGATTACTTTAAGCTAAAAACAAAACAAAGCAAAACAAACAAAATAGACTTTAAGGTTAATTAGGCTGCTATTAAAAATTCAGATGTTGGTAGTCTTCGTAGAGAGGAAGGGAAAAAACAAATTATGTAAATAGGGATACAGGTGGATCCATAGCAACAATGAGAGGTACAACACATTATGTCAAAAAAGAAATTTTACAACTTTGGAGGAGGAAGTGGGAGATGGTAAGGGATGAAAAGGGGAAACAAAGGAGGAGGCACCAATGCTTAATAAGATATGCACTCATTATCTTGCAAATGTAATTGCAACTTCTCTGTACATTATTTTCAAAATTAAAAAATTGAAAAAAAAAAAGATTCCAGGCAGAATTATACTGTTAAATGATAAGTTAGTACATATGTTTTGTAAATACTGATCTCACATATGTCAGAAAAATATCCATGAATTCATAACTAGAAACTCTGAAGTGTAAGGTATATTAATTAGGTAACTTTCATTAGGTAGCCAATGAAGAGAACACCACGTGGTATTCAGTCATGTAAAGTAGTTTATTTACTGAACTGCTGCAAATGCCATATATGGTGGAGAGGCATGTGAAAAAAAGGGGGTTGACACAACCTTGGGCCAGGACATATCTAGGCCAAGGACCGGATGAGATATGGCCTGGTGGGGGATTCTGGCCACACTGAATGTGACCTCAGGGCCTGGGAATCTCCTCTGGTCAAATGGAAAGTGTGACCAGAGACTGACCAGGTTGTGATTTAGCAAGAGGGGGAGGTGTCTGCCTCCAGGAATGCCAGATACCTAGGTAACACATAAAGTAGGGAAACTTAGCCAATAAGAGGGGAAGTGTCTGCATAGGGTCTGCATGGCTTGGGCAGACCTAATACCAAATACAGGTAGCACCTCTGCCATGTAACTCCTGACTCCAAACCATTCATTCTCAATTATTATCTTTCTTTTCTTTTTCTTTTTTCTTTCTTTCTTTCTTTCTTTCTTTCTTTCTTTCTTTCTTTCTTTCTTTCTTTCTTTCTTTCTTTCTTTCTTTCTTTCTTTCTTTCTTTCTTCCATCCTTCTTTCTGTCTTCCATCCTTCTTTCTGTCTTCCTTCCTTTCTTCCTTCTTTTATTCCTCCCTTCCTTCCTTCGTTCCTTCCTTCCTGCCTGCCTTCCTGCCTTTCCTGCCTTCCTTTCTTTCTGTTCTCTCTCCTCTCTTTTTTTCTATCTATCTCTCCTCTCTTTCACTCACCCTCCCTCTCTCTCCTACCTCAGTATTCTCAAAACTCAAAAAATGGACACTTTGTGAGTTGAACTCACAGGCTGTGAAGAACAGCTCAATTGGAAAATGTGAAATTTAATTTACTGTTACCTTACACCTCTACCACAGGTCACTGGAATCAAATAATGAGCACTCAGCAGGATGGCATCTCAAGCCATTTGGAGGAGGAAAGCAAGCACATTCACTGCATTCTGGAGGTCCACTCAGGGACGGTGGGGGAGACTCCTCCCTCCTCTTGAATCAGGAGAGGTGACTGCCTCCAAGTGAGCCAGTTACCTAAGTGACAGAAATATTGGGCAGAGACTTAGCCTCTTGTGGTGTTCAGATTAATGACATGCTTCAACATCATCCACTAGTTTGTTGAGATTGAGACTGCCTATATTTTTGGTTAGGCTATGTTCAAATTGTGATCTATTTACTTCTGATTGCTAACCATGATTATAGATGTGAACCAGCATATCAGACCATTCAAAGATCTTTACCACGCATGGAAGACATTAAGTTTATTTTCCCAGATAACATACAAGTTGACAGACAGCAAAATAAGTCCTGAATTCTGGTCGAGATGTTTTTTAATGTGAAGCAAAATTTACTTAGCAAAATATCTGACTACTGTGATAATACTTTCAAAAATGAAAGTTTCCTTTCTCCACACTCATGCTAATCCCTCAACTAAATCATAGAACTTAAAATAAGTAAAATTTACCTGGGAGCCAGTGGTTCATGCCGGTATTCCTAGCTATGCAAGAGCTGAGATCTGCAGATGGTAGTTCAAAGCTAGCCCTTGCAGGAAATCTGTGACATTCTTGCCTCCAATTAAACACCAAAAAACTGGAAGTGGCATTGTGGCTCAAGTGTAAAGTGCTAGCCTTGATCTAAAGAACTTAGGGACAGCACCCAAGCCTGGAGTTCAAGCCCCATGACCTACAAAAATAAAAAAGGAAAAAAAGTGAGAGAAAGCAACATTTTAAAAGTAATGTGCACATATACACAAAAATTGTATAGAAATAAAATTATAACAGTCCCTGAACTGGGAAAAAAGAGATTAAAGTGAAATTACCTTCAATCATTCATTTAGATAATCTATACTGAGGACCATCTATTGGAGCTCACATCACTAACTAAAGGGGGAGAATTTGAGAGGATCACACCTCAGAACCAGTGTGCCAGGAAAGTAATATGATTCTCATATTATCCTAAAGTCTAGCAAGTTGGAATACATTTGTGATCCCAGTTACTTGGCAGACATAAGTAAGGAACTTAGCCTCTGTTCAGCCCTCAGCAAAATTGATAACCTATGAGCAAAGTAACTAAATTAAAAAAGGATTGTTCTAATGGTATAATACTGCTCAGCAAACAAAATATCTAAATTCATACTCATTTAATAAAAGAGGAAAGAAAAGGGAAGAAAGAAAGAAAGAGAAAAAAAGAAAGCACAGAAGGAGGAGAGAAGTGAAGGAAGGAATGAAGGAAGGAAGGAATGAAGGAAGGAAGGAACAAAAGAAGGAAAGAAAGAAGGAAGGAAGGAAGGAAAGAGGGAGGGAGAGAGGGAAGGAAAGGAAGGTAGGAAGGAAGGAAAGAAAGAAGGAAATAAGGAAGGAAGGAAGGGAACGAAAGAACCAAAGAAAGAAGGAAAGAAAGAAACAAAGAAAGATAGAAAGAAAGAAAGAAAAAGAGAAAGGAACTAAAAGAAAGAAAAGAAGGAAGGAAGGAAGGAAGGAAGGAAGGAAGGAAGGAAGGAAGGAAGGAAGGAAGGAAGGAAGGAAGGAAGGAAGGAAGGAAAAGAAAAAAAGAAAGAAAGGGAGGAAGAAAGAAAGGGTGAAAGAGGGGTATAAATAAAAACCTCAGCATGTGATAGATGTTAATAATTACCCTAAATCATTTAAACTATAAATGCCTTCATTCAAATCTCTGGGCAGAGACATTTTATATCAAGCCCTCTTGTACGGACTTGGGACCCCCAAAATCCATCAGAGAACTACGACCAATGGGAACAGCAAAAGAGTCATTTATTTGCAAGCTCAAGCTTGGTCTTCCACGCACTGGTAACCGATGACAGTAAGAGTCCCCAAGCACAAAATCAGCACAGTTTTTATAGTATTGAACAAACAAGTTTAGGGAATTTCCACACAAGCAGTTACATGATTGGTTTGAGTCCACACTAAACATACTGCCCTTTTTCTGAACTGTTGGTATGTTCTGTTCCTCAAATACTTGGCCAACTGTTCTGCTTTCTTAAGGGTGGGCACGGTTGGTGGCAACCTGTGTTTTTTTTCTCTCTCTTGGGGTTACTCTGGGGGCAGCCTAGCACAAGATGGTGGGGTTAATCTCAAGTTGGAGTTACTTTGGCTCTTCATTCCCTCCTCTTGTAAAGCATCATGGTCCAATCATGTTCCCCTAATTGGCACAGTCTTCTATATTTACAGTTTGGTATTGGGATCTCAGAACTAATAGATGGACTGTGCTGATCCTCTCTTTCACAAAGGACACCAGTCTACAAGGTCCGATTGTGAGTAACAAAATTAACAGTACCAAAGGCCCTGACATTTTCTTCTAGCAACCTTGACTCTGTATATAACAGCTAACTTAATTTTATACCAGCTGTACTCGTAAGCTCCAATTTTAAGACATACTCATACCATTTGTTACATACTTAAACTTTCTGAGGTTTGTCTTCTTTACAAACATTTTAAGACAATCCTTACTTTTTAAATCCTTTCTTATCCAGAGGATACCAATTTTCCCCCAGTTCCTTTCCTAAGGCTTTCTGTACTACCCTCATCTTCTTTACAATTCCTTGAGCTTCTTTGTGGTGAGAGTTTAAAACTGCCCATTTTTCCTTTGACTTGTGGAACCAAGTTATCTCAGAAAGCCTCAAGGCACCATTGAGATGAAAAGTATGCTAGATGTTTGGGGGAGTGTCCGGTTGTGGGGCCTCAACTCTGGGCCTGGGCACTGTCCCTCAGCTCTTTAGCTCAAGGCTAGTGCTCTACCACTTGAGCCACAGCGACAGTTCCGGCTTTTTTCTTTTTGCTTATGTGGTGCTGAGGAATCGAACCAAGGGCCTGAGGCATGCAAGGCAAGCGTTCTACCACTGACCCACCTTCCCAGCCTAAGCTTGCTAGATTTTAAGGCTAAGATTAGGGCTGGGTCTCATTCTTCATACTAACTTCATTGATTAAAAAAAATCTCTCCTTCATCTTTAAAACACACCCTGAAGGAAGCAGGTTATTACCATACCAGAACCAGACTAGGCTGTGACCCTGAAGTGCCTAAGGCAAGCCAGTGATATGCTCGTTTCCAATATCTACTGTGGGAGTATAGAGGGTTACTGCATATTACCAAGAGAATGTCCCACAAGATCTTAGTTGTAGCAGCTTTGAACCGGGAAGCATTTTCAGGTGATGGAATCAGGCAGGAGTGTAGTCTACTTTTACCAAGGTGGAGGTGGTCTGGGTGATGATGTAGATTTCCTCGAGGTAACTGTCAGGCTGTTGTTGAAGTTTACACATTAGTATGTGCTGCAGCAGCAACAGGGTCTCTCAGTGGTTCCAAGGGACTGTCACACCTCGTGCTGCACTGTAAATTCCTACATAGACTGGTAAGGATACATTGTATACACTTGGCAGGCTGTGACCCCACTAGTTTTTAAGACAATTTATACAATAGCCCAGGACAATTTACCAAGATGACAACTTTTTAAACAAATAGTTCTTTTAATAAGGCTAAGATTTTCTAAGCAGATATATATACAGGGCTCAGGCCTGTACTATTATTACCCATGCCTTTTCCTTCTGTCTATTTTTGCCACATTTTAAAAAAAGTGAATATTTTCCCTTGTTCTTAAAAGGGGATGATGGGCAAAGATTCATCTTCTGTCACTTCTTCAAGCTGACTCAGGAGTGTTGATCCTACCTTGCCAGGAACCTATAAACTTAGCCTATTTTACAAAGAGGTTACCAGGGTTAGATATCATTAAGAACAATATTTTAACTTTTGACAAATGCACAGACCATTTTTCTGGCTACAGCAGTGGAGCTTATTTAGCCTTCTGGTTTGCAAAAGGATCTTTATGGATGGCTTAGGAACATAATCTCTAGTAATCCTAACAATGTCTGAGATACCTATGTAGGCCTTCAGACAGATATCAATAGAAACACACTCTCAAGTTTACAAACTTTTCCTGAGCAGATGAATTTCATGTAGCTGGTGTCAGCTCAAAAGTTACTGCCAATTAGAGCTTTTGGCACATACAGAGGTTGGGATTTAAACTATCCTCCACATTTTACAGTCTTAGCTTTTTACTACTATAAAAGATGACTGACAAGTTCCTGTCCCTTACAGTCATAGACATTAGGCATGCTTACAAACTATCTTCCCATGACCTCCTGGCTCTGACTAATTTTTGAAGGGCCATGCACAAATGATTCAAGGATCTTACATTATTTCTGCCATTTAAGCATTGGCTTACAGTCTCTGGATTCTCCTCCATTACTTTCGTCCAAGGAGTGTCTTCTCCACACTGGGAACAATGCCTCATTGGCAATTCCCTTAGTTGGTTGCTGGACTTGAACTTGGGGCCTGAGTGCTGTCCCTCAGCTCTACAGCTCAAGGCTAGCACTCTGCCACACTGAATCCAAAAGCAGGTCTGCTTGCCCTTTCTGATTTCTGCTGGCTGAGTAGAGGTGACATTCTCACAGAGACCTTTATCTGCACAGGCTGGATTCGAACCAATTTTCAGATCAATGAGTCTCATGAAAGGCCATTTTACTCCAATTAAAAGCAACAAGGCAGTCAACATAGAAGTAGGTTTTAAGCATATTCTTACCTGAAACTTATTAAGAGCCAAAGTTTCATCTGACAAACTTACAAGAATCCTCACTCATTTTTGTGGATCTGCTGGGAACTGTTACAAAAAATAAAACCTCTGAGACTAAACTGAAATAGGAATTAAGCAATAACTTTGGTAATTCTAATTTTTCCTTTTTGTACTTTGACACAAATGTTTAGAACAATTTTACTTTTAAACTTTATATACAGAAATCCATTCCTAATTTGTAAGCCTTCTATTTATCTCTGTTTTAATATTCTATACTTTAGTTTTTAGTTGCATTTTGAAAAACCCCTTAAACTCTCGAGGCTAGGTGTCGCTCATTTCCTTTTGGCTGCTTGTTTTAAAACAGATACACATGAAAATTTTAAGCTCAAATAACATTTTTTTCTTAATACAAAAATTAAAATCACCATCACTGTACCAAGAAGCTAGACTTAACACCTTTTTGCATTAAAAATAACATGTCCAATGACAGAATATCATTGAGAGCAAACCACATTATACAAATAAACTTTTTAACCCTCTTTTTAAGGCCTTCTTAATTTTAATTTTAACAGATCCAAGGGGTAATTTTAGCAATGTTAATCAGATCTTCACATCACTCATTTTTACCATCATGTTTCCAGTGTCTATCTGCAGGGTAATGGGGCAGAATAAATATGGGCCACTTGTCCCTTCCTGTGGAATGGGCACACACCCAATCCAACTCTTTAGGGTTAGTTGAACTGCATTTTTGCCAGCTTGCCCTCTTTCACCATGTGTGGCCTCTTCCCAGGGCCTGTTCCACCATGCATGACCAGCTGAACTGCACTTCTGCCTGTTCACCCTTCACTCCTAAATTTCTCCTTTTTGTTAAGCCATAAATCTTGATTACAGTGTAAACAGCCTTATGCATTCTAAAACACCAGATTTTCTATTTTTTAAGTTAAAGAATCCATAAAAAACCATTTCAAACAATGTGAAAATGCTTTAAAAATTTTTTAGTAATGATCAAATCTCATAACCTTTGTAACTTTAAACTTAAACTCAGCCAATTGTTACAGCATGCTGACAATTTCTATCATGAAAATGTTCACAAAACATACAAAACACACTGAAATTTTTAAGCACACAAAAATTCAAAATCACTTATATGTACATTTTAAAATTTTGAAAGAAAAATTTAATACAGTATTTATTTTAATCTAAGTAACTTTGTTGAGCTTCATTTTCTCAGGGCTTGCTTATTTAGCAAGGCATTTCAAAAATTGGTCTTTTGAATCCGTTCTGTTTGAGGAAGGCTGGGGGCGGTATTCACCTGAAATTAAACTGGCCAGATTTTTATTCAGTTTTACACAAGAGCACTTTACATTGTCAGGACTAGCTGAAAAGTCAAAAACAGGCACAAATCCTTCTCTGTGATTGAGCCCAGCTGGAGGCTGGAACTTTTATTTCCCCAGATATGTTCAAAATCACATTTGTAATAAAAGTTACTAGATGAGACCTTCATGGAAGATGTGGTATGGGGTTTCTGGTAGAGCTCTGTCTGGTTTAAGGGAGGAGTTGGTATTGGCACAGCCTGTAAGGTGGAACAGGACAGGGCATTGAGGGTGAAGGCCAGTCTGTGTAGGGCTTTGAGACATCAGGAAGGGAACAGGAAGGACTAGATTTGTTAGGGGAAGGGTTTCTTACGGAGAAAGCGGGATTTAGGATGGAGTCTGGCAGGTGGACAGGTTTTCATTGGAAGAAGGTGGGGTCACGGGAGAGGAGGCTGTTTGGGGCAGGGCTTTGAAAAGGAAGAAGAAGGCTACAAAGGAAGAGATTACTTAGAGGAGGGGATCTGCTGGAACACTGTGAGCCCTTGTGGGATATGTAGGGTGAGGTTTCTGATAAAGCAGGGCAGGGAAGGGAGGCCAGAGGTTGACAGAAGGTGGGGATTCTGAAGCAGGAATGCGAAGCTATGAGGGAGTGGCTTTTCAGGGTGTGGCTTTGAGAGGGCAAGGTGGTACTAGGAAGACATAGGCTAGTAAGGGGTGAGGTTTCTCATGGAGAATGGCAGGGCTTTGGGAAGTGTATTAGGGTGGAGGTGTGGTTTCCAGCAGAGCAGGATGTAGTCACAATGTATGGAGGCGTTTATCAGGACCAGGGATTTGTGAGAGCAGTGATAAGATCCAGTGCACTAAACTAGTTAGGATGGGGTTTCTGTTGTAGCCAGTCACCACTTCGAAAAGAGGAGTAAGGTTGGATGGGTATTTCAGTGTTGTAAGGCAGGACATGGACTATGGACAGAATTTCCAGCAGGGCAAAACAACCTTCCAAAAGGGACTATGGAGGGACTGGGATTTACAGTTGAGTCTAGTGAGGCTTCCAGAGGGAGGCCAACTGGTTCAGTGGTTTCCAGTGAAGCAATGTGGGTGTCCAGAGATGGGAGAGTGTGGTGGGGGTTTTCTAGGCTTCCAGAAGGAGCCCAACTGGAACAGTGGTTTCCAGTGGAGCAATGTGGGTGTCCAGAAATGGCATAGAGTGGTGGGAGTTTTCTAGTGGGGTTTTTCAGGAGCAGGGCAGGGTTTAGAGCCATGGGGCTAGTTGGAGGAGGTGCTTTGAGAAGGAATGGAAGAGCTAAAAATGGGTAGGATAATTGTGGGCACGGTATCTGGTGGAGTAGGATTTGGAACTGAGGGAGGAGCCAATAGGGGGCAGGTTTATCTGGAGAGCAAGGAAGGCCATTGAGCGCGTAGATGTGGGAAATAGAGAGGCTTGTGGTGGAGCAGGGCTGTCTTTCCAGGCAGGAGATGGGCTGTGTAAGAAGCTTCTGGTCAAGAAGGCAGGGCTTCAAGGGCAATTATAGGTAGGTGAAGGGTTTTTGGTATAGCATGATGGGCTTTGTGGGAAGAGGTAGGTTAAGGGCTGTGTTTGAGAGGTTAGGCCTCTTACAAGTAGGCTAGTTATAGGCAGAGTTTCTGATGAAACCGGGGGGGGGGGACTGGAGTGAGAAGTCTAGTTGGGGGTGGGGTATAAGAGGGAAGGGAGGAGTTTGGAAGTACTAGGATATTGGAGCAATTCGACTATGAGGGACTAGAATAGTTAGAGGCAGACTTCATCTGGTGGATGAGGTGGGGATTTGAGGGAGGAGCCTGGTGTAGGCGGGGTTCTATTGCAGCAAGGTGGGAAATAGAAGGAGATACTGATGTGACCTGGTTTCTGATGGTGCAGAGCAGGGATTCCAGGAAGGTGTGGAGTAGAAGAGGGATTTCCTTAAAGCAGAGGAGGGCTATCAGGAAGGAGTCTGGTTGCAGTCAGGCCTTTGAAAGTTTTTAGCAGGGCTACCAGGGGGTAGGGTAGTTAAGGCTGAGCTTTTTAAGGAGAAGGCTGACTAGAAGTGGGTTTCCAGTTGATCTAGGCAAGTTTTATGGAAAGGAGAGAGAGCAAATGGGCAAGACTTAGTGAAGAGTGGGGCTACAAAAAATAAGAAGTTACTACTAATAAATACAGTATAAGAACACCATTTTCTGTCAGTGTAGAATTATATTACTATTATGTGTGTGAGAGATACAGGAGAAAGTAACCAAGTGCTAATTCCTTCCTCGGGAAATTTTTCTTTATTCCAGTTGATTGAAAATAAAACAATAGGTTACATCATGGTCAGAGGCACACAGTAGACTAAGACACATGAAGCTAAGAACTTGATTCCCCAGCACCACCATTAAGGACCAAAAATAAAATGTTTACAATATCTCACTTGGTCATAATGGACAATATTGTCTTAAAATTGTGAATGAATAGAACTTTTACTCTAACCATTTTAGACATCCTAAAACTAAGTAAGTAGTAATGTTTTAACTTTATACAATATTGGAAAGTATACTAAAAAATTAGGAAAATATAAAATTGTACACAGAATGTTCATTCTCCAGCATCAATTCTAATCTAAAAGAATTTAAAACCAGAAAATTGCGATATAGTGAGATTGCAGCATGGTTTCTTTTCAATCAACAAAATGGTGACTTAAGCAATGTGTCTTTATCATCGG
Organism: Dipodomys spectabilis; assembly: GCF_019054845.1. Classification (NCBI taxonomy): domain Eukaryota; kingdom Metazoa; phylum Chordata; class Mammalia; order Rodentia; family Heteromyidae; genus Dipodomys; species Dipodomys spectabilis. Next base: position 1,910,314 of record NW_024871098.1, on the reverse strand, counting down.
ATGCATCGATTTTAAAAACATATCTAATAATGTGAAGCATTACTATACAGACCCTGAAGAAACTCAGAAAGATCTGTGAAATGATGTTGGAATAAAATTAATGACTAAGTACAGTAGGGGTTGATCTTCACTAGGCCCATAAATACTTTCCAGAAGAAAAGGCTACATTGAAAAATAAACAGTGAAAAGGAAGCATGCAGATAGACCTTGAAGTAAACATTATCCAATTAACAACATCTATGGAGGCATGATTGCAATCTTCTTTTACCTAAGTTATATTTACTGACCTATGTTCTTCCCTAATGCCAAATAGCAAAGCCATGAAAATGCAGTAATCATTTTCAAGACATTAGACTTTACAGAAAGAATTCAATGAATGTATTGTTAGAAAGTAAAGATAGATGTTTGAGCTAAAGAGTGAAGAAAATATCCCCAACCTCTGACCCTCCGCGGTGAGAGGGGTACAAGACAAAGCACAAGGAGAATGGACAGAATTACAGTAATGCATACCAGTATTTGCCAAGATGCAATGATGAATGTAACAGGGGAGAAAATCAACATGATCATCACAGGACTTAGCATGGGAGAGTAGAGAGAAGAACAGTGAAAATGCAAGGAGAATTACAAAGGATGTCCTTGCATATTTGGCAGAAGAGTACATGGCATTGATGTCTAAACTATGTGGAGGTATTATAAGCAAATACCTGTGCTCATATGGTGCCAGAAGAAGTGATGAACTTATAATTTACAGGAGTTGGTCAGAGCCACTGGCAACCACCCTTCCCTCACTCCACTGCCAGCCTGCTGGGAGGGACATTCAGCCAAAGGCCCAGCTAAGGAAAAGGACAAGACATCACATGACTGAACCCCACCCCTCGAGAGGTAAGGGAGAACCTACACCAGCCAGCCCTGCTGACTCAGAATCCCCTGGAGGTGGCCAAAGATATGGACAGCCGGACTTGGGCCCCAATGAAAAGCTGGACTATGCAGGTTTCTGGCAATTTGGGACTCATTGTAGATCCTGAAAGGGGGCTAAAGGCAAGGTTGTAATGGAAGAGGGGCAACATCCGAGGTCAGGAAGAGGAAGACAGGCACCCAGGAATGGGACAGAGAAAGATGAGGGAAACACAAACACACACACACACACACACACACACACACACACACACACACACACACACACACACACACACACACAGGGGTAGCCCAAGGCCTTATCAATCCCTGAGCACCAGAACATCCCAAACCCCAAGATGATGGCACTACCATCTTCGCACCAACTGTAGACAAATCTCAGCCTCTCACACGTTTGGAATGGCTCATAACACATCATGGCATTTCCTACTGTACACAACTCTATGCAGAAAAATCATCCACCTTATTTTTGGTTGTCAGTCATGAGGTTTGAACTATGGGCCTGCACGCAGTCCCTCAGCTCTTCAGCTGAAAGTGTGTGCTCTACCACTGGAGCCACAGCACCACCTCCGGTTTTCTGGTGGTTCATTGGAGATAAAATCTCACAGACTTTCTTACCCAAGCTGGCTTTGAACTTCAAGCCTCAGATCTCAGCCTCCTGAGTTGCTAGGATGACAGTTGTGAGCCACTGGCAGCACCCGGCTTCAATTACCTTCTTATAGCCAGGTGAAACCCAACTTGTCAGGCTACAAACCACATGCAACCCTTCACTTCAGACTTTGACACCAGCATCCAAAACTATATTTCCATGGATGGAGAGAATATAATTGACAATACCCAACCATCCCTGCTCCCATTAGCCCACTCCATGCCTAAGACAGGTCAGGACCTCTGGAGTAGTTGGTAAGGCAACGCCCACACTGCTGTGACTTCACACTGGGGCAAACCTGGAGAGTTTTTAGAAATTTCTGTACACTTAGGCTAGCATCTGGTCTCCTAACCACAGTACCCCCATTGCTTCACCATCACTTGCAGGCAAGGGGTGTCTTTCTGGGGTTTTTTGGTTGTTGTTTTTGTTGAGGGGCTTGAACTCAGGGCTTGGGAACTCTCCCTGATGGTGATTTTTGCTCAAGGCCAGTTCTGTACCTTTTGAGCCATGGCGCCATTTCTGTTTGGAGATTGGGGATGACATTCTCATAGGAATTTCCTGCCTGGGCTGGGAAACGAGATCCTCTGGATCTCAGCCACCCGAGTAGCCAGGATGACAGGCGTGAGCCACCAGCACATGGCTTACAGTGATTCATTCTTTAGAATTTCCATTTAGTCCTCTTCTGTACACTACCACCTAGACACTCCTCTATCTCCCTCACAGAAAGCAAAGAGAAGTTTTGTTTCTGGTTGGGGCCATGGGCATTAAAGAGCTCCCTCCACATCTCTACCACTCTCTAAGCTCCCATCCACCTCCTCTGGATGGACTGGTCCTCTGGGGCAGGTCAGACCCACTAGGACTTCTGGGGGCTGCCCTGTATCTCCCCGGCCCATCCAACCTGTACCTGTGGATTTCTGGGCTCAGCTACTCCATGTCCTGGTGGAAGATGTTGGGAGGTTTGCTGATAACCACCTCCAGGGGTGTCCAGGGCAGAAGGAATGTCCAGCTCCCCTCTGTCAAAGAAGGAGACACTAAGCATGGATGGATCTACTAAGATCTACAGGGCATAGCCAACCACCTATCACCAATGTCCATCGGAGTGCTATTTTATTTTCACAGTCCTGGGGCTTGACCTCAAGGCCTGGGTGCTGTCTAGGAGCTTCTTCTGCACAAGGCAAAGCGTTCTTCCACCTGAGCCATGGTGCCACTTCTGGCTTTTTCTGTGTATGATGGGACCGAGGAATCGAACCCACGGTTTCCTGTGTGGTAGGCAAGCCCACTACTGCAAAGACACAATCCCAACCCTGGATAGCTGTTCTTCTCTGAACCCTCAGGCCTGTCTCGGGATAGTCTTGCACAGCAGTATTGAGTTTCTCACCAGCAGCCCTGGCTGGAAATAAACATGCTCAACTATGTTGTAATTTATCTACAGGATCTTTGCTCTCTGTGCTTCCTGTCAGATCCTCTTGCTAAGCAAGACCCCCTTTCAAGTGCTGCCTCTAAAAAGCCCACTCCAATCACCCTGGCAGAGAAAGATCTTGTCCGCTCTGCAGGCTGCCTGCTTTGTCACGCTCTGCCTTCTGGCTGGTGTGGATTAAGAGCACATGAATGAGTAAACCTGGCTTCCACCACCCAATTTCTGAAGGTTCTGATACACTACCCACGACCAGTGCTGTATTACACTCTGTGAGAGTGCACTCAAGGTTCAGGCAGTCTGGGGGCGACAAGATGGGACCATTTTTGTGTGTGGGCTTGAACTCATGTTCTGGGAGTGGTCTCTCTGAGTTTTCATGCTCAAGGCTGGTGCTCTATCACACAGCTCCACTTCTAACTTTTTGGTGGTTCCATGGAGAGTGGATTCTAACCGGCTTTCCAGCTTATGTCGGGCTTCGATCTTTGATGCTCAGATCTTTCCCTCCTAAGTAGGTGTGTCAGACGTGAACCTGAGCCAGAGGTGATGGGTACCAGATCCTTTCTTTGTTTATCTCGTGCCAACAAGCAAGCCCTAGTTAAAATAGTCATTTACAAGGGATCAATTTTCTCTGCGAGGTCAGTTAATACAAGGAGATAAGGTGCCTTTGGAGAAGGTTAGTCTGAGTTGGCCTAGGTCAGTGTGTGTGTGTGTGTGTGTGTGTGTGTGTGTGTGTGTGAGTTTCGGGGATACCTACCCCCATATCTGCAGTGCCTCATCCTCCCAGTGGTGACTATATCCAGGATCCTCACCCCAAGGAAGTGGGTGAGGGGAGGGTACATAAGGTAACATTGAGTGGGATGATCTGAATTCTATCCTGAAACTGAAGCCTGTTGAGCTAATGGAGAGAAGGAAGGTTTAGAGGAGCATCAAAGGAAGCCCCTTACTTTTGGCTACAAGTACCAGAGAGAAGACTGAATCAATTCGTTTTGGTAGTAAGGTAACAGGTGCCCACTATTCATTTATTTTATTATTTTTTTGTGAGTCCCAGGGCTTGGATTTAGGGCTTCGGTGTCATCCCTGAGCTTGTTTCATTCAAGGCTGAGGCACTACCACTTGAGCCACAGCACCATATCTAGATTTTTTCTGGTGGGGGGAGGTGGTTTTTGGGAGATAAGAATATCACAGACTTTGCTTCCTGCGCTGGCCCTTAGTCATGACCATCAGACCTCAACCTCCCGAATAGCCAGGATGATGGTTGGGAGACTCAGTACCTGATGGCCATCATCCATTTATATTCCTCTAGGGCCAGTGCCAGCCACCTGCACTGCACCCCTCTTGTTGTGAGTGGGAAGTAATCATGGGTGGGTTTGATACTTCAACAGCCTGCCTACTTACCTTTAAGCATTGTTCCTGATCAGTTTGATGGCAGCTACTTCCTTATCCACAACAATGACTTGGCTCTGTCACAAGAACAAAGGTCAGGTCTGGAGTCTTTCCTCTGCACACCACCCACCCTCCCTGAAATGACACACCCCAGCAAAGCAAAGTAGACATAGAGTGAATTCATTTTCTTATAACCAGGGTCTGGCCAGATAGATGGCGGTGAGGATCAGAGGCCCAGGATGGTGCTGGGCGGTTGGACAACACGATGCCTCCTCATCCACTTTCCTTTAACTGTCTTAGCAGAAGGTAGTGGGGAAGTACTCAGAGGATGGATGGACAATGAATAACCTTCACGTTCTAGCCCGGGCACAGAGGGACTTATCTCATGGAGCTATTTCAACAGGCTGAGCAAGACAGCTCCTGACCCACAGCCCACCTCAAGTATAAGAGGGTTACCGTGGGTCCCAGCCACATGGAGATGCTGAGCCACCTCCTCCAGGACCCATTCAAACAGTTCCTGAAATAGAGAGAGAGAGAGAGGAAGAAGGAAAGAAAGAAAGAAAGAAAGGAAGAAAGAAAGAAAGAAAGAAAGAAAGAAAGAAAGAAGAAAGAAAGAAAGAAAGAAAGAAAGAAAGAAAGAAAGAAAGAAGAAAGAGAAGGAAGGAAGGAAGGAAGGAAGGAAGGAAGGAAGGAAGGAAGGAAGGAAGGGAGGAGAAGAAAGAAGGAAAGAAGAAAGAAAGAAAGAGAGAGAGAGAGAGAGAGAGAGAGAGAGAGAGAGAGAGAGAAAGTCAGAATTGGACTTAGGCCTGATGCCAGTGGCACAGGCATAATGCTATAGAGGAAGCTGAGATATGAAGATCATGGTTTTTAGCCAGCGCAGGCAGGAATGGTCTGTGAGACACTTATCTCCAAAGAACCACCAGAAATCCAGAAGTGGTGCTGGGGGCTCAAGTGGTAGAGCGCCTGCCTTGAACTGAAGAGCTTGAAGACAGCACCCAGGACCAGAATTCAAGCCCCTGGACTGACAAGAACTGGACTTTCCACCACAACAAGTGGAATAGCAGCTATTGTCATGGGGAGCATGGCAGAGAACTCAGGCTGAGCTTCCTGTAAGCTGGGGGGTCATAAATAGGTCACCCAGCTTCTTCGTGCCTCATTTTATCCAGCTGCAAAACTGAACAGTGAAGGATCCCCTTCCACATGCAGATAGGGTAAGGATGAAAGAGAGCCATGTTTTGTTTTATAATCCCATACCTTTTGCGTGATAAATAACAGGTCCCATCTGAGCCCTTGCAGGGCATCTTCCTGTCATATGCTCACAGAATTTCCAAGAACCATATCTGGCAACCACTCCTTCTATGCCTGGCCCTGCCCCAGGGATCTCCCTATATTGATCCCTTGTTTCCTCACAACTGTCCCAGGAGGATCCTTAGGTCTGATGGTCAAGGTACAGTGCTTCACCTGTTGTCAAGAATCAGCTGCTGTGTACTAAGAGTTTGGGACAATCCATCTAAACCTATGACTAAACGTGGCACTACCTGTCTAGTATCCCAATACAGAGAACCAGTCATGGTGGCCCACACTTGTCACAGGAGGATCTTGATCCAGCCCAGCCTGATCATATATTGACTCTCTATCTCGGAAATGCCCAAGACAGAAAGGCTTGGCTTTCATGGTAGAGTACCTGACTGGCAAGCCTAAGGCCTTGAGTTGAAACCCTAATATACCAAAATGAATAAGAGGCCCGTTGCCAGAGGCTCATGCCTATAATCCTAGATACTCAGTAGGCTGAGATCTGAAGATCATAGGTCAAGATTTAAAATAGAGTTGGACTCACCCATCAGACCTCATGATGAGAAGACCCAGAATCTGATCCATCCAGTGCGCTCCATGCAAACAGAGCTGGTATCCTTACTAAGTGCTGGCCATGCTCTCTGTCCCCCTGGGGAGCCACCCCCTGCGGGCTGCACCCCCAGGTCCTCCCAAGCTCCCTCTGCCACCAACCAGGGACAAGGGAGTAGACAGCTCCAGGGAACACCGATCCCTTGGTCTTATAATTTATGCCGTTCACCCATCCAAGCCCCAAAACCTAAGACACAACATCCATGCACCCCCCCCCCCACCAAAGATAGCAGTTAGATGTTACCCGAAGGGTCCAGAGCTAATTCTTACAACCCACTTCTACACACACACACACACACACACACACACACACACAAACACACACACACAGAAGTCCGGCACAGGTGGTTCATGTCTGTCATCCTAGCTACTCAGGAGGTTGTGGATGATTACAGTTCAATGCCAGCCCATGCAGGAAAGGCTCTGAGGCTCTTACCTCAGTGAACAACCAAATAGATAGAGATGGACCTGTGGCTCAAGTGTCAGAGCACTAGCTTTGAGCTCAGAAGGTCAGGAAGAACACGTATGCCCTGAGTTCAAGACCCAGTTCTTCTAACTACAAACAGACAGACACAGACACAGACACACGACAAACACATACACACACACACACACAAACACACAAACACACACACACACACACACACACACACACACACACATGGACAGCCCAAGGCTCCAGCAGTCCCTGAGGACAGAACCATGAACTCATTCCATTAGGATCACATCCAATCCCCAAGAAGGTGGCACTATTGACCTCAGACCCACTGTAGACAGAACATTGAGCCTCTTACATATCTGGAACATCTCATAGACCAGCATGGCATTTCATACCATACACACTGCTATGCAGAAAACTTAGCCACCTCTTTTTTTGTTGTTGCTCATGGGGTTTGAACTATGGGCCAGGTCACTGTCTCTCAGATTTTCAGCTGAAGGTGAGCACTCTCTCACTTAAGCCACAGCACCACTTCCTGTTCTCTGGTGGTCCATTGGACATCAAGTCTCACAAACTTTTCTGCCCAAGCTGGCTCTGAACAATGGTCTTCACATCTCAGCCTTCTGAGTAGCTAGGATGACAGTTGTGAGCCACTGGCGACTTCCAGTTTCAGCCACCTTTACATACCCAGAGGAAAACCATCTCATAAGGCCACAAACTCCTTGCAACACTTCACTTCAGACTTTGTCACCAAGCATCCAAATTCATCCTTTATTGGAGAGAATACGGACACAGCTATCCCACCCCTGCACCCATTCGCTCACTCCCTGCCTGCCACAAGCCACGTCCTCTAGAAGCTGTGCCTTTAAGCTGGGATAAATTTGGGGAGTTCTTAGAAATGTCTGTACAGTGGGGCGAACACCTAGTCTCCCAACCACAGCACCCCCTTCTTCGTCCCTCCCACACCTGGGCCATTCTTTGCAGGCAAATGTGTTTTACTTTCTTTCATTTTTCAGTTGTGGGGCTTGAACCCTAGGCCTGGGTGCTGTCCTTGAGCATTTCAGCTCAAGGTGAGCACTCTACTACTTAAGTCACAACACAACACCACTTGTGCTTTTCTGGTGGTTCATTGGAGATAAGAGCTTCAGGGCTTTTTCTGCCCAGGCTGGCTTTGACCCCTGATCCTCACATCTCACCTCCTGATTACCTAGGAAGACAGTCATGAGCTAGTACCACCCGGCCAATGATACTTTTCCTTGCCTGTCATCCTATCCTCTCAGGAGACTGAGATCTGAAGACTGCAGTTGGATGCCACCCTTGGCAACAAAGTCCATGAGAACTCTTTATCTCCAATTATAAACACCCAAACAAGTTGGAAGTGGAGCTGTGGCTCAAATAGTAGAGTGCTAGCTTTGAGTATAAATGACAAGGGATAGGACCCAGTCCCTAGTTTCAAGTTTTTTTAGCAAAGATGCACCCAAGAAAGGGAAACGGGTGGGCATACAGGAGCTGAAAGCTCACACATAATACTCAAGACTCCCAGAACAGACCCCATCCTGCTCTGATTCTCTTGATTCTATGTCCTACATCATGGTAATCCTAGATGGAACTTCCCATGCAGCAAGTTAGGATGTTCAAGTACAATCGCATATTCAGGATCCCCTGACCTTATCAAAGACTCAAGATCTCTCACTGTCCTGCCTCTACACTAGTAAGGAAGTAAGGTGTAGTTATCCAACCACAGGATGTGGGAATGAAAGGATTTCTCGGACATGGGACGCAGACACTAGGGCTCCAGGTCCCTCTCTCTCACGAAGCAGAAAAGGGCTGATCTATCCCAGGAATTTTCCTGGGTTCTGAGTATCCTCAAAGAAATAACCCTGCTCACAGACCAGTGCCTCTGGTTTTCCCACCAGCCTCTATACAAATCTTCCCCACCTTAAGTTTGCCCTCTCTGAATCCCAGATCTGCCATCTAGGCTAAAAGCTGAGCCAGCAAAGAGACCCATCTCTGCCTCTGAGAATGGCATTCACGGGGCCATTGCGCCCCCTATAGGAAGTCTGGGGCAACAAGGGTCCTTACTCCCACCCTCATTCCCTGGCTGCCCTGTGCTAGTGAAGAGCTTACTTCTGTCTCTGGTGGAGGAAAAGAACGGGATAGGGGGTGTCAACTTCAGATTGAGCCCTGGAGAGTCCCAGTCGCCAAGGATGTACTGCACAGGCATCCTTCAGTGGACGATAGCCAGGTAGTCAATGGTGAATCCAATGTGCCAGGACTCTTAATAGCAGTGTGGCTGGGTCAAAGGCTCTATCACTTTTGGTCTAGGTTGTCAGGCGAAGTCATGTCTCCAATGTCCTGACACTCCTGACCTGTGATTGTCCTCCCTCTTCATCTTCCTGCTTATCCCTTGCCCCCCCCCGACACTCCCTCACACCACTACCTCCTTAGCTGTTGGACAGCTTGTTCTTATCTGACCAGAAAATGAAGTCATTGGCACCAGGGATGATTGAAACCTGGTGACCCGCCCTGAGTCCTAGTGCCTACCTGAGGCTGCTTCCCTCTGCAGTGGGCTACCACACAGCTCCTAGATGTCAGCAAGTTGCTGAGGTGTCAGTAGCTTCATCCTACAAACTGGCTTTAGGCTCTGAAATTGTCCACACATAGATTGTGAATGGTTGGCTCCCTTGATCCTGGGACTCCAAACCAAGGCTCACATGTTCTCCCTTCTTCCTTCCTTTCCTCTTTTTCTCCATCCAGCCTTCCCTCCTCTTTCTCTTTTTTTCTTCCTTTCTCTCACTCCTGGGCCTTGAACTCCGAGCCCAAGTGCTGTCCCTGAGCCTTTTTACTCAAGGCCAACAGACTACGGCTTGAGCCACACATCCACTTCTGGTGTTTTCTTTTTGGTAGTTAGTTGGAGATAAGAGTCTTACAGGCTTTCCTGCCTGAGCCTCAAGCATCGATCCTCCCATCACAGCCTCCTATGTAGCTAAGATGACAGGCATGAAGCACCGGCATCCAGCTCAAACCAAGGTTTCTTTATGTGCTGTGGAACCAGCACTGGAAACTCTCATTGTCTTTGACCCCTCCAGAGCCTGGCACACACTGTAACTCTGTTGGATAAATAAATGAGCATCTGTCTACAAAAATACTACATAAAATCCCATCGCATCCAGGTAAGCATCCAGGTGGACGGACAAAGCCTGATGTAGCTCTCTCACAGTTCCCCCTCCTCCCTCTTCCCACCCTCCTGGTGCCACCAAACATAACTGTTTGGGCTCCGATGATATGATCCACGGTGTACTCGCTGGATTCCGGGGCCTCTGGGATGCCTATCTTCACAAAGATCTCTGGTCAGCGGCTGACCAGCTTTGTGGCTCTCAATTCCCCAGTCAGGAGTGAATGAGGTTGCCATGAGCTGAAGACCAGGTTCAAGGGGCCTACTCTCCTATCCCTGGGGACAGCCAGGATGGCCCATCACATCTGGCCCCCGTTTCATGTTGCAGAGAAAGGATCCTGGAGGCATCTTGGGTTTCTGAATCTATCAGAGTCCAGTGCAGGTGCTGAGAATCCTCTCTACTCACAGGTGGCAGGCTAGGGATGGTGAGGTCATAACCTCTTCTCCCCATGACATCCTCAACGTTATGCCTTGGTCGCAGGACCCCCACCAAGAAGACCACCGATAGTCAGACTCTACAGCTGTTTTATTTAAACAGGCTGCAGCTGGGGCCTTGTCCTACACTGTGATACAGTGGAGCCCAAGAGGAGAGCCCTGAGCTAAGGATTTACAGGTCTTATAAAGGCACACAACCAGGTGGTTTAGCACCACGTGTTGCTATGCTCTGAAACAAGCAACAAATGGTCACTGCCTCAAGTATTTTAACCCTTCACTCAACTGTGGTGGTCACACTAGAGAGAGTCAGAGGAGAATCAACAGCTGCCACATAAAAATAATCAAGGCACGACGTTCATAGCAGGAGACCATCTGTCTTGGAAACTCTGCTTGTGATACTTTGAACATCATTGATTGTTGGCTGAAATGGTCCGTCTAATTTGACCAATAATCCCAGTTGTTAGTAGAAATTGCCAGCTTCAAGAAAAAAACCCTCTAAAAGGTGGTATTTCATTTGTCCCAATAAAACTTAAAGGGTTCCAAGCCGGGTGCTGGTGGCTCACGCCTGTAATCCTAGCTACTCAGGAGGCTGAGATCCGAGTATCGCTGTTCAAAGCCAGCCCAGGCAGGAAAGACCCTGAGACTCCTATCTCCAATAAACCACCAGAAAACCGGAAGTGGCGCTGTAGCTCAAGTGGTAGAGTGCTTGCCTTGAGCTGAAGAGCTGAGGGACAGTGCCCAGGCCCAGAGTTCAAGCTGCATGACCGACAAAAAAAAAAAAATGAAAAAAAAGAGAAAACTTAAAGGATTCCAATGTTAGCAGTCCCCTTTTCTTTCCAGACAGCCCACAGCAGGTTACAGAAAATGGCATTCAGCAAGTCCTACCTAACTGCCACGGCCTGATACTGAGCAGGCTCCAGCAGGGGGAATGCATTTGCCTACCACTGCCCAGCTGGAAACAGCACAGGCAGGACACAGATTAGAGTCTGCAGGACACCAGGGAGGACTTCAAACCAGTGCACTCCCCCAGGAGGGAATCCACACCACCAGTGGGGTCCCAGAGCCCCCTGCCTAGATGCCCATGGACACCCTCAATGCCCTTGGTAAGGTTGCCCTCTCATCCTCTGTAGTGGGGAACCATCTGCAATGTCACATCGCTCACCACTTCCCAGAGCCTCCTAGATTCACAGCCCCTGCCCTACTCCCCCCCTCCATCTCCTTCTCTAGTTACATTTGGCAGACACATTCCCAACCCTTGAATTAGCTCCAACTATACAAACGAGAGCAGACTGTCTGGCTGGAAGAGTGCAGCTGTGGTCACACTCGTCTCACAAGCCTTCAGGCTTAAGACAGAAGGTGTCCACTTTGGTCTGTGGTTCACACAGGCCTCCTAGGGAAGACCCACGCAGGCCCAGCAGCTACTGTAGGCTATAGGAAAGGGGGAAGAGAGAGGTGAAAAGGAACATCTACTGAAATCTTCCCCAAAGGAGCCATGAAACAGTGAAGGTGAAAACAAAAATTATGGTTGGTCTCATACTTGGCATTGATGAAAAAAGAACAACAAGTACACACACACACACACACACACACACACACACACACACACACAAATCCAGAACAGTGACACAGTGACTGTAGACTCATCCATGCAGCACCTGCAATTTGTCAACTGATCATTCACCTCAGCACTGTCAGGCTCTCTCTCTCTCTCTCTCTCTCTCTCTCTCTCTCTCTCTCTCTCTCTCTCTCTCTCTCTTTCATGCACACACACTCTCTCTCTCTCTCTCTCTCACACACACACACACACACACACTCACACACATAGACTCAGAGTAGTGCCCCTCCTGAGTTTGTTGGTTCCTCATCTGGGACAATGTACAAGTTGGAGCACGGGAGTTCCCTTGTCAGAACCAGGGGCTCGACCCAAGGAAGCACTGCTCTAATCATGCTGAACCACCCTGCCTCTCCCTTTCTTCAGGGACAGACACCTTCCCTTGGGAATAACCAGCCTTGACACCCCATTCACCAAAACCCTAGACCAGTACTCTGGGTGAAGTAGTCCTGAGACAGGTGGCTCTTCAAAGCCTAGACTGAAAACAAGCAGGAGGTCATGGTGCCCCCAGAGAAGTGTCTGACCCGGGGTCGGGGCAGTGTTGGGTAAATGGATGGGGTCCTAAAGGCTACATACATGGATGAACTTCCTACTTCCAGCCTAGATGCTTCTGGGTGACTTGGTGGATTCTGGGGGAGGATGAGGAAACCAGATGGACCTGGAGCACCGGCAGATGGTGGCAGAGCTGGGAACTGTGATCACCCTGTTAGTGCTGTTGACTGCTGGAGTGGGGGGGACAGGCAGGGTGTACGTGTGTTGGAGGGGCATGTTCTTCCCAAACGTTCACCTTCTATCTGATCCCTAGTGCCCTCACCTCCCTAGTGGGCTCTTCTGGGACCCTCCTCAGTGGAAAGGGTGACCAAGCACAAAAGACAAGGGCTCACACAGAAGTGGTGGGGCTATCTTCTGCATCCAACACCCCCCACCCCTCCAAAAAAGGAAAAATCCCAAGAAGGCAGGTGTGGAGTTGCTGCTCCCCACCTCTGACTAAAGCCACCAGGTTCTCCCCAGGGAGAGGAAGGGTGCAGATGCATGGCTCTGTGGCTCCCACTGCTCTAGGCCAGGGGCTCAGTGGCACCCCCTCATCACCCATCCCTGCATCTGCCCTTTTGCTGGGACACTGTCCACTAGGGATGCGGGTGGGTTCCCAGAATCAACATCCACTCCCCTACCCCCCATTCCTGGGGCTCATTTGTGGCAGAGTCAGAGCTGGCCTGCCTGGTGCTGGCGAGGTGCGTTTGGGACACAAGAGGGGAGGCAGGAATCACAGGTCTAGGTCTGTGGCAGGTGGAGGGTAGGAGGAGTTTGTGAGGTGCAGACCACGGGCTTCCACTGGGGACTGGGACCGGGTCAGGGCCATAAGGAGGCCAGTGGTACACCATTGCTGGATGATTCCAAGAGGCGCCACTGGTCCAAGCTGGCAGCAACCTGTTTCAAATGCAGTGTCACAGGGAGGGCAGGAGAAGGGGCCTGGGCAGGGGCAGACAGGTGGCAGGGCTGAGCTTCTGGTGCAAGGACCTTGGACTCAGGGCCTACCTGGCCTCTAAGCCTCCCTGAGGCTCTGAGACGGATGTGCCTGCTGTGCTGGCTTTGTGTCCTCTGTGCTCCTGGCCCACACCTGTGTTCCTACAGCAGTGGAGGCCAGCCATTGATGCTGCCACCCCTGGTGCATGTGCCTGCTCTTCTCTGCTCTCTCTCTGCCTCACTTCTTACCCAGACTGCCCAGTCCCTGCTGCGCAAGTATGCCAGCTACCGTGTTCCCCTGGCTGCAGCAACTATGTGCTCCTTCAGCCATGCCCTGTCCTCCCTTCAGTCACAGCCCCTCCCCACCTCGGGCATGCCCCTGCTCCTGCTTTGTGCTGCCCTGACTCAGCTCTAAGGCTACCAGGCCATGACAGAAGCAGCGTCACCTCAGCTCAGGGCTTCCTCCCAAGCCCAGCAGCTGCCTGGGGGAATTGTAGATCCCCTCACAACAAACACTGGGGAAGACAATTCTCCATCCACACCACACACCAAGCAGATGCAAGGTAATGCTCCAGGTTTGTGTGTGTGTATGTTTGTATGTGTGTGTGTATGTGTGTGTGTGATTGTCCTATCAAGGAATCAGAAAATTGAATCTTTTGGGATGACAGCACACAGCACAATTTAAAAAAAAAAAGCTCAAAGAACCCTGTGTAATGGATTCAGCACAATGTGCCTTTTGAAGGACTCAGCACACAGCAACTTTTGGGATCCACATGGTAATTTAATTAGCAATACGATTAGACATGCCATTTTGACATCACTAAACTTAAATATCATAATATTATGACATTATATGTCACAGTGATATTATAGACATATTGTGAATTCCTATTCTGTGATTTCATGCTATTACAAGCTAGCAATATTGGTGGATATCAAAAATCCATTGTGACCTCAAGGACATTGTGACATGAAAATCCCTTTGTGACATCACAGTGCCATTGTGATGTCATTAACCTGTTCTGACATCACAAACCTGTCCCATCCATTGTGACCTCATCAACAATGTGACATCACAAAGCTATTGTGACATTACGATCACCTTGATTACCTCCCAAACACATTATGACATCCTTAGCACCTTTGAAAAACACATGGCCTTTGTGACATCACAAGCCCTTTGTGCATCCATATCCTCATTGTGAAATATGAATTGAGATCAAATATGCCATTGTAATATAACAAAGCATTTACAGTATAATCATTGGTGTGACATCAGATTGTCATTATGAAAACATCAGGTGATTGTGACATCACAAATCTGTAATGACATCGTACCACTATGACACCACATTGTCATTGAGAAAACATATATACATTATGAAGGCCTATTATGTGATTTCGTTGTATTTCAAATGTGTGTTCATATCAAAAAACACATTTTGACTTCATAACTATTGTGACATGACAATCCCTTTGTGATATACCATTGCCAGTGTGATATCTCTAAACAACTGTGACAACTCAAACATGTCCTGTCCTCATAATTTTTGTTACATGTTGCCACTGTGTTAGGCCCATTGTGAGCTCAATCTATTTTCAACCTCATATTATTTCAGGTATGACATTAAATATTAGAAATATACTGTGATATTATGAATATTGTGACATCACACTGCTAGATGTAATGACCATTGTGTCACATTGTCACATCACAAATCTGTTCTGACTTCATCACATTTGTGCCAACAAATGACTTTGGAATCCTCACAATCCCATTCTAAACTCATATACTCATTATGAGTTAATGACAATTGAGGTCTGGAATGCAATTGTCACATCACCAAACTACTGCGACATCACAAAACTATTTTGAACTCATCACTATTATGGCATCACCAATTAATTGTGACATAACAACACTCTTACGACATTGTAATTTGACATCATATTGCAATTGTGGTATTACTGAACCATCATGCTTTCACAAACCTATTATGATCGCATCACATCTTAGAAAATTATGGTCTTTGAGACATCAAGCTCCTTCTGTGAACTTGTATAATTGTGAACATGTAGCAATTGAAAATTGAAGTAAGATGAGATATTGCAAACTAGTTTTGACATCACTAACCCATTTTTATGTCATTAACACTTTGACAACCAGAACCTTAGGAACCTTAGCACTTTTGACAAAATACATGGCCTTTGTTTCACCACAGTTCATTTGTATATGTCATTGTGACTTCATTCTCATATCCTCATTATAAACTAATGGCAATTAAGATCTGATATGCCATTGTGACATAATAAACCCTTTGTGACATCATCACCAGTGTGACATCAGACTGTCATTATGACACCATCAGCTCATTGTGACATCACCAAGCTACAATGACATCATAGCATTATGACATTGCATTGCCATTTTGCTGTCATAGACACATTGTGAATGTATATCTTGTGATTTCATTCTATTTCAAATGTGGCATATCAGTTGATATCATAAACACATTGTGACTGCATAACCATTGTAAGATAATAAACCCTGTGTGACATCATAACCAGGGTAATATTATATTGTTGTTATGACATCTTTAGCTTATGGTGACATCACAAAATGATAATGACAGCATAGCATTTGGCATTGGCATTGTGACATCATTTTCACATTATGAATGCCAAATCTGTGATTTCTTTGTATTTGAAATGTGGCATGTGGGTTGATATCAGAAACTCATTGTGATGTCATAACCATTGTCACATCAAAATCCCTTTTTGACATCAATTTGGCAATGTGACATCACACTGGCAATGTGATGCTAGTAAGGCATCGTGATATCACAATGGTCATGAACTCACAATGGATTTCTGGTATCAACCGACATGCCACATTAGAAATAGAATCAAATCACATAATAGGCAAACACAACGTGTCTATGACATCAGAATGACAACGTGATGTAACAATGCTATGATGTCATTGTAGTTTTATATGTCAAAATGACCTTATCATGTCATAATGGCAACATGATGTCACAATTATGATTATGTCAGAAAGAATTCGTTATGTTTCAATGGTATATCTGATGTCAGTTTTCATTAGTTCCCCACGAGGATATGGATACAAAAAGGTTCTGTGATGTCACAGAGGCCATGTGTGTTTTCAAAGGTGGTAAGAGGTCATAATAGGCTTGGGATGGCACAATGTGATCCATAATGTCACAATGGAAATGAGATATCCCATTGGGATTTTGATGTCACAGTGGTGATGAGGTCACAATGGTTTTGTGATGTCACAGTTTGTTTGTATGATATATCAAATTTCAATGACTCATAATTCAATATGAGGATACCAAGTGATAGAAGAAGCTCCATAGTATGAGGTCATACTGTGTGAAAACCCAATGGGACAGAGATTCCACAATAACAATGTGATATCTCACCATCATGTTATAAGAATGTTTTGATGTCACAATTGGTGATGCAATACTGATGAGGCGGTCGCAATAGATTTGAGATGTCCCAAGGTGTTGGTGATGGCACAATGGTATGTGGATCTCAGTTGTCATTAACATACCATGAGTATATGAGTTTGGGAAGGGATTCTGATGTCAGCAAAGCATATGTAGTGAAAAAGGTGAAGAACTAACAGGTCTGAGATGTCACAAAGTAATAAAATGTGTCTGATGTCCAGCGCTGTGATATCATGATGTTACACTGGATTTTAGATATCTCATGCCATATCTGAAATACGAGGTCGAACACAGATTTTCAACTCAAAAAGGCCTAAGATATCACAATGGCATGTCACAAAATTATGAGAACAGGAGAGGTATTTGATGTCACAGTGGATTAGGAATATAACAAAGGCAATGTGCTGTGACAAAGAGATTTAGATGTCACAAAGGTCATGAGTTCACAATGGTTTCCTGATATCAACACAGATGGCACATTTGAGATAGAATGAAATCAAAGAATAGGCATTCAAAATGGGTCTATGACATGAAAATAACAATGGGATGTCAAGGCAGCAATGTTTGATAGGATATGTAATCATTACCTTGCTCATGTAACTGTAAAACTTCTGTACACTGTATTTACTACAAAAAAAACCCCACAGAAGAAAAAAAAGAAAAATAATGTATAGTGTCATTGGGGTTTGGTGATGTCACAATGAATGGTGTTGTCATGATGACAATGTGATTTCAGAGTCATAATTATTGCACAAAGTGTTTGTGATGATACAATGTTATGAGTGATAACAATTTTCATTAGTTCACTATGAAGATATGAGTACACAAAGGGTCTGTGATGCCACAGAGGTCATGTGTTTGTTTTTTCTTCTTTTTTCATGTGTTTTTGTGAAAATACTGTACAGAGGGCTGACAATTACATGGGCAAGATAATGAGTACATTTCTTTTCAAACATTATAGCCTCCTAATTTGTTTCCCCTTCCCACGCCTTCCCATCCTCTCCCTGCCATGCCACCGAATCCTCCCCGCTCCCCTTCCCCCTCTCCGCACGAAAGTTGTAAAGTTCATTTTCGACATAACGACTTGTACATCAAGAGTTCACAATAGCTTTGTGATGTCACAATGTGATTGTGAAGGCACAACAGCAATGTGATGTCACAATGGTTTTGTGATGTCAAAGTGGTGACAAGGTCACAATGAGTTTGTGATGTCACTATGAGTTTGTAATATCACAATGACATGTCCAATTTCAAACTCTACTAGTTCACAATGAGGATACAATTTCAAAGAAAAAATCTTAAGCTCCAAAGACCATGAGTTTTTAGTCATAACTTGTGCAATATGCTGCCATTAGTATATTTTAGGCCTTTAGTAAGCTTATAATATGTTTTCAAACTCATAATATTTCAGGTATGACATATGATATCAGAAATCGTCTCTGACATGAACATTGTTACATCACATTGATAGACATCAAGACCATGGTGTCACATTGTGTACTCACAAATTTGTTAGTGTTTCATCACATTTGTGCCAACACATGACTTTGGAAACAACACAGTCCCTTTGTGAACTCATATCTTAATTGCAAATTAATGACATTTGAGATACGGCATGCCATTTTGACATTTCCAATCAATTGTGACAGCACAAACCTATTATAGTGGAATCACATTGTGATCTAATAGCCATTGTGGTAGCACAATACCTTCATGACCCCACATTTCCATAGTGATATCACTAACCCAATGTGAAATTCCAATCCTCTCATACCCAATCCAGGTATGAAATGTGATACTCATATCCAGTGTGACATCTTGAACATGGTGACATCACTCTGATAGATGTTATGAGCATTTTGTCACATTCTGACACCTGTTAGGACTTCATCACTTTTGTGACAATGCATGCCTTTGGAGACATCTCAGTCCCTCTGTGAGCTCATATACTGATTGTGGGTTTATGACAATTGAGATCATCTGTGTCATTTTGATATCACCAACCGATTGTGACATCACACACCTCTTGTAAACTCATCACCAGTATGTCATCACCAATTGTGATATCAAAACGTTATTAAGTCATCATATTGCAACATCACATTGCCATTGTGATGTCACTCTTCCACTGTGTTTTCAAAAACCTACTGCATTTTGGAAAATTCATAGCCTTTTATACTTGTCTTCTTCTGTGAACTCGTATCGTCATTGTGAAATAGTAGCAACTGAACTTGTACATGTGATTAGGAGATGTGACTTCACAAAACTATTTGATTTCATCACCAATGTGACATCACAAAACCATTGTGAGCTTTCATTGCCATTTGAAATCACTATCACATTGTGACATCCCAAACCTATTAGGACCTCTTAGCACCTTTGAAAAAACACATGGCCTTTGTGACATCACAGTCCCTTTGTGTAACTATACCCTCATTATGAACTGACAATTGATATCAAACATGCCATTGTAACATCACGAACCCTTTGTGACATCACCAGTGTGATATTGTCATTATAGTAGCATCAACTACTTTTGACATATATCTACAAAGACAAGATAGCATTATGAGATCACAGTGCCATTGTGATGTTATAAAAAGATTATGAATGCCTGATTTTAATCTTCTTTTTGCCAGTCCTTGGGCTTGAACTCTGGGCTTGGGTGCTGTCCCTGTTCTTCAGCTCAAGGTGAGCACTCTATCGCTAGAGCCACAGAGACGCTTCTGGTTTCTAGTGGTTTTCATTGGAGATAAGAGTCTCATAAACTTTCCTGCCTGAGCTGGCTATGAACTGCATTCCTCAGATCTCAGCCTCCTGAGTAGCTAGGTTTACAGGCGTGAGCCACTGGCACCCAGCTTTTTTATTCTATTTCAAATTTGACATTTGTGTTGATATCAGAAAACTAATGTGACCTCGTAACCATTGTAACATCATAAATCAGCAGTGACATCAAATTGTCATTATGACACCATCAGCTCATTGTGACATCACCAAACAACAATGGCATCATAGCATTATAAATCAAAGTGATATTGTTATGAATTAACAGTGTGAAGGCCTATTCTGTGAATTCACTCTGTTTCAGAAACCCATTTTGACCATATAACCATTGTGATATCACAATTCTTTGTGACATCACATTGCCATTGTGATATCATTAACCTGCTGTGCCGTCACTACCAGTCCTGTCTTTGTAAAGTTTGTGATATGCTGCCATGGTAATATAGTATTGCCGTTGTGAGCTCATAATCTGTTTTCAATCTCATATTTCTGGTATGACATGTATATCAGAAATCCCTTATGACATCATACTGCCAGATGTCATGACCATTGTGTCACATTGTGACATCAAAAAGCTGTTAGACCGGCATCACATTTGTGACAATGCATGCCTTTGGAGACATTACAGTCCCTCTTTGAACTCATATATTTATTGTCAATTAATGACAATTGAGATATCCCATGCCACTCTGACACCATGAACCTATTGTGACATCACAAACTTATTGTGAGCTCATCACGAGGATGGTATCAACAACTAATTGTGGTATCAAAGCATTATTTTGAAGTGATATTGTGGTATTCGCATTGTTATTTCACTGCACATTGTGTTTTTGCAAACCGATTATGGCCACATCACATCTTAGAAACTTCATGGCCTTTGAGACTTCAAGCTCTTTCTGTGAACTCGTGTAATTATTACTCCTAAGGCAATGATGAGATATCACTAACCCATTGTGACCACATCACTGCGATGACATCACAAACTCTTTGTGATATCACATTGCCATTGTGCCACCATGATCACATTGTGACATCCCAAACCTATTAGGACCTCAGAATCTTTGAAAGAAAGCATGGCCTTTGTGACATCACAGGCCATTTATGTACCCATATCCTCATTTTGAGCTAATGACAATTGAGATCATACATGCCACTTTAACGTCGAAAACACTTTGTGAAATCATTACCAGTGTAACATCACATTGTCATTATGACAACATCAGCAAATTGTGACATCCTAAAACAATGACATCATAACATTATGACATCACAGGGTCATTGAGATGTCATAGATACATTGGAATGCCTATTCTGTGGTTCCATTCTATTTCAAATGTGGCAGGTGGGTTGATATTAGAAATATATTTGGACCACGTAATCATTATGACATCACAAAACCTTGATGACACCACATTGCCATTATGATATCATTAACCCAATGTGCCATCACAAAAATCTCCTATTCTCATAAATTTTTTGACATGTTGCCAATGTGACCTCTTTGGCATCTCTGAGTTCATAAATTGTTTAACTCATACTTCAGGTATGACATGATATCAGAAGTCCACTGTGACATCATCACCACTGTGACATCACACTGCCAGATGTCATGACCACTGAGTCACATTGTGACACCACAAATCTGTTAAGACCCATTACACTTGTGCAAATATATACCTTTGGATACATCATTATCCCTTATGAACTTATATATTCATTGTCAATTAGAGATCTGGCAGGAGATTGTGACATCACCATCCCATTGTGAAATCACAAACCTATGTGACCTTATCACCTGTATGGATCACCAACTATTTGTCACTTCAAAACAATACTATCTCATGTAATGTTAACATCACATTGCCAATGGAATATCTCTGTCCCATTGCATTTTCACCAACCTATTATGTCCTCATTATATTTTACAAAATTTATGGCCTTTCTGAATTCTAGCTCCTTATGTGAACTTGTATCTTCATTGTGATCTAGTAGAATGAAATTGGACAGGTAATGGTGATATTACAAATTCATTGTGACATCACTATCCAAGTGTGACTTATCACCACTGTGACATCACAAACCCATTGTGATATCACATTGCCACAGTGATATCACGGTCACCTTGTGATATCCCAAACCTGTTGTGACCTCTTAGCACCTTTGAAAAAGCACATGTTTGTAACACCACAGTCCTTTTAGGTAACCATATTCTCATTGTGCACAAAGGACAACTGACATCAGACATGCCATTGTACCATTACAAACGCTTTGTGACATCATCTACAGAGTGAGATCACATTGTTGTTAGGATACCATAAGCCCATTGTGACATCCCAAAATGACAATGACAACATAGCATTATGACATCACATTTTCATTGTGAGGTCATAGAGACAATGTGGTTGCCTATTCTGTGATTTCATTCTATCTCAAATGTGGCATATAGGTTGATTTCAGAAACCCATTGTGAACCACATTACCATTGCGACATTGCAATCCCTTTGTGACCTCATATTGATATTGTGATATCATTAATGCAATGTAACATCACAAACCTTTCTTGTCTTCATAAATTTTGAAACAAGCAACTAGCTTGACCTGGGTTGGATGCCCAGAGCTAATTGCAGCCTCAATCATGAACCCTCAGACCTCCAAAGAGCAGCCCAGCCATTTGTTAACTGGTATTCAAACAACCAACCCGCAAAATAATCATGTCCAATGCTCCACACTTCAAAGGTCAAGGCTTTTTCCTTTCCTTCATCCTCCTTCTCTACAGACCTGTCCTACCTTTCAGGTCTTTTCTTTTTTTCCTTCCACCATTCCCTTCTTCTCTTCAGGTTGCTGTACTCTTGACAGGTCTTCCCTGCCCTGTCCAGGTGGCCAGTTGCTGTTTTTCACCTCCTGCTCACGCTCAATTTCCTCTCCTCCCAGGAATTTAACCTCTTGCAGTTTCAACAGTTCTTTCCTTCCAGGCCTTTCCCCTTTTCATTCCCGCTTCTGTTGCTCTGAACATGCAACCTATATATAGACTGTACCCTGCCCCCACTAAAATGTTTCCTGCATAACAGTTTTCAATCATCACTTCCCAAATGTCCATGCCCAATAACTTCTTGGCAGCTCACCACGTGGGGCTTAACTTCCTATCTCTTCAGCAGCATGTCCTGCCCACTCCAGCAGCATGCACCCCCCTGTCTGGTGGTCCAGTCCAGGAGGTCTATCTGTTCCCATGGATTATAGGGGCACTGTTGGTTATTACAGCGTCCTCATGGTGAACTAGTAGCGATTGAAATTGGACAAATAATTTTGATATGACAAATTCATGATCTAACTAACCCATTGTGACCTCAAAACCACTGTGACATCATGAAGTCACTGTGACGTAACGTTGCTGTTTAGTCACCAGGATCACATTGTGACATCCCATATCTATCATGACCTCTTATAACCTTTGAAAAAATACATAGCTTTGTGACATAACAGTGCCTTTGTGTACCCAATCCCCACTGTGAAATATTGACAATTGAGAACAGACATGACATTTTAACAATAAAAAGTTTGAGGTCATCACAACTGTGACATCACATTGTCGTTGTGATACCATCTGCTCATTGTGAAATCACAAAAATAAAATATGATAAAATTATAATTTCACATTGTCATTGTGATATCATCTATATATTATGAATGCCTTTTCTGTGATTTCATTCTTCTTCAAATGTGGCATATAGGTGGATATCATAAACAAATCATAAACTCATAACCATTGTGACATCACAATCCCTTTGCACATCACATTTTCATTGTGATATCACTAACACAGCGTGACATCACAAACCTGTCCTGTCATCATAACTTTTGTGACATGCCTTTTTTTCCTCATAATCTGTTGGCCACCTCATTAGATTTCACATATGACATTTGATATCACAAATTCCCAGTCACGTCATGACCATGGTGTCATCACATTGCCAGATGTCATAACCATTGTGTCAAATTCGGACATCACAAACCTTTTAGGATTTCAATATGTAACAACACATACTTTTGGAGAAACCACAGTCCCTTTGAGAACTCATGAATTCATTGTAAGTTAAAGACAGTTGAGAACCATCATTTCATTGTGACATGGACAGCACATTGTGACACCACCAAACTTTTGTGGCTTCATCATTAATGTGGCATCATCAACTATTTGTGACACCAAAATTATATTCTGACATGATGTAGTGAGTTGACATTGCCATGGTGATATCACTGTCCCACTGTTTCAAAAACCTAACATGACCTCATAACATTAAAAAAAAAATTTATGTCCCTTAGGACCTCAAGATCCTTCTGTGAACTTGTAGGCAGATTGTGAAATACTAGCAATTCAAATTGGACATGTGTTTGAGGTATTACAAAAACATTATAGCATCAAAAACACATTGTGACCTCATCACAACTGTGAATCATAAAGATATCATGACCCTTAAATACTTTTGAAAACACATATGGCATTTGTGACATTACAGTCCCTTTGTGTACCCATATCCTCAATTTGAACACATGACAAGTGAATTCATATATGCCATTGTAATATCACAAACACTTTGTGACCCCATCACCAGTGACAACACATATTCATTATGACACCATCACCTCCTTGCAACATCACCAATTTACAATGACCTCATAGCTTTATGATATTATATTGTCATTGTGAGGTAATAGACACATTGTAAATGCTTATGCTCTTATTTCATTCTATTTTAAAAGTGGCATGTGGGTTGATATCTGAAAATCATTTTGATCTCATAAATATATGGCATCACAATCACTTTGTGACATCACAGTGCCATGGATATATCACTAACAAACTGTGACATCACAAACATGCCCTGTCCTCATAAGTCTTATGACGTGCTGCAATTGTGATGTCTTAGGCTCTTTATGAGCTCGTAATCTGTTTTCAAACATAATAATTCAGTTATGATATGCGATATTAGAAATCCCCTGTGACATCATGACCATTGTGACATCATACTGACAGACATCATGACCATTGTGTCACATTATGACATCACAATCCTCCTAGGACTTCATCACATTTGTGACAACACATGACTTTGGAGATACCACAGTCCATTGTGAACTCAAATTCTCTGTGATTACAGAATAACTGAGAACCTTTATGCCATTTAGATATGACCAACCAATTGTGACAATATAGACCTACTGTGACCCCTTACCTGTATGGAATCACCAACTAATTTTGACATCAAAACTTTTTGTAATGTCACAATGTGACACGATGTTCATGACATCTGTCAGTGTGATGTCACAATGGTCATGATGTCAAAGTGAATTTCTGATGTCTCATGTCATACATGAAATATGGGGTTGGAAACAAATTCTGAGGGCAAAAAGTCATAAGATATCACAATGTCAGCATGTCACAGAAGTTATGAGGATAGGAGAGGTTTGTGATGTCACATGGTATTAGATATATCACAATGGCTCTGTGATGTCACAAAGTGATTATGATGTCAAAATGGTTATATAGGCACAAAAGTGTGTTTCTGATATCAACTCTCATGCCACATTTGAAATACAATGAAATCACAGAATATATATTCATAATGTGTCTACGACTTCACAATGACAATTGTTGTCATAATGCGATTATGTCATTGAGTTTGGTGATGTCATAATGAGCTGATGCTCTCATAATGAAAATGTGATGTCACACTGTTGAGGATGTCACAAACACTTTTTGATGTTATAATGGCATGTCTGATCTCAATTGTCATTAGTTAACAACAAGGATATAGGTACACAAAGGTACTGTAATGTTGAAAAGGGTATGTGATTTTTCAAAGGAGCTAAGAGGTCATAATAGATTTGAGATGTCACAATGGAATCATGATGTTACAATGAAAATATTGTCACAAAGGGTTTGTGATGTCGTGCTGATGATGATGTCAAAATGGGTTTGTGATGTCACAATGAGTTTGCAATATCACAATCAAATTTCCAATTTCAATTGCAACTAGTTCACAAGGAGGATACTGTAATAATCAGCAGGGCACTGATAATCTATAGGGGTCCAATAATCAGTGTGGCCCCATCTCCTGGCCAGCTGGAGAGGGCAGGGCATTCTGTGGGAGGGGCTGGTACATTAATCACCAAGAGTTGAGCTGTTAAGAAGTGATTGGGCTGTGGGGAGCTTGGGATGTGATAGTTGAAAACTGTTAGCAGTTGGAGTGGAGAAGGGGTACAGACTTTATATATGCTGCTTGTTCACAGCAATGGAAGGGGAGATTAAAATTGAAAAGTCCTGGAAGGAAGGAAGTGGTGTGATAACAGAAGTGGAAAGACCTGGGAGGAGAAGAATTTGAGGGAGAGCAGGAGGTGAAGGATGGCAACTGACAACCCAGGCAAAGCAGTTCAGGCCTGTGGAGAGTAGAGAGGCCTGAAGAGAAGAAGGAACTGGTAGAAGGGATAAAGGGAAAGACTTCAATGAAGTATAGGTCTTTAGCGAAGGAGAGACAAAGGTAAGGGGAAAAAAAGGCTTGCCCTTTGATATTTGGAGCTTTGGATATCATAATTTTGGGGTTTGGTGGTTTGGAGAACATTTATTATATTAAATGTGTCTCGATCGATTCTCTTGAACATTAGAGGTCCGAATTTTTGGAGACCCCATGAAAATTAATCCGTTTGGATGGCATCAGGCCTTGGCCTGAGGGGAAAATCCCTATAGGTGAGAGTGTCAGCCTTCAAGGCCTCGAGTGTTTGTCTCCAGAGGAGCAACATAGACAAAAGTCATATAGGTACCTCTAGGGGTGCGTCTGGGCAAGCTTGCCAGCCTGTTTTTGGGACCCCTTCTAGAGGTCATTTGTGGCTTTCTTGGGAAGCCATCTGAGAACTCTTTGAGAGGTCATGAGTGACTTCTTTGGGAAGCTATCTGGAACCTCCTTAAGTGGTCATGTAGTGCTTCCTTAGGAAGCCATCTGGAACTTCATCAAGAGTGTATCTGCAACTTCCTTGAGAAGCTATCTGAGACCTACCCTGGAGGTCATGTTGGGCCTTCTCCAGTAGTCTTCTTGGACTTTCTCCAGAGGTCATCTGTGGCTTCCTCAGGAGGCCAGCTGACACCTATTCAAAAGTAGTCATTGGGGCTTCCTTAAGAGGCAAGTTAGGACGACCTCCTGAGGACATGTGGAGCTTCTTTGGGAGGTCATCTCAGGTTACATTTATGAAAAATCTGACTGTCTTCAGACATCATTTGGGAATTCCTTGAGAAGCTATATAGGACCTTTTCTGGAGGTCATCTATCGCTTACTCAAGAGGGTTATCTGGAACCTCCTTTGGAGTTCATATGTGGCCTCCTTGACTGGCCATCTGGGACTTACTCAAGAGGTAATCTCATCCTCATTGAGAGGACGTCTGGGGCCTCATTTTGAGGTCATCTGACACTTCTTTGGGAAGCCGTTTGGAACCTCCAGGAGAGGTAATCTAGGGCCTCCTAGGGAGGATATATGTGACATCCTCCAGAGGTCATCTGCAGCATCCTCAAGAGGCAATCTGGGATGTTCTCTCTGTCATCTCAGATCTCTGTAGAGTCAAAATTGAGTGGTGTGGGACTTGTGGGTTAAATGTTTGTGGCTATTGGTCTGTGTGTGTATGCTGATAGTTCGATCTGTGTCCTGTATGCACCTCTGTTTACTCCTTTTCTCAGGATGGCAGAACAGGCCTAAAGTTGTCATATCCAAAAAAATATTCTCCCCCAGGGTTACAGAATCCTTCAAATGACGATGCACTGATATACTCTCTCTCCTATTCTTTGCCATCACCACCTGTAATCTAAAGTCCTCCCATACCAAAAGTGGTTACTTGTACCAGCCTGAGGTGGTACAACATGGTATGTTACCCTTATTACCCTTGAGACAGAAACATGGAAGAGATGGTGGGCAGGACCCTTTCTAATATATTTTCCCTTTACAGCTAGTGACCTGTATACCTGGAAACAGAAAAATACATCCTTTTCAGAAAAAATAAAACCAGGGGCTCATTCCCTCATTAGAGACAGTAATTTTCACACACAAGCACATCTGAGATGAGTGTCAGCAAATTTTACAGGTGTGTTTCAGGGAGTAAGTCCTGCTCAGTGACTTAAATATGGTCCTTCGACCACACAGTAGCCCCACTATTGAACCAGACCATTTGGAACAAGTCTTTCCCGAGACTTACTCAAGCTGAAACTAACAGCTTTCGAGGTATGGAGGTGCTTACCAATTATTGCCAGGTTTGGTTAGCAGGGATAACACAGTGGCTAGAAAGCCAATCATCAATCTAAGGTGAGTTAGATGGGACAGTTCCCCAGTGAGTACTCTAATGCTTTTCTGGAACTTCTCCCAGAAACCTATAGTACCTATAGGCCTGGCCTATAGATCTTGAAGACCTGGAGAATCAAAGATCCCTAAATATGGCCTTTGTTACCCAGTCGGCCACAGAGATTAGAAGAAAGCTTCAAAAGTTAGAAGGT
This sequence comes from Dipodomys spectabilis, assembly GCF_019054845.1. Taxonomy (NCBI): domain Eukaryota; kingdom Metazoa; phylum Chordata; class Mammalia; order Rodentia; family Heteromyidae; genus Dipodomys; species Dipodomys spectabilis. The sequence continues at coordinate 1,882,136 of NW_024871098.1, read as the reverse complement.
TTTGAGGGAAAGGTGCATTCTAAGTTGGAAGTGGTTTGCCCAGTGGGTTTTTGATAACAGAGGTACCCTGTAAAAAAAGAGTCTAAGAAGGGAGTTTGAATTTTTGGTAGGAGCACCAGAATACGGATCAAGAAACCTTTGGCAAAGACAGTACAATCGATTTGAAAATGACAGTAGGAAACTAAACCAGTAGGACTAAACCAGTGTGCTTATTGCAAGCAAAATGGACATTGGGGAAAGGAATGTCCAAGGAGGAGAAAGATAGAAAATGACAGGGTAAATAATCACATTAACCACCTGGAAAATGTATTCATTTCTCTGGATAAACATGCAAAGGAGCTTTGGGCCCCAAATTCCAACTGTGTTCAATTTAAAAAGCAGCCCTCTGAACTTAAGAAGAAATGTGGTAAAGAAAAAATTCACCCACTTCTAACTCAAAACACAGGCTTATAAAAGACTGAATCTCCTATAGGTGCCAGTCAAAACCCACCAAGAGGGTAAAAGCACATAGAGCACACAGGAGAAAATAGAGATAATTATTTAACATGAAGAAAAGATTTGAAGATATAAATTAGGAACTTGTGAGAGTCAAAAATGAGAAGAAAATCCTCAAAAGGAACCTAGAAAACACCCAGAATCAAATGAAATTCAAGTACATTAGCCTGGGTAAGCATGAGGAAAATTAGAGGACTACAAGTCAGAGGCCAACAGAAGCACAGGGCAGCAATGCTGCTATCCTTGCTAACCACAAGTGAGGCCAAGAAAAGATCTGGATGCTGCATGTGGAGGAGAGGGGGACAAACAAGTCGTTTAAGGATTCAGGTGGACCTGTTGCAACAATGAGAAGTACAAAATTTCATGTCAAAACCAGCTTTACAATGTCGGGGGGGGGAGGGGGGGTATGATTGGGTGGGAGGGAGGGGGGAGGCTGGGAAAGGAGGTGAAGGGTAAACAAAGGAGGAGGCTGCAATGCTTGGTAAGAAATGTATGCATTATCCTGCCCATGTAATTGTAACCCCTCTGTACAGTATGTTCTCAAATAAAATAAAATAAAATTAAAAAAAAAAAAAAAAAAAAAGAAATCATAGCCATGCAAAAGGAGCTAGACCTGATATAAGAATGTATTAGGGTGAAGTACATGTTGATTATAAGCTTTGAAGAGTGTCACAAGAAATTCAAGGCAACAGAGAAAGAAGGAAAGAGTAGTTAGCAGAGAAGAAGGGAAGTGCTGTGTCATAGAAGATCAGGCCAAGAAAAGTGTATAGGAAAATATCAGGCTGAAGAAAGAGATTGTTAATCTTCAGAAAGATTTAAAGGACCACATGCTCTGATTGAGAATGCTGGGGAAAGGGAAAGATCATTGGGAAGAAAAGCAGAAAAGCTAAACAAACAGTTGAAAGATCTGTCACAAAATTACACTGAAGTGGAAAACCAGAAAGAGAAAATACTAGAGTAAAAGGCCAAAAAGACTGCTGAGACCTTCACCATAAATGTAATGCAGAAGCATCGAGTCCCTATGGAACAGATGGAGGTGGGAAAAAATACCTCTCAATAGCACCTTTTGGAACTTAAGGGAGTAGTTGAAGAGCAAGCAAAGGTGATGTGAGAAGGAGCAGCAGTTGACCAATCAAAGGAACTCTCCTGTGACCCTGTCAAAGTACTTGCAGGTTAAGGAGCACATTGAGAAGGAGAGTAAGATCATGAAAGCAAGTTTGAGAGAAAAGGAGAATAAAATGGAAGAAGTTTCCAAAGTTCAGCGTACTATAAAAGAGTAAAACTAGAGACCCTAAGATACAGGGAAACATCTGAGCTGATCAGGTAGCTTGGGAGGCCACTCTAAAACCAGTGGGATCTCTAGAGCTACTAGTCGTTAAGATTAAAAGAAGAAGCAAAAACAGTAGTAATAAGTGTGCAAATGTTGACACTGAACTTGTGAAAAATGCATGCAGGCTCAAGCTTTCTGTCAGTTTACATGTATATATTTGCACCCTGGTATATTGCCCCGGGCAACTGATTATAACTGTTCGAAAACCAGTGGGACCTCAGCCTGACAATCCATTGTAATGTGTGTAGGTAATTTCCAACAGGTAAATGCTGAAAAGCTGGAACGTATGGAAACAATTCGTATGTGAGGAACCTCAGATGGTGAATTTGGGAATGTGGGCTTCACCGAGTAAAGGCTGAAAAGTATGGTTATTGGTATCTGTTACTAATTGTGGACACTTTTTCAGGCTGAGCTGAGGCATGTGATAGTTTCTTGATTTGGCTTACCTTTAGCTATGGGGTCCAAAGATGCCCCTTCATTCAAGGCCACATTTCTCAATTATTAACTAACGCCCTAGGAATAAATTGGAAGTTACAATCCATTTATAGATCTCAGAATTCAAGGGACTAGAAAGAATGAATATTACCTTAAAGGAAACATTAACTAAATTAAATACAGGGACTGGCCATGGCTAGGTAAGCCTCCTGAACTTTGCTTTCCTTCGAGCAATATGTAGCCCTTATGTTAAAGGATTTAATACCTTTGAAATACTTTATGGTAGACCACCCCCTTTGGTTGCTAAACTTGGGAAGGCTATATTAACATAAATGTTAATATACAATCTGCAGGCTTTACAACATATTCTTTTATGTACCTATCCTTTGGTAACCAAGGCCCACAGGCCACCTAAGAAAAACTCCACCTGCAGGGGAGGGGTCAAGATGGCGATGGAACAGCAGGGAAATACCATAGCTCTCTCTAACCAAATACAGATTTCAATTCTCTGTTTCTCCAAGTGACCCACCAGAAAAAGGGCGATTACTCAGAGAGCTACAGGAAGTGAAAAAGAAAAGGGAAAAACTTACACAGACATTAAAGTGGGAAGACCCTCCCAAATCCCTTGTTGTTGATGGGGCTCCACGCTGAGCAGCTTAAGTGGCAGGGCTTCTTACCAGGCTGCTTATGTGGCCCCGGCTCTGGACCTTCAGAGGACCACACACTCTCAAGCATCCCAAGGCTTCCAGAAGACTCCGAAGAGTCTGAATAGCATGTGGTGTTCTCTTCATCAGCTACCTAATGAAACCTACCTATTTAATATACCTTATATATGGTGCTCTGTCTCGGATGGGGTTTTTGAGTTGGAAATGTTAGAATTTCCTAACCACCCTCTTTCTGCAAACCAAAATGCCTTGAGACACCACACGAAACTTTTCACCAATACCATTGCTGGCCTTGACATCCACATCCACACCACTTCTCAACTCTGGTGAGTGAAACTAGTCTCTATGGCTCTCTGTTTCTCAATCTCTTTTCAGAGGTGCCACCAAGCCAAAGAGCTCATCTGGCCTTTAGCCGAAAGGCTGGTCACTCTGAAGCCGAGGATGCTTGGTTTGGGGGCTTGGACATTTCTCTCTAGAGGGCTCTGGGGGAAGATGGGATGCCACTTCTGCCTGGTCAGCTCTCCTTCATTCACCAGACTGACTGTCCTACACATTTAATAGGGTTCTGCGAGCCATGCCTGAACAGTGAAACCCCTCTGAAATGCTTCCTGCACTCCCTGGATAGACGGCACACCTAATATTTTTATGGTGTTGTCAGATTTAGATAACTTTTGCCTCTGCATTGGTCGAAGTCTGTTTAGTTTCAGACTCCCTTTGATCTCTGCTATTCATGTCCAACTTTCCATATATCTCCCTTTCTTTTCTACAAGTTTTTGGATTGTGCCCTGAAGAGTGCTACATGGGCTGGGTCCTGGGGACCCCTCTAGTTCCCTCTCAAAGGCTGGCCAAACAAGGCTTGATTTTTTGTTGTTTTTCTTTGCATTTTTTCAGAAATTTGCCAACTTGAGTTTGCCATCTTGGCCACATAGTGGGTTAAGGGATTGGCCCCATCCAACCCGTACCCTTGCACCAAGCTTACTACTCCTCCTTTCATCTATTTCTAATGTTCCTTGCTAAAAAGTTGCTCTTTTCACAGACACTGATAACTGATGCCCAACCATCTGATGTGATTTGTTAGCAAAGATGTCTAAATATTGTTGTCAAAAATTTTAAGTTTTGAGTTTTGCCTTTTTTGTTTTGTGTTGTGTAGTTTGGTACTGACTATGTGATTATAAAATATTGAGTATATCTTTGCTAAGATTCTCACGTCTAATGAGTTTTGTCATTGCAGAATATTTGGTCAATTCTTGATAAGAACCAGGTAAGCCCTACTTATTCTATTTGATCTCCTTGTTGCTTTAATTAGAAATAACAAAGGGTTTTTGTGGCAAAGATTGCAGTTCAAAGCCAGCCCAGGCCAAAAAATCCCTCAGACTCCATCACCCAACTAACCTGCAAAGACAGGCTGGAAGCATGGCTCGAGCCTCTTACCTCTAAGCAGCAAACACTGCAAGTGGTACTATAACTCAAAGTGGTAGTGTGCTAGCCTTGAGCAGAAGTGCTCAGGGACAGTGCCTAGGCCTTAAGTACAAACCTCCTTGAATACCAACTGGGGCAAACCATTCCAACAATGATCACCTAGACTCGGCCGGTCTGGGGATCATGGAGAGGAGTAAGAGGAGATGATATCACATCAGCCACTTTGTGCCTGCCCTTTCAAAATATACCAGAGCCGGGAGATCAATAGAAGTAAGAAGGCTGCCCATCTAATGTTCATTCCTTTCTAACTTTCAATTGGACAGGAATTTATATTCTTGCCTTTGTCACTTGTCTTCTTCTCTACCTAGTCGCCAGATGTCAGAAATAGCTAGGAACATTTCTACCAACATTTTTAGCCCCAAGCCCTTCCTCTTGCCATTTATTTGCTCTCTAGTATTTTTTTCAGTCCCTCAATGCCTCATGAGTCTTCTCCAGACTTTATCCAAGGCTCCAGACTTCATCTAAGGACTCAATGCCCAAGTGACAACTGTTGCCTGCTTCCTTCGCCCAGAGGGGACCACATCTCACCCTTTTACCTCTCCCAAACCCAGGCAGGCACTCATCATAGAAAGAGAAATATAGGCCCATTTCTTTGATGAACATTGATGCAAAACTCCTCAACAAAATTTTGACCAATCGAATTCAACAATTCCTCCAAAAAAATACACAACGATTAAACAGGATTTATTTCAGGGATGCAAAGCTCGTTCAATATATGCAAATCAATTAAAATATTTCATCACATCAACAAGAGCAAGGATAAGAAATTCATGATTATCTCAATGGATGTCGAAAAAGCATTTGACAAGATCCAACACCCTTTTATGATGAAAGCTCTGGGAAAACTATGAATCTGGGTAACATGCCTCAATACAATAAAGGATGTATTTGACAAACCTACAGCCAGCATTATACTTAATGGTGGAAAACTAAAGCCATTTCCTCTTAACTCAGGAACAAAACAAGAATGTCCACTCTCTCCACTTCTCTTCAACCTACTATTAGAATGCCTAGCTACAGCAATAAGACAAGATGCAAACATAAATGGGATCCAAATGGGGAAAGAAGAAGTAAAACTCTCCCTCTTTGCAGATGACATGATCTTGCATTTAAAGAATCCCTTGGACTCCACTCCCAAATTACTCATGCTGATTCAAAACTTTAGCAGAATAGCAAGGTATAAAATTAAATCTTAAAAATCAATAGCTTTTCTGTATGCCAACATGAGAAAAGTGTGGCTAAAATCAGGAAAGCAACTCCATTCGTAATAGCCCCCCCAAAATAAAATACCTAGGAATTAACTTATTCAAAGTAGTAAAGGACCTTTATGAAGAAAACATTAAAAACCAGAAAAAGGAATTCAAAACAGAACTTAGAAAGTGGAAAAATCTTCCATGCTCCTGGATTGGAAGGATCAACATTGTGAAAATGCCAATACTTCCCAACGCTATCTACAAATTCAATGCGATACCTATCAATATTCTATCCTCATTCGTCAAGGAAATAGAAGAGGCAATCCAAAAATTCACATGGAACAATAAAAGACCTCGAATAGCAAACATGAACCTTAACAAAAAGAACAGTGCTGGGGGAATATCAATACCAAATTTCAAACTCTACTACAAAACCATAGTAATCAAAACAGATTGGTACTGGCACAACAACAGACCTCAGGACCAATGGAATAGAACTGAAAACCCAGAAATTTACCCATGGATCTATAGCCACCTAAACTTCGACAAGGGAGCTAAAAAAATAGAATGGAAGAAACACAGCCTCTTCAGTAAATGTTGCTGGTAAAATTGGTCAATCACTTGTAGAAAACTAAAGCTAGATCCTTATATATTACCCTGCACAAGAAACAACTCCAAATTACTGGACAATATAAGAGATACACTATGTCTCCTTGGCACAGGTTGAAATTTTCTAAATATAGACCCAGAAACACAACAAATCAAAGAAAGGTTGGGCAAATGGGATTGCATGAAATTGCAGAGCTTCTGCATGGCAAAGGACAAAAGTAGCAAGATCAATAGAAAACCCACGGATTGGAAGATCTTCTCTAGCCATACAATGGACAAGGTGTATCTAAAATACACCTGGAACTCAAAAAATTAAATCCTCCAATAACAAATCCTCAAAGAAACAATTGCCCAATAAATAAGTGGGCTAAAGATGTATAGAAAAACTTCTCTGATGAAGAAAGAAAGATAGCCAATAGACACATGAAGAAATGCTCAATCTCCCTAGCCATAAAAGAAATGCAAATCTAAACAACACTGAGATACTACCTCACCCCAGTTAGAATGGCTATAGTCAAGAATTCTAATAGGGCTGGGAAGGTGGCTCAGTGGTAGAGCGCTTGCCTTGCATGCTCGAGGCCCTGGTTTCGATTCCTCAGCACCACATAAGCAAAAAGAAAAAAAAGCCGGAAATAGTGCTGTGGCTCAAGTGGTAGAGCGCTAGCCTTGAGCTGAAGAGCTGAGGGACAGCACCCAGGCCCAGAGTTCAGGCCCAACGACCGGACCCCCAAAAAAATAAAGCACTCTAATAACAACTGAAGCTGGAGGGGATGTTGGTGGGAATGAAAACTTGTTCAACCAGTTCGTAAAGTAGTATGGTTGTTCCTCAAAAGACATAGAGCTCACTGATGACCCAGTACTCCCATGACATTTACCCAAATGATCACAAAGAAGACCATGCTAAAGCCACCAGCACAAATGTATTTATTGCAGCATTATTTTTTTGGGGGGTCCATGGTGGGGCTTGAATTCTGGGCCTATGTGCTGTCCCTTAGCTCTTTAGCTCAAGACTAACGCTCTAACACTTGAGCCACAGCACCACTTCCAGCTTTTTTTTTCTTTTTGCTTATGTGGTGCTGGGGAATCGAACCCAGGGCTTTATGCATGCAAGGCAAGCGCTCTACCACTGAGCCACCTTCCCATCCCATATTGCAGTATTATTTACCATAGCTAAGATATGGAACCAACCCAGATGCCCTTCAGTGATGAATGGATCAAGAAAATGTGAGATATATATACAATGGAATTCTATGCCTCCATCAGAAAGAATAGCATTGCCCCATTTGTAAGAAAATGGAAAGCCTCGGAAAAAAATATATTAAGTGAAATAATCCAGGCCCAAAGAAACAAAGGTCCTATGGTTTCTATTATTTGCAATATCCAATATATGTCTGAGACAAACTGTAACAGTTAGACAAGTTGATGTTAGGTGAAATGAACCCCAAAATACTCAATTTTTTTTCTTTTCTGCTATTGTTTCCAGTGTAGTTATAAGATGATTTTTTGTTGCTTTGTATGTCCCTACCCCACAGTATAACCCCTATTTTCACTGTATTTGATGTTGGTATAATTTGTGGAGGGAATGGGAAAAACAAATTGGGATACAGGTGAACCTATTGCAACAATGACATATACAAGGCATTATATCGAAAACCAAAGTTTACAACTTTGTCGTGAGGGAGAGGGGCGGATAGGCCCAGAAGGGGAGATGGGAGGGGATAGGAAGGGGAAACAAAGGAGGAGGCAACAATGTTGATAGGAAATGTACTAATTACCTTGTTCATGTAATTGTAACCCCTCTGTATGTATTTTCATAATAAAAAATCATGAAATAATAAAGTAAAAGTCCATGTCAATTTATTTTTTTTGGATCCTGTTGTGGGGCCTGAACTCTGGGCCTGGGCACTGTCTCTCAGCTCTTCGGCTCAAGGCTAGCACTCTACGACTTGAGCCACAGTGCCACTTCCGGCTTTTTTTCTTTTTGCTTGTGGGTTGCTGAGGAATCGAACCCAGGGCCTCATGCATGCAAGGCAAGCGCTCTACCACTGAGCCACCTTCCCATCCCCCATGTCAATACTTTTGTCGGTCATGGGGTTTGAACTCTGGTCCTGGGCACTATTCCTCAGTTCTTCAGCTCAAGGATAACATTGTATGACTTGAGGCACAGTGCTATTATTAGTTTTCAAGAGATATATTGGAGATAAGAGTCTCTCAAACTTTTCTTCCCAAGCTGGTTTTGAACCACTATCCTCAAATCCCAGACTTTTGGGTAGCTAGGATTACAGGCAGGAGCCACCAGAGCGCAGATCCAAGACAATTTTTTTTTTTTGTCTGTCCTGGGGCTTCAACTCTGGGCCTGGGCGCTGTCCCTCAGCTCTTCAGCTCAAGGCGAGCGCTCTACCATTTGAGCTACAGGGCCACTTCCGGTTTTCTGGTGGTTTATTGGAGATAGGAGTCTCACGGTCTCTCCTGCCTGAGCTGGCTTTGAACTGCGATCCTCAGATCTCAGCCTCCCGAGTAGCTAGGATTACAGGCTTGAGCCACCAGCGCTCGGCTCAAAGACAATTTTTAAAAAGCAAACTTACAGAAACTTCTGTCTTTTTCCAGTAAATAATCTTATTTTTGAGCATTAGTTTATAACTATGAGTTATTTTTAGATGTAATTGAATTTTTTAATAGAATCAAATATAACTTTTACTATTACTCAATATCTCACAAAAATCTACAGTAACTGACTTTCCCCAAAGTTAATTATTACATACTATATTACTCACTATTATTATTACACTCTATGTTACATATAGTGTGAAGTGAAAATAGTTTGGACCATTTCATATAAATTAGTAGATGCTACTTTAGCATTATAAATTCACATCTGTGATTTTAAACGAAGGAAAGATTTTCGAGTTAAAATGAATATGAATGTGTAGTGTGTCCCAAATGAACCAAAAATTCTAAGTTCATACAGACAAAATTATTTTCTTTTCACTAAAGACTTTGAAGTAATATTATTGGAAATTGTGAGGCAAGAGGAGGAAGAATTCAAATCATATCAAACTATGTCTCTGTTATTCTGCTACCCCCTCCACTATGAAGACCTGTCCATTCCCAGTTGTCACAAAATTTCAAATGTTTCTCTTAGAATTGTATTAGGAAACAGTCTAAATCACTGATTCTTTCTGTACTCTCTGTTATATGAAACAAAATATAGACACAAAACAATTGTAATAAAATGCACACATATGTTGAAGTCACCACAACTGGAAAAACAACCAACAAAGTAGAACTCCCCCACAAACAAAAACATGTTGTGCCCAGGTTTTTTATGCACAAAAACCTCAAATACATGTTAACTTGGAGGAGAGCCATAAAGATAACTGTGTCTCAGAAATACGGTTGTGTTAATTTGTAATTAAATTCATCTAGATGAACCTAATATAGCAAATCCCTTGATTGGATCAAATTGTTTAAAACAAATGTGACTATGCACAGTGAGATCTGCACATATTTAAAAGAAAAATCATGACATGTTTAAACAATTCAGAAAGGCAATGAATAAGTACAATAGTATCCATATTGAGAACGAATTCCTGCTGATTTAACAAGAAAAAATATGCAAATAATAGAATCTGAGCAGTATAGCTGAGTGTACATAATTTTAAACTACTCCAAATTACACCTTGTAGAAGACTGGATGTGGCTTATCTAAAGGAACACATTAACCCATGATATAAATGAAATTAAAAATCTCATGAAAAGAGAGAAGTAGTTTGTGGAAAGTAATAGTTTAATAAATAGTGGTCAAAATCTTTTTTTTTTTTTTTTTGGGTCCGGTCGTGGGGCCTGAACTCGGGGCCTGGGCGCTGTCCCTCAGCTCTTCAGCTCAAGGCTAGTGCTCTACCACTTGAGCTACAGCGCCACTTCTGGCTTTTTTCTTTTTTCTTATGTGGTGCTGAGGAATCGAACCCAGGGCCTTGAGCATGCAAGGCAAGCGCTCTACCACTGAGCCACCTTCCCAGCCCTGGTCAAAATCTTTTAAGCACTGACAAAATTGCATACCTATTTAGTTAGATACAAAAAAAGACCCAAGTTACTCGAGCTGATTTGAAACTTTGGCAAAGTAGAAGGATACATCTGTAACATTATTATGGATGTTAACTCTGGCATGGAATTCATTTCCTCTTTTATCTGACAAATGAATATATGAAAGAACATAACTTCTCCAACTAAATATCAAGACCTAACTAAACATATAACCAGAAAAGTTATCATGTAAGTCATATTGCAACTTGGGTAAAAGAAAAATCAGTCGTACTGATTCTGTATTTATAGTAAATGCTGTTTTCTTTTTCAAAAAGTTATTTAGTTTAGCTTGCATTTTTATACCATTGTGTTACATGATGTATATCTTGGTAACGAAATTTGGATGCCTCCTTAAATTTTGTTCTGAGTGTAATGTCTCACTTCAGTTCATAACCCATGAAATGATGATGATTACAAAAAATTCTAATAACCACTGTTTATAATACACAAAATCTCATAAGCATGACAACAGTACGCATTGGTTAACATTTTGATATCATCGTCTCATGACTGATGAGCCTATGTGCATGAGTACCATTGTACCTAGATTTCTCAGCCTAAATTTAGCCACTGTTAAAAAAATGTTTATATCTTTATTTGTCACCCATCAGATATTAAATCTGAGTATAAAGCCTAAGGAAAATTATAAAGTAAGAATTTAGCTTTTTTGTATATAAAGTAAACAAAATGCAGCATAGAGTCACTCACTGGTTTAAAGTCAACCTATATCTCCAAAACACGCTAAGCATTTCCTTACAATGTGTATTATTCTCATGAAGGGAATGGGGAATGTGAGAATAGGACTAACCAAGCATTGTCTTCAAATATACTTAATTTGGCTTTACCTCTACATTTCGCTATAAGCATTTCAGATAAAAACTCTTCAGGCATAATATATCCTAGTTTCATATATCAAACTACATTCAGAAAATGGTATATACCAATTAACTAAAGAATGTCCTGGCAGAAAAAATGACATCTCTAAATTATGTGACTCCCAATTCTCAGGTATTTCATTATGCCTCCATTTAATGAATGTGATTGTTTAAGTGCTTCATGAAGTATTAATTAAAACCGATCAGATTACTATAATAAAATTGTGTATAATTTTATCCTAGAATAATCCAGGAACTGCCCGCTCAATCATGACATATATAACTTTCCATTAGTATTCATATGGATAGGAATGAGTTTCTTAGGATCTTCTGCCATTTGGAGGTGGCAGGACCAGGATTGGAACAGTGGTCTCCACATCCCACCACGTAAACTTGAGGATAGGGAACTCACTGGTCTGTCCAAGAATATCAGCAAAACCAGTGATTAGGCAGGCACTAGTGGCTCTCAGCAGTCCTCCTTGATACTTACAAGGCTGTGATAGGAGGATCATGGTCAAATTCACCCTAGGCAGGAAAGTCCTTGAGACCACTGTCCAACTTTATTGCCAACAAGGCCAGAAGTCAGCCATATGGCTCCTGTGGTAGAGGGCTAGCCTTAAACAAAAGCAGCTCAAGGACTGTGCCCCGCTCCTGAGTTCAAGGTTCGGGACTGGAAACAAAAAGACATACAGAACAATCTGTGCAGCCATCGGACTAAAGCAGGTCACCCTCAACAGCCTTTTTTGCAATTTATTATGAGGCCAATGCAGGAACAGTCACAAACCAGGCAGGTGAAGAGAAGATCAGGTTTCTTAGAAGTGACCTACATTCAGAAAATTAAACTTGGGGACGTAAAATGGCAGCATCCTTATGTAAAAACTACCATTAAGAAAAAGATGAGGGGGCTGGGAAGGTGGCTCAATGTTAGAGTGCTTGCCTTGCATGTCTGAGGCCCTGGGTTCGATTCCTCAGCATCACATAAGAAAAAGGAACAAAAGCTGGAAGTGGCACTGTGTTTCAAGTGGTAGAGTGCTAGCCTTGAGCTGAAGAGCTGAGGGACAGCGCCCAGGCCCAAAGTTCAGGTCCCATGACCGGACCCAAAAAAGAAAAAAAAAGAAAAAGATGGGGGCGGGGGGAAATGCGGATTAGTGAGAGAGTCCTTGCCTAGCTTTCAAGGAGCTCTGGGTTTGATTCCTTAGTAGCACATCCACAGAAAAAGCCAGAATTGGTGCTGTGGCTCAAGTTGTAGAGTTCTAGAACCAATGCCCAGGCCTTGAGTTCAACCCAACAAACGGCAAAGAGATAGCCAGGTAAGTAGGTAGGTAGGTACGTAGGTAGGTAGATAGATAGATGATAGATAGATAGATAGATAGATAGATAGATAGATAGATAGATAGATAGATAGATAGATAGATAGATGAATCTGGTCTTGGTTGTCAGGAGGAAAGAAGGGAACAAGTCCCAGTCATGAGGCGTTCTGCAGTGTGCCAGACCACGAGCATCACCTTCAAACAACTACAGAGCAGGAAGATGGTCTCTTTCCCACTTCTCAGGCAGGGCCCCAGAGTCCAGAGGGCAGAGGTAGGTTGTAACTCAGGTGCTTGGAAACAGAAGAGAAAAGGCCATGCCTCTCCTTGGACTGTGGATTTACATTAATGATGGGGAGAATGAAGGAAGGAGATTGGTCTGGTAGAGGTAGAAGGGCCTTCAAATCTGACAGATGGAGAGTCAAGAACGCACTCCCTAAGACCAAAGAGCAGGGTTTTTCTACTCTGTTCCTCCCCTCTCCAGCACTAAACTGGCTCTCTATTAGTATCCTAAAGATAGCCTGAAGTTCCTTCACCTGAGGGAGGAAGGTTAATTAGTCATTGTTTGAAGAGGCTGAGAAAAGCCTGACCTTGTTGTAACTCTAAAAAATATTTCCAGTTTCCCCTCATGGCTGGCCGTGTCTGGAATGAATGAAGTAGTTTTGCAGCTTACTTCCCTGTTGAGTGTGTACATTCTGCCTCCTAATCCTGTAGGCCTAGGTCTCTTCACCTAGCTTGGCTTTTGCAACTGTTTTCTGCCTTCAAATACAGTGTTACACCGGAGTTCATACTGTTAACATGGCTAGGGCTTGGATCCTGAGAATTTCATTTGAACCCAGGATGGTTCAATAATGTTTCGTTCCTGCTTCTATAGCTCAAGAATTCTAAGAACATTTAGAGTGCAAGTAACTTCTCATCACCAAGGGAAACACAGGAAGCTCTTGAATATCTGACCTTTCAGAAGTGGAAGTCAGAGTGTCATAGACTTTCTGGCCCTGATTGGCTTCACCCTGTGATCCTCAGACCTCAGTCTCCTGAGCTAGGGTGACAGGCATGAGCTACTGGTGCTCTGCTAGGTCAGAACTGTAATCACATTAACAATATAAGTCAACTGCTTATCACAAAGGGCTTGGGGAACGTATTAAGCTTTTCAACATTGGACCTTTCAGAACCCTGTAGGACACACGGTTATAATGCCAGAGCCTGAGAGGCTGGGCATATGGATGTTCTACACTTAAACCTGGAGTTCTGACTCCAATTCTGGTGTACATCAGCATTCATTTTCTGGAGAATGTTCTCCTAATTAGCAAATAGGAAAAATACTTTGATTAACCCTCACTTTTTCCCCTGATATGTGTCTCCAACTCAAGCCTAGGCACTATACCTGATCCCATCAGCTCAAGGCGAATACTCTATCACTTGAGGCATAGCATCACATAGGGTCTTTTTGTGGTTCATTGGAGAGAAGAGTCTAAAAGGCTTTCCTTGCCTAGGCTGTCATTGAACTGTGGTCTTCAGATCTCAGCTTCCTGAGAAGCTAATGTTCCAGTTGTGAGCCACTGGCACGTGGCCTATTGTTTCTGACAGTCCTGGGGCTTGATCTTAGAGACCAGGTTCTGTTTCTGAGCTTCTTTTTCTCAAGGCTAGCACTCTACCACTTGAGCCATTCCACAGCTTTTGGCTTTTTCTGAGTTGTTGCACTGATGATTCAAAGTCTGGCATCCATGAATGCTGAGCAAGCTCTCTTCCAGTAAGACAAATTTCTAGCCCCACCCTTACAATTTTATCCCTCAAATTGCCTATCCTCAAGAAAAGGCTTCTAAGTATAACTCATCTAAATAAATTCCTATAGGAAGGTGTCCAAAGATAAATAAGACAAAGATCATACTTGGGAGAGACTGTGAACATGTGAAGACTGTGACAAATGCTTCCATTTAATTATGTATCATGTTCAACACTTAAAAAGTATTAATGAAAAATGAGTCAATGTCCTAAATTATTGTGTATAATTTTATAATAAATGTACGACCTGTACTAAATATTATGTGTATAATAATACTAAATACCATAAACAATAAATAAATGAATCAAGTAAAAAGTAAAATAAATGCAAAATCAATAATAAAAATCATAATATGTAAACTTACATATGTAAATATATATCATATATTACACCTATATAGAAATATTTTTCCATTGCAGGGCCTTCATTCAGACCCTGGTATCTCTAGTCTGAATTTCTTTTCCTCAAGGACAGTGAGTTTTGCCTTCACCCATGGTGCAAAAGATTTACCTGGATGGTGAGATCAAATCCCAGCAATGATGGAAATACTGGCCCCAGTTCCAAGACAATGACTTAATTTTTTTAATGGAAGCAGTTATGTTTATTCAGTTCCATACTGAACATTAAAAAAAGCAGTGTAGAATTTTGTACATCTATTTAGACAACTTTCCCTTACCCCAAAAATGTTTCTCTGAGCACTATTTTTTTTCAATTTGTATTGTAAAAAAGTTGTACAGAGAAGTTACAGTTAAACGATCAAGGTAATGAGTACATTTCCTATTGAACATTCTTGCCTCCTTCTTTGTTTTCCCCCTACCATGCCTTCCTTCCCATCTCCACAACTACTCCCCCTTTTGAGCTCAGTCACTTTTTTTTATTTTTGGCTTTTCATGGGGTTTGATCTCAAGAAGTGGCAACTCTGCACTTTCCCAAACATTGCTACAGATTTACCAAGACCTTGAGCTCAAATCCCAGTCTAGGAAAGAAAATTGGCAGAAATTCCAAACCAGGGAGCTTTATTTCTTTTTTAATTTAGTTAAATATTTAACTAATTTTTTATTTATTCTTTATTTTGACAACACAGGACTTGAACTCAGGTCTTTGAAACCCTGTTTCAACTTCGATAGCCCTAGGCTGGGGTGAAGCCTCTGGACCCATAGCCGATCCTGGGATCCTAGGCCCAGATGGCTTGCAGGAAGAAAAAAAAGTAGGATAGAACAAAAAGTGGTGAGCTGCAGAGGGCTGGGGGTTTTACATTTTTTTCATTGCATGGTGAACATCCTAGGTCTGAATGATACGGTTGCAAAGTGGACCTTACCTGCCATTGCTGAAGGTTGGCGGGCTATCAGTGAAGCCATAGGCCATCTTGTCAATATAGGTCCTGGGTTCAAATCCCAGTCCTGACACCTACCAATGGCAGATCAGAAGAGACTCGTTCCTATGCATAGGAATACCAGTTGAAAGAGTAGTTCATGCTTCAGTCTAGTCTAAAATTGGATGCAATAATCCTAGGAACCTTATTGATCCTAATGAATAGTTTATTAAGCATGAAAAGAATAATATTCCTTTAATGGCACTATAATAAATGACTAAGAGTTGGTAGGAATATAGTAGGTGTAGCTAGACGGCTCTGGCACTCTTTACCAACATATATTTATTTGTATAGCATCGTCTGCCTATCCATGTATCACTGTTTTGGCCAAACCTGGGGCTGGATATCAGCATCTGGGAGCCACCTGATAGCTTCAATGGCTAGAGGCTGCAATGCTCACAATCATCCATTCGTGAATTGGGCCTGCTAGGCCCTGAGTTCAGATCCCAGCGAAAAATTTAATCTTGGAGTAAGAAGCCGAGTGTGACACATGTTTTCCTTTTCTGGGAGAGTCCTTGGTGTCAGGCATGATGGAGAACATATCTACAAATCTAGATACTATGTGATAGGATGTAAACAATGTTATAAATGTAGAGGTGTCATCAGAGTCAATAAAATAATTGGTAAATAAATGAATAAAACAGGAAATAAAATAACCACACCAAACACAATATAGACTGAAGATCTGTATGGAAGTATAAATCATATCTTTAAAATGTATATAAGGAGTATGTTTTCCAGGCCTGACCTTGAATTCAGGCCTAGGGAACAGGCCTGAGTTTCTTGTCTTCAAGCATGGTCAGATTCAGTTCCCTCACAGTGCTGCATATTTACACAGACCTTGAATTCAAATCCTAGGCCTGGCAGAAAAAAAATGGCATGAATTGCAAACCAAGGAGCTAAATAAATTGTTTTTATTGCGGGCTATTGGGGAAGCCATAGTACTGCACGGCAACATAGGCCTACAGTTCGAATCCCAGTTATGCCACTTCCAGATGTTGGGAGGTCCTAAGAGACTCGTTCTCATCCACAGGAACAACGATGGAATGTTATCAATGTCATGGTTGAATGAGTTGCTCATGAGTGACACTCATATTAAATTAAACTTCATGATATCAGTTGGCTGAGTGATTTTATTTAATATCTTATGAAGCATTAAAAGAATAATATTTTTCAGAAGGATGCAATAATTTCAGGACACTGATTTACTTAATAGTTTATTAAAGATGAAAATAATAACATTAATTACATGGAGCATAATAAATACCCAAGAATTGTAGAAATGTAGTCTATATAACTGAATAATGGATAGACTTCTCTGGTATTCTATAAACACATATATTTATTAGGGTAATACCATCTGTGTGTCAATCTGTTCTTATTTTCTCAACCCCTAGGGTTCGATCTAAGGTCCTGGGACCTGCCTATCAGCTCAATTTGCCCCAGGATGGCATGCTGACCCTCATCCATTCATGAATTTGGCTCTGTAGGCCTTGAGTTCACATGACAGCACTCCCAAACAATGAACGTGGAGTAAGAAGCTGATGGTGACACATGTTTCTTTTTCCGTGAAAGTCCTGGGTGTCAGGTATAAGTGGAATACAGATGCAGACCTATATCCTATTTAATCATGTAATCAATGTTCTATGTGCCATAATAGTCAATAAAATAAAGTCATTACATGAATGAAACAAAAAATAAAATGAATAACTACGCTGAACACAATATGGAGTCAACATATGTATATAAATATAAATCATATATTTTAAATGTACATGAATATGTTGTTTTCCAGTGCTGGGGATCAATTTCAGACCTAAGGATCACACATGAATTTCTTGATTCAAGGAGGCCAGCTTCCCCTTTCCACACTGCAACAGAGTTATCCAGACCAAGATTTCCAATCCCAGTCCTGGCAGAAAAAATGGAAACTTTATACCATGTGATTGTTTAAATGCTGCATAAAGTTTTGATTAAAATTGATCAATTTCCTTTACTATAACTGTGTATAATTTTATCCTAGAATCATTCAAGAACTGTCCATTCAGTCATAACATACATCACATTACATTCATATTCATATAGATAATAATGAGTTTCTAAGGATCTCCTGCTATTTGGAGGTGGCAGGACCAGGATTTGAACTGTGGCATCCAGCTCCCACCATTTTAACCTGTGGATAGGGAACTCACTTGTTTGTGCAAGAACAGCAAGATTAATCATTAGGCAGGTGCCAGTGGCTCTCAGCAGTCCTCCTTGATACTTACAAGGCTGTGATAGGAGGATCCTGGTCAAATTCACCCTAGGCAGGAAAGTCCTTGAGACCTCTGTCCAACTTCAGTGACAACAAAGACAGAAGTAGAGCAGTGTAGCTCTTGTGGTAGAGGGCTAGCCTTGAGCAAAGGCACCTCACAGACTGTGCCCAGATCCTGAGTTCAAGGTCTGGGACTGGCAAAAAGCAGACATACACAACAATCTGTGCAGCCATCCAGCTAAAGCAGGTCATCCTCTTGTCCCCAACAGAATTGGAGAGAGTTCCCTGGGAAAGGGGCTGGGGGAGCCTCTGTCATCTTGACTCTGACCATGCTGTCTGGATCACAGGATTCCGGTCACACCCCATTCTTTCATTGTTCTTTCTAACCAATGGGATACAAGGATGGTGTCACCCCACATTCCATGCTGCCAAGCATCAAGATTCCCTCTATTGGTTGACACCACCACCAGCAGTTGAGGAAGGTAGAGGTGGCTGTGTGGTGAGCTACAGACTTGAGGCAACTTTGGAGTAGAGTAGGAAATTGACGTCCTTGTGAGTGAGTGGGAGAATAGAGGATTTCCCAGAGCCTGGGAATGTGGCCAGCCCATCTTTCCCATTCCAGTGCTCAGATGTCTGAAACAACAAGACTCCATGAGAAAGCTGTGGGCAAGAATCTACTGCCAGAACACTGGCAGAAGAATCCTCCCATTAGACCTGCAACATTCAAGAAAACACAGAACACGAAAAAGGGAGGGATCCCCAAGACAAACACAACTGGGGAGGGTGATTCAACGGAGGGTCCAGCCAAAGGTGATGCTGACTGGGGGCCTCCCCTGCCTTTGAACACAGTCAAAGCCAACAGGGTCAAGAATATCAAGTATCGCAGTACCACCAAGGATCTGCAGAGGTGCTAGCGACACATGATGCCAACCCTGGACTGCAGCCAAAGAGGAAAATCAGGCACTCTGTGCCAAGATCCAACCACTGAAGCAGGAAAAGACAGACCGGCAGGGTAGACTGGAGAAAGAGAGGGACAAGATAGCTGAGGTGCACAAAGAACCAAAAACAGAGCTAGAGATCCACAAGCCACCCATACAGAGGTTGGTTTCAGCAAAAAGTGATTTACAATCTGCAACGGCCTAAGTGAAGCAGGTGGCCAATGACACAGAAATGGAGCAAGAAGCTCTCACCTGCCACATGCAGGCTGCAGAGTGGGGCATGGTGGAGGTGGAGATGGCTTTTTCTGCCATCACTGCTACACAGAAGGAGATCAAATGTTCTTCGAACAGCTGAATGATGTGACACTTCAGTTCGAGGAAAAGTCCAGAAGCTTCAATGACCTGGAGCAAGTGAACACAGTGTTGCAGGAGAAGCTGGAAGCACTCTGGACACAGAAGAGTAACAGGAAGAACAGAATCTGCAAGTTCCAACAAGGGCTGGCGGGGCGGGAGGTACTGAAGAGACTATTGGACAACCTGAGCTGTATGGTGACCTCAGAAAATCTGGAGAGAGACACCTTCACAGAGGACCTGTGCATTGACAGGTCCTCATGGAAGGAGGAGGCTCAGTGGCTGACTGACCAGGTGAACCAACTGACAGAGAAGGAGCAAAGGGAGAGGCAGGTCCTGGACCTAGAGAATGAGCTGGGGGAACTGAGCAGCAAGCTGATAGAGCCATCTCAGGCTGATTGGCAGTTGCGGCACAGGCCTAGCACACGGAGATGGAGTTGAAGAACCTTGAGGAACAAGGTCACATCCAGGTCAAGGAAAACCAAAAGCTATGTCTCTAGAACGCGGAGCAGTGGGAGCAACTACGGATACTAGAGGAGAAGGCCAAGGGTCGGCAGGAGATCCCTGAGACCCCCATGATGCACATGGGTGTGTGCGACCCATAGCCAGAGGAATAGCTGGCCCTGCTGTGGGATGCTCTCCACAGGGTGAGTGGTGAGAAGGACCTCACCAGAATCCTGGACTCAGAGCAGCAGGTGAAGAAACATCTGTGGGAACAGCTAGATCACTTAGAGGAGAATATAGGGGAATGGAAAGAGGTGTCCGAGAGACAGGACCATGTGGTTTGGGAGCTGCAGGAGCAGCAGGATCAGTCCCTGGCCCAGCTGCAGGAGCTCAGAGTCACCTGTCAGCAGCAGATTGTCTCCAATGAGCGGCTGAACACTGAGAAGTAGGCCCTGCAGCAGCATCTGCAGAAGTAGACCCAGCTGCTGAAGCAGCTGAAGCAAGTGCAAGGCCCAACCAACTGGGGGGAACAGTTGGTGCCCCCAAAGTAGCAGGACATGGTCCAGTGCCTGGAAACCACCAGAGCACAGGAGGAGTGCCTGGAGGCCCAGCTGAGCTTCCTGTCTTTCCCTAAGGAAGGGAAAGGCATGAGCCCTGGAGAAGCAAAAAGTGAGGAGGTAACTCCCCCAGATGAGACCAAGCAGAGGCTGGAGATGTCCCCCAGACCGAGAGGGACGTGGCTCTGTGAGAGCTCTAGGAGGCTGAGATCCACAGGGGGAAACTCCTGCTGCAGGAGCGGTGGCCGGCCCACCCGGCAGCAAGTGCCAGACAGAGCTGGAGCCACAGGCCCCCTGCTCTGTGAGCTGCCACCACAGCAGGCGTAGGGATAGGAAGTAGGACATGTGGGCATCCAAGAAGAAAATCTGGTTTGTCCATGACCTGTATGATGAAGTAGACTTCGATAGTCCAGCAGATAAGTTCCACCATCGATGCAGCGAGCTGTTGGCACACATATCCACTGTCGAGGAGTCCCTCATGGGGTTTAAAGAGCAGACATTCATCTGGGATGAGCTGTGTTGGGAGAAAGCCAAGCACATGTGCTGGCTCTCCCAGGAGAAGATGGAGAAGAGAGCTGCAGGAGCTGATGTTGCTCCTCGCAGGGGAAGGACAGACAGCAGGCTCTAGCCCCCTGCCACCACCACTGCTTCAAATGACTCATGCTCTGGGGTGGGCGAAATGAGAGAGGAGCAGAAAGGTTTTGAAGAATTGAAACTTGAAGACACCTTGGAAACTGCCAAAGAAGAGGTCGGAGTTCCTGAACCTGTAGATAACTCCTCCATGAAGCTCGTCCTGAGGCAGATGCCCCACATCCAGAGTGGCCTGCTGCTCGCGGGCTCGGACAAGGAGTGCTCCCTCCCTTTCTTCTGTAGACTGATCTGGATGATGACTCTCTATATGACATACTGACTTTCAAAAGCCTTGGAAGCCACCATAAGTAGGTGGCAAGGTGGCCTTCTCTCAGGCCTCCATCTGCCACAAGATGGGATGGGTAAACTGTGGGTCAGGTAGGGCACAGGCTTCTGGGATGTGGCCCAAATTCAAGGGACACCTAATGGTCCATCGGTAGCCAGAGAAGAGACCCATGTTATGCTTGTCACAAACAATAAATTGTTTTCAAAGGGAAGTAAAACCTCCAACAAAAATTCGTTCTTCCAGTCCGGGGCATTGAACTCAGGGCCTGACCACTGTCCCTGAGCTCTTTTGGTCAAGGCTGGCACTCTACCAGTTGAGCCCCACCTCCCCTTCAAGCTTTTTCTGTACGGAATTGAACCCAGGGTGTCACTCATGCTAGGCGACCATCTACCACCGAGCCACATTCTCAGTTAGGATGATTCCTCTCCGCCCCAAACCCATATGGCCATTCCTCAGATAAATAGGAAGTAGGGGCTAGGATGAATATGAAGCACAAGTCTGGTTCACACAGAAATACTCCTCTGACACCTCTTAGATCCACTTAGTTGAACTTTCTATTCTAACATAGGGATGAGAGAGGGAGAGGTGAGTCCCAAGAGAAGAGTATCACGAAAAGTGGCCCCGTGAGACACACAGCCTACCTCACACAAGTGGTCCTCTAGATTCTGATCTTACCTGACTCAATGTGGAATCTACACTATCTCTCCACCACTTCAAGACTCAGGATGAAATAAAGGTCAGCCCTGACTTCAGCCCACACATAGGTAGAAGCTCCTAATCCCAGATTGACTTCCACCTCTGACTGCCTCGAGTTAGGCTGGACCCACCACTCACCACAATGTTGGCAGTGATGACCTCATGGATGGATTCCAGGAAGAAGGTCTATGGCAAAGAGCAAAAGCAGCAGGGTGAGAAGGGTGGAAGGAGGCGGGGTGATTGCTTTGGGATCTTCTTCCTTGGAGCCCTCCCATCAAGCCAGATCAATGCTGACCCAAAGCATGGCCAAGGCCAGGGTGTGAGACAAGATGGAGGAGCACAGGGCTAAAGGAGGTACTGCTTTGTCTTGGAGCACTTGAAAATTCCAATTTTATTTGGCCCATACCAATCCTAAAGTCAACATGCAATGCCTCTCCTTGTTGTTGTCCATGAGCACTGTCCCTGAGCTCTTTTTCTCAAGGCTAGCACTCTACCACTTGATCCACAGGGACACTTTTGTTTTGTCATGATTCATCGAGGATAAGAGTCTCACACACTTTCATGCCCAAGCTGGCTTGGCACCATGATCCACCAGATCTTAGCTTCCTGAGTATCTAGGATGGCAGGTACGAGCCACCTGTGCCCAGCATGTGAGGCCTTTTGAAGGCATCTTGGAGAGTCTGTAAAAGGATCTCCAAAGGGCCTGGATAGACCATGACCCAATCAAGGAGCTGGGATGGGGGAAGGCAGACCTTCTAGCCATTCTGTTTCCCAAAATTTAATATGCCAGGTGGTGGTGTATGCATCGAACTCCTAGGTCAACAGCCATCAGGCTTAGTGGGGAAAAGGTAGAGAATACCCAAAGAATGCAGTGTAGAAATATCTGATTTTGCATGCATGTAGTGTGTGTGTGTGTGTGTGTGTGTGTGTGTGTGTGTGTGTGTGTGTGTGTGTGTGTGAACTCAGTGCCTAGGCTCTATCCCTGAGTTTTCTTGCTCAAGGCTCATGTTCTGTGACCTGCGCCACAGCCCCACTTCCCTTTTGATGGTTAATTGTAAGTAAGAGTCTCAAGTGCTTTCCTGTCCAGGATGGCTTTGAAGCATGATGGGGGCCCCATGGAAGCAAGAGTAAACACAACTTAAAGGTACAATCCTTATGGTGAGTGACCCCTCCCCCCTGGTGGCCAGATGTGCAGCCTCATGCCATTCTCTAGAGTTCAATTTTCGGAAGTGACCAGGGCCAAGCTGACTTTTGTTCACCCTGAGTGCTGATGCCAGAGCAGGTCTGTTCCCCCTAAGCCAAGAGAGCTCCAGGAGGCATAGCACCCAGGGGCCCAAGGAAAGGAGAGGTCAGTTCCAGGCCGAGCTAAGAGCCTTTGCGCACAGACACCCCAACTTGGCCTTCCCTTCCTGATCACCATAAGACCTGTCAAAGAACAACCCAAAAAAATCAAAATTGGAGCTATGGCTCCAAGTGATAGAGTTCTAGCATTGAACCAAAGAGCTCAGGAAAAGGGACCCCATGCTTTGAGTTCAAGATGCCCAGTTGACTGTCCTCCATAAAACACAGGTTGGCTAAAATAAACTAGTAGGATTTGTGAAGTGTTTCTGAAGAATGGTGATATGAAGAAAGCACCCTAATTCTAATGACAGCTGAACTTGTGACATACAGCTATGTGCTGAGTCATTCACAGGGTGCTGTTGGCTGGGGCTTTTCCACATTGGGGTTTTCTGCTGCGTCCTCAAAAAGGTGATGTTTGCTGAATCATGCAAAGGGTGCTATGTGCTGAGTCCATTACATAACTTACTGTATGCTGAGTCCTTCAAAAGGTGCGGTGTGCTAATTCATCCCAAAGGCTGCTGCTATGTGCTGAGCCCTTGAGAAGGGAGGGATGAGGTGAATTTTTCAAGTGCTGTGTGCAGAGTCCTTTACACAGTGTGCTCTGTACTGTCTTTCAAATGGTGCTCTGTGGTGAATCCTTTGACAGTGTGGTATGTGCTGAATCCTTCCCCAGGGTGGTATGTGCTGAGTCTTTCAATATTGTGCTATGTGCTGAGTCTTTCAAAGGGTTCTGTGCACTGTTTTACACAGGGTGCTACATAGTCAGCCTTTCAAAAGGGGCTGTGGGTTCTCTTAACACAGGGTGCTATGTACTGAGTAACTGGGAAAAAGTGCTACATGCTGAGTTTTTCAAAGCATGCCATGTGCTGAGTCCTTTACACTGCAGGCTATGGACTCCTTCCTTCAAAGGATGCTGTGTGCTGAGTACTCTACACAAGATACTATATGCTGAGTCCTTCAAAGGGATCTGTGTGCTGAATCCTTTACACAGGGTGCTTTATGCTGTTTTTTGAAGTGTGCTGTGTGCTGAATCATCTCAAAGGGTGCTATGTTCTGAGTCCTTGAGAGGTTGTTATCCCCAACAATCACACACACACACACATACAAATGAGGGTCACTGTGTACCTGCTTGGTGTGTGGAGTGGAGAGAGACAGAGGAGAGTCTCCTCCAACAGTGGGGCTAGGGGAGAATTAATCCTCTGGGAAGGGACTGGGGTTGGGAGGGAGTGCTGAGCTGAGGTGAGGCTGCAATTGCCATGGCTTGGAAGCCTTAGGGCCCAATCAGGTCTGGGCTTGCAGCCAGGGTGGGGGGAGGGGTCTAGCAGAAGAGGGGACATGGCCAAGGGAAGGAGGAGGCAGGGCCCAGGGCTCACTGAGATGGCAGCAGTGGCCAGGGGTATGGGGGCAGGCACTGGGGGAGGGGGCAGGCACGAGGTGGACCAGGAGAGGAGTGGGGGCAGAGAGAGAGAGAGAAAGAGAGAGAGAGAGCAGAGAAAAGAGCAAGCACACGCACAAGGACAAGCAGTTTCATCATCTGGCGGTGTCCCCGAAATTTCACAGGTCCTAGTGGGGATCACAGAGCACATGGAGCTGGCGCAGCAGGCACACTGCCACAGGCAGCCACTCAAGGCCATGGTGGCCCTGAGTCTGAGGTCACAGCATAGGGGAGCACGGAGGCAATGGTGGCAGTTGAGGCAGGGGTGGCGTTGGAAGAGGAAGAGGAGCAGAGGCCTCATGTAGCCACTCTATGTTGCCATGCAGATACACCTGCCCCCTCCCAGCAGCATGGTGTTTCAAACATAGCTTGGACCCATGTTGTCTCTCACAGTCACCCAACAGAGCTGGCGCATCCCTGGCCGGTTTTTGGCCCCAACCCAGTCTGAGTCCTCAGTCCTTGGACTCCAGGCCTGCAAGCACACAGAACCACTGCCTACGGCTTCTCCCAGCAGCACAGGTGAGTGGCTGCCAAGGGCCCAGGACCTGTGAACCTTCCTGTCCCCCTTCTTCCCCCACTGATGTGGACCCATGCCTCCTGCCTCCCCTCTCCCGTCCTTCCCTCGCATGCGCCATGCCCCACAGTCTGCCATAGCCCTGCCACAAATTTGCCCCAGGGGTGGAGGGTGGGGGTGGGTGTCGACCCAGGGATCCCACCTCCATCTAGTGGCCAGTGTCCCAGGAAACGGGAAGATGCAGAAAGAGTGAGAAGTGGGCACCACAGAGCCCCTGGCCTGGAGCAGTGAGAGACACACAGCTGTGCATCTGCACCGTAATTCTCCCTGGTGGGAACCTGGTGGCTTTAGTCAGAGGTGGGGAGTAGCACCTCACCTGCCTTCTTGCGTCTTTTCCTTTTTGCTGAGGGTGGTGGGTGTTGGATGCAGAATATAGGGCCTCCTTGCTGTGTGAGCCCTTGTCTTTTGTGCTCGGTCACCTTTTTACCTGAGGAGGGTCCCAGAAGAGCCCACTAGGGAGGTGAGGGCACAGGGGGTCAGATAGAAGGTGAATATCTGGGAGGAACACACCTCTTCTGACACACATACACTCGGCCTGTCCCCCCTCCATCTCAGCTGTCAACAGTCCTCACAGGGTGATCACATTTCCCAGCTCTGCCACCATCTGCTGATGCTCCAGTTTCATCTGGTCTCCTAGTCCTTCCCAAGAATCCACCAAGTCACCCAGACTCATCTAGGCTGAAAGTAGGGAGTCCATCTATGTATGTAGCCTTTAGGATCCTATCCATTTCCCCAACACCGCCCCCACCCTAGGTCAGACACATCTCTGGGGCACTATGACCCCCTGCTTGTTTTCAGTCCTGGCTCTGAGGAGCCACCTATCTCGGTATAACTTCACCCAGCATCCTGACCTGGGGTTTTGGTGAATGGGGAGTGAAGGCTGGTTGTTCCCAAGGGAAAGCATCTGGCCCTAGAGAACGGGAGATGCAGGATTGTTCAGCATTATTAGAGTAGTGCTTCCTTGGGTCGAGCCCTTGATTATGACAAGGGAACCCCCATGCTCCAGCTTGCACCTTGTCCCAGAGGAGGAACCAACAATCTCAGGAGAGGCACTGCTCTGAGTCTGTGTGTGTATGTGTGTGTGTGTGTGTGTGTGTGTGTGTGTGTGTGTGTGTGTGTGCATGAGAGAGACAGAGCGAGAGAAAGAGAGAGAGAGAGAGAGATCATCTTTCCCTTATACAAGTTGACTGTGCTCAGGTGAGTGATCAGTTGGCAAATTGCAGGTACTGCATAGATTAGTCTTCTGTCACAGTCTGGATGTGTGTATGTGTTGGGAGAGCAGGGGGATGAGAAAAATGAAAATATATTTAAGTCACCATGTCTAAAAAGAGCAAAAGCATTTTATTTGTGTGTGTGTGTGTGTGTTGTTCTTTTTTCATCAATACCAAGTACGCGTCTAGCCATAATTTTTGTTTCCTCCTTCACCGTTTCATGGCTCCTTTGGGGGAAGGTTTCAGTAGATGTTCCTTTCCAGCTATCTCTTCCCTCTGTTCTGTATCCCACAGTAGCTGCTGGGCCTGCATGGGTCTCCCCTAGGAGGCCTATGTGAACCGCAGACCAGAGTTTACACCTGTGCATCTGTCTTCAGCCTGAATGCTTGTGAGATGAGTGTGACCACAGCCTCACTCTTCCAGCCAGCCTGTCTGTTCTCGTGTGTATAGTTGGAGCCAATTCAAGGATTGGGAATGTGTCTACAAAACGTAATTAGGGAATGAGACGTGGGGGAGTCGAGCAGGGGCTATGAAGCTAGGAGGGTCTGGGGAGTGGTGAATTGTTATGTAGTAGATGGTTCACCACGACCAAGGATGAGGGGGCAACCTTACCCAGGGCATTGACCGTGTCCATGGGCATCTGGCCAGGGTGCTCCAAGCCCCCACTGGTGGCGTGTTCCCTCCAGGGGGAGTGCGCCAGTGGGCAGTCCTCCCTGGAGTCCTGCAAACTCCAATCTGCGTCCCTCCTAGTCCATTTACAGCTGGACTGTGGTAGGCAAGTGTGTTTCCCCTCCTGGAGCCTGCTCAGTATCAGGCCGTGGCAGTTAGCTAAGGCTCTCTGAATGCCAGTTTCTGTAACCTGATGTAGCCTATCTGGAAGGAAAAGGGGACCACTGATTTTGGAACCCTTTAAGTTTGATCGGGACAACTGCAATTCCACCTTTTCCAGGGTTTTTTCTTGAAGCTGGCAATTTCCATTAACACCTGGGATTATGGGTCAAATTAGATAGACCACTTCAGCCACCAAACAATGACATTCAAAGAAGCACAGGCAGAGTTCCCCAGCCAGATGGTCTCCTGCTATGAACGTCGTGACTTGACTGCCTTTATGCGGCAGCTGTTGATTCTCCTCTGGCTCTTTCTAGGGTGACCACCACAGTCGAGGATATCGTGGGGAGCAGAGATTGTGACCTCATCATCCCTAGCCTGCCAGTTGTGAACAGAGATGATTCCCAGCACCTACACTGGACTCTGGGAGATTCAGAAACCTGGGATGCCTCAAGGATCCTTTCTCTGCAACATGAAACTTGGGGGCTGGAGGTGGTAGAACATCGTGACTGGCCCCGGGGGGAGGAGAGGAGGCCACTTGAGCCAGGCCTTCAGCTCACAGCAACCTTGTTCACACTTGAGTAGGGAATTGAGTGCCACAGAACTGGTCAGCTGTTGGCCAGAGATCTTTGAGAAGATAGGCATACCAGAGGCCCCAGAATCCAGTGAGTATATCGTGGCTCACATTCTTGGAGCCAAAACAGTTAAGTGCGGTGGCACCAGGAGGGCAGGAAGAGGAAAGACGGAGAACTGGGAGAGCTACATCAGGTTTTGCACCCCCCCCCCCCAGGATGCTTACCAGTATGGGATGGGACTTTTCTGTAGTATTGTAATAGGCAGATGTTCATTTATTTATCCAACAACGCATCACAGTGTGCCAGGGTCCAGTGTGTGGGGAGGTCATAGACGATGAAAGGTTCTAGTTCTGGTTCCCGAGCACATGAAGAAACCTTGGTTTGAGCTGAATGCTGGAACATCACGCTTGTCATCCTAGCTACTTAAGAGGCTGAGTTAGAAGGATAGAGGCTTAACGCCAGAGCAGGAAAGCCTTTAATGCTCTTATCTCCAACTACCTACGAAAAAGAAAACACCAAATGGTCTGGTTCAATAGTGGGGCTACTGTGTGGTCGAAGGACCACCTTTAAGTCACTGAGCAGGATTTACTCCCTTTACGACCAGGTGAAACACACCTGTAAAATTTGCTGACACTCATCCCAGATGTGCTTGTGTGTGAAAATTACTGTCTCTAATGAGGGAATGAGTCCCTGGATTTATTTTTTCTGAAAAGGATGTATTTTGCTGTTTCCAGTTATACAGGTCACTAGCTGTAAAGGGAAAATATATTAGAGAAGGTCCTGCCCACCATCTCTTCCATGTTTCTGTCTCAAGGGTAATAAGGGTAACATAACACGTTGTACCACCTCAGGCTGGTACAAGTAACCACTTTTGGTATGGGAGGACTTTAGATTAGAGGTGTTGATGGCAAAGAATAGGAAAGAGAGTGCATCTTCCACTGAAGGATTCTGTAACACTGGGGGAGAATATTTTTTTGAATATGACAACTTTAGGCCTGTTCTGCCATCCTGAGAAAAGGAGTAAACAGAGGTGCATACATGACACAGATAAAACTATCAGCATACACACACAGACCACAGCCACAGACACTTAACCCACAAGTGCCACACCACTCCATTTTGACCTCTACAGAGATATGAGATGACAGAGAGAACATCCCAGATTGCCTCTTGTGGATGCTGCAGATGACCTCTGGAGGATGTCACATATATTCTCCCTAGGAGGCCCTAGAAGACCTCTCATGGAGGTTACAAACGGCTTCCCAAGGAAGTGTCAGTTGACCTCCATAGGAGGACCCAGATGTCCTCTCCATGAGGCTGAGATTACCTCTTGAGTAGCTCCCAGATGGCCACTCAAGGAGGCCACATATGAACTCCAGAGGAGGTTCCAGATAACCCTTTTGAGAAAGTGACAGATGACCTCCAGAGAAGGTCCTATATAGCTTCTCAAGGAATTCCCAGATGATGTCTGAAGACAGTCAGAGTTTTCATCAAGGTAACCCTAGATGACCTCCCAAAGAAGCTCCACATGACCTCAGGAGGTTGTCCTAACTTGCCTCTTAAGGAAGCCCCAATGACTACTTTTGAATAGGTCTCAGGTGGCCTCCTGAGGAACCCACAGATGGCCTCTGGAGAAAGTCCATGATGGCCACTGGAGAAGGCACAAG
This sequence comes from Dipodomys spectabilis, assembly GCF_019054845.1. Taxonomy (NCBI): domain Eukaryota; kingdom Metazoa; phylum Chordata; class Mammalia; order Rodentia; family Heteromyidae; genus Dipodomys; species Dipodomys spectabilis. The sequence continues at coordinate 1,852,723 of NW_024871098.1, read as the reverse complement.
ATGACCTCCAGGGTAGGTCTCAGATAGCTTCTCAAGGAAGTTGCAGATGCACTCTTGATGAAGTTCCAGATGGCTTCCCAAGGAAGGCCCACATGACCTCTCAAGGAGTTCCGAAGAAAGCCACAAATGACCTCTAGAGGGGGTCCCAAAAACAGGCTGGCAAGCTTGCCCAGACGCACCCCTAGAGGTACCTATATGACTTTTGTGCATGTTGCTCCTCTGGAGACAAACACTCGAGGCCTTGAAGGCTGACACTCTCACCTATAGGGATTTTCCCCTGAGGCCAAGGTCTGATGCCATCCAAACGGATTAATCTCAATGGGATCTCCAAAATTCAAGCCTCTATTGTTCAAGAGAATCCATCGAGACACATTTAATATAATAAATGTTCTCCAAACCACCGAAACCCAAAATTATGTTATCCAAAGCTCCAAATATCAAAGGGCAAGACTTTTTTCCCCTTCCCTTTGTCTCTCCTTCGGTACAGACCTATATTTCCTTTGAAGTGTTTCCCTTTATCCCTTGTACCAGTTCCTTCTTCTCTTCAGGCCTCTCTACTCTCCACAGGCCTGAACTGTTTTGCCTGGGTCGTCAGTTGCCATCCTTCACCTCCTGCTCTCCCTCAACTTCCTCTCCTCCCAGGTCTTTCCCCTCTGCTATGACACCACTTCCTTCCTTCCAGGACTTTTCAATTTGTATCTCCCCTTCCATTGCTGTGAACAAGCAGCATATATAAAGTCTGTACCCTTTCTCCACTCCAACTGCTAACAGTTTTCAACTGTCACATCCCAAACTCCCCACAGCCCAATCACTTCTTAACAGCTCAACTCCTGGTGATTAAAGTTCCAGCCCCTCCCACAGAATGCCCGTCCTCTCCAGCTGGCCAGGAGATGGGGCCACACTGATTATTGGACCCTATAGATTATTAGGGCCCTGCTGATTATTACAGTATCCTCCTTGTGAACTAGTTGCAATTGAAATTGGAAATTTGATTGTGATATTACAAAGTCGTTGTGAAATTACAAACCCATTTTGACATCATCATCAGCACGACATCACAAACCCATTGTGACCATATTGTCATTGTTTCATCATGATTCCATTGTGATATCTCAAATCTATTATGACCTCTTAGCTCCTTTGAAAAATCACATACCCTTTTCAACATTACAGTCCCTTCGTGTACCCATATCCTTGTTGTTAATTAATGACAATTGAGATCAGACATACCATTATAACATCAAAAAGTGTTTGTGACATCCTCAACAGTGTGACATCACATTTTCATTATGAGAGCATCAGCTCATTGTGACATCACCAAACTCAATGACATAATCTCATTATGACAATTGTCATTGTGACATCATAGATTCATTATGAATGCCTATTCTGTGATTTCATTGTATTTCAAATATGCCATGAGAGTTGATATCCAAAATACATTTTTGTGCCAACATAACCATTTTGACATCATAATCACGTTGTGACATCACAGTGCCATTGTGATTTAACTAATACCATGTGACATCACAAACCTCTCCTATCCTCATAACTTCTGTGACATGCTGACATTGTGATATCTTAGAAGTTTTTGCCCTCAGAATTTGTTTCCACCCTCATATTTCATGAATGACATAAGATACCAGAAATCCACTGTGACAACATGACCATTGTGACATCACACTGACAGATGTCATGAATTTATGTCACATTGTGACATCAGAAAAAGTTTTGATGTCACAGTTAGTTGGTGATGGCATACAGGTAAGGGGTCACAGTAGGTTTATGATGTCACAATTGGTTGGTGATATCCAAATGGCATAAAGTTTCTCAGTTATCATGAAATCACAGAGAATATGAATTCATAAATGGACGGTGGTATCTCCAAAGGCATATGTTGTCAAAAATGTGAAGAAGTCCTAGGAGGATTGTGATGTCATAGTGTGATACAATGGTCTTGATGTCTGTCAGTATGATGTCACAATGGTCATGATGTCACAGAGGGTTTCTAATATCACATATCATAACTGAATTGTTATGTTTGAAAACAGATTAAGAGCTCACACTAAGACATCACAATTGCAGCACGTCACAAGGCTTATGAGGACAAGGCAGGTTTGTGATATCACAGTGTGTTAGTGATATCACCATGGAACTGTGATGTCACAAAGTCATTGTGATGCCATATATTTATGAGATCACAATGATTTTCAGATATCAACCCACATGCCACATTTAAAATAGAATGAAATAAGAGTATAGGAATTTACAATGTTTCCATTGCCTCACAATGACAATATAATGTCATAAAGCTATGAGGTCATTGTAAATTGGTGATGTTACAAGGAGGTGATGGTGTCATAATGAATATGTGTTGTCACACTGGTGATGGGGTCACAAAGGATTTGTGATATTACAATGGCATATATGAATTCAATTGTCATGTGTTCAAATTGAGGATATGGGTACACAAAGGGACTGTGATGTCACAAATGCCATATGTGTTTTCAAAGGTATTTAAGGGTCATGATATCTTTATGATTCACAGTTGTGATGAGGTCACAAGGTGTGTTTGATGTTATAATGATTTTGTAATATCTCAAACACATGTCCAATTTGAATTGCTACTATTTCAAAATCTGCATACAAGTTCACAGAAGGAGCTTGAAATCCTAAGGGACATGAATTTTGTTTAATTTTATGAGGTCATATTAGGTTTTTGAAAACACAGTGGAACACTGATATCACCATGGCAAAGTCAACACACTACATCATGTCAAAACATTGTTTTGGTGTCACAAATACTTGGTGATGCCACATTTGTGATGAAGTCACAAAAGATTGGTGGTGTCACAATTTACTGGCCATGTCACAATGATATGATGGTTCTCAATTGTCTTTAACTTACAATGAGTACATAAGTTCACAAAGGGAATGTGGTTTCTCCAAAAGTATGTGTTGTCACATATTGAAATACTAAATTGTTTGTGATGTCAGAGTTTGACACAATGGTTATGACATCTAGCAGTGTGATGTCACCATGGTCATGATGTCACTGGGAATTTGTGATATCAAATGTCTTATGTGAAATCTAATGAGGTGGCCAACAGATTATGAGGAAGAAAAGGCATGTCACAAAAGTTATGATGACAGGATAGGTTTGTGATGTCACAGTGTGTTAGTGATATCACAATGAAAATGTGATGTGCAAAGGGATTGTGATGTCACAATGGTTATGAGTTCATGATTTCTTTATGATATCCACCTGTATGCCACATCTGAAGTAATATGAAATCACAGAAAAGGCATTCATAATGTATCAATGATATCACAATGACAATGTGAAATTATAATTTTATCATATTTTAGTTTTGTGATTTCACAATTAGCAGATGGTATCACAACGACAATGTGATGTCACAGTTGTAATGACCTCACAAACTTTTTATTGTTAAAATGTCATGTCTGATTCGCAATTGTCAATATTTCACACTGGAGATTTGGGTACACAATGGCACTGTTATGTCACAAAGCTTTCTATTTTTTCAAAGGTTATAAGAGGTCATAATAGATTTGGGATATCACAATGTGATCTTAGTGTCTAAACAGCAATGTTATGTCACAATGGGTTCATGATGTCACTGTAGTTTTGAGGTCACAATGGTTTAGTTAGGTCACTGAGTTTGTAATATCACAATTACTAGTCCAATTTCAGTCACTACTAGTTCACCATGAGGACACTGTAAAAACCAGCAGTGCCCCTATAATCCACGGGAACAGATAGTCATCATGACCTCCAGGTCTGGACCACCAGAGAGGGGGGTGCATGCCGCTGGAGTGGGCAAGACATGCTGCTGAAGAGATAGGATGTTAAGCCCCACATGGTGAGCTGCCAAGAAGTTATTGGGCATGGACATTTGGGAAGTGATGATTGAAAAATGTTATGCAGGAAACATATTTTAGTGGGGGTAGGGTACAGCCTATATGTAGGTTGCATGTTCAGAGCAACAGAAGGGGGAAGAAAAAGGGAAATGCCTGGAAGGAAAGAAATGATGAGACTGCAGGAGGGTAAAGACCTGGGAGGAGAGGAAATTGAGGGAGAGCAGGAGGTGAAGGACGGCAACTGGCCACCTGGGCAGGACAGGGAAGGCCTGTCAAGAGTACAGCAACCTGAAGAGAAGAAGGGAATGGTGGAAGGAAAAAATGAAAATACCTGAAAGGTAGGACAGGTCTGTAGAGAAAGAGGATGAAGAGAAATGAAAAAGCCTTGTCCTTTGAAGTGTGGAGCTTTGGAGATGATTATTTTGGGGGTTGGTTGTTTGAGGGCTGGTTAACAAATGGGTAGACTGCTCTTTCGAAGTCTGAGGGTTCATGGTTGAGGCTGCAATTAGCTCTGGGCAACCAGCCCAGGGCAAGGTAGTCGCTTGTTACAAAATTTATGAAGACAAGACAGGTTTGTGATGTTACATAGCATTAATGATATTACAGTATCAATATGAGGTCACAAAGGGATTGTAATGTCGCAATGGTAATGTGGTCACAATGGATTTCTGAAATCAACCTATATGCCACATTTGAGAGCGAATGAAATCACAGAATAGGCAATCACATTGTCTCTATGACCTCACAATGAAAATGTGATGTCATAATGCTATGATGTCATTGTCATTTTGGGATGTCAGAATGGGCTGATGGTATCCTAACAACAATGTGATCTCACTCTGCCAATGGTGTCACAAAGCGTTTGTAATGGTACAATGGCATGTCTGATGTCAGTTGTCCTTTGTTCACAATGAGGATATTGTTACCCAAAGGGACTGTGGTGTTACAAACACGATGTGCTTTTTCAAAGGTGCTAAGAGGTCACAACAAGTTTGGGATATCACAAGGAGATCGTGATATCACTGTGGCAATGTGATGACACAATGGGTTTGTGATGTCACAGTGGTGATGAGGTCACTCTTGGATAGTGATGTCACAATGAATTTGTAATATCACCATTACATGTCCAATTTCATTCTACTAGAGCACAATGAAGATACAAGTTCACATAAGGAGCTAGAAATCAGAAAGGCCATAAATTTTGTAAAATATTATGAGGACATAATAGGTTGGTGAAAATGCAATGGGACAGAGGTATCCCATTGGCAATGTGATGTTACCATTACATGAGATAGTATTGTTTTGAAGTCACAAATAATTGGTGGTCCATACAGGTGATGAGGTCACATAGGTTTGTGATTTCACAATGGGATGGTGATGTCACAATCTCCTGCCAGATCTCTAATTGACAATGAATATATAAGTTCATAAGGGATAATGATGTATCCAAAAGCATATGTTGGCACAAGTGTAATTGGTCTTAACAGGCTTGTGATATACAATGTGACTCAGTGGTCATGACATCTGGCAGTGTGATGTCACAGTGGTCATGATGAAACAGTGGATTTCTGATATCACTTGTTATACCTGAAGTATGAGTTAAACAACTTATGAACTCAGTGATGCCAAAGAGATCACACTGGCAGCAAGTCAAAAAATTTATGAGAATAGGAGAGTTTTGTGATGTCACATTGGGTTAGTGATATCATAATGGCAATAGGTGTCATCAAGGTATTGTGATGTCATAATGGTTATGTGGTCACAATGTATTTCTGATATCAACCCACCTGCCACATTTGAAATAGAATGGAATTACAGAATAAGCATTCCAATATATCTGTTACATCACAATTACCATGTGTTGTCATAATGCTATGCTGTCATTGTTTTATGATCTCACAATTGGCTGATGTTGTCATAATGACAATGTGATGTTACACTGGTAATTATGTCACAAAGTGTTTGCGATGTTAAAATGGCATGTATGATCTCAATTGTCATTAGCTCAAAATGAGGATATGGGTACACAAATGGCCTTTGATGTCACAAAGGCCGTGCTTTCTTTCAAAGCTTCTAAGGTCGTAATAGGTTTGGGATATCACAATGTGATCATGGTGGCACAATGGCAATGTGATATCACAATGAGTTTGTGATGTCACAGCAGTGATGAGGTCACAATGGGTTAGTGATGTCTCATCAAGTTTGTAATATAACAACGACATATACAATTTCAATTTCTTTTAATTCCCTATGATGATAATGTATTAACCATTGGAGCCAGAATTATCTGTGAGAGCCATTAATCATTGTAAATTCTTGGCCTGGCCCACTGGAGAGTGTGGGGAACGCCCCCAAAGGTGGAGGTGTCAAGCCTCACATGGTGAGCTGTCAAGAAATGATTGAACATTCGGCAGTTTGGGAAGTGGCAATTGAAAACTGTTAGGTAGAAGACCCGTTGGAATGAGGAGGGGTACAAGCTATATATAAGTTGCATTTTTAGAGCATTGGAAGGGGAGATAAAAATGAGAGCTACCCAGATGGAAGAAAGTGGTAAGACAGCAGGAAGGGAAAAACCTGAGAAGAGAGGAAGCAGAAAAGTGCTATATATAAGTTGCATTTTTAGAGCATTGGAAGGGGAGATAAAAATGAGAGCTACCCAGATGGAAGAAAGTGGTAAGACAGCAGGAAGGGAAAAACCTGAGAAGAGAGGAAGCAGAAAAGTGGTCGTTAGGGCAGTGTAGTGAAGGCCTATGGAGACTGGAGAGGCCTGAAGAGAAGAAGGAAGTGGTGGAAGGGAAAAACAGAAAGACCAGAAAGGAATGACAGGTCTGTAGCGAAGGAGGGAGTAATGGAAAAGTTAAAAGCCTTGCCCATTGAGGTTTGGAGCTTTGGAGAACCTTCATAATTTTTTGGCTGGTGGTTTGCAGACCAATTAAGATAGGGCGGGCTGCCCATTGGAGGTCTGAGGTTTGGACATGGTTATCCCTTCCAGGATAAGGTAATCACAGTCTCCTTTCTAGTCTAAATTGGTTTATTATATTAAATGTGACTCAATGGTTTGTCTCCTTGCCTTTGAGGTAATAAGTATGCGAGTTCACAGAAAGAGCTTGAAGTTTCTAAGATGTGATGTGGCCACAATTGGTTTGCAAAAACACAATGGGACAGTGAAATAACAATGCGAATACCACAATATCACGTCAAAATAATGCTTTGATACCACAATTAGTTGTTGATACCATTCTCGTGATGAGCTCACAATAAGTTCGTGATGTCACAATAGGTTCATGATGTCAGAGTGGAATGGGATATCTCAATTGTCATTAATTGACAATAAATATATGAGTTCAAAAAGGGACTGTAATGTCTCCAAAGGCATGCATTGTCACAAATGTGATGCCGGTCTAACAGCTTTGTGATGTCACAATGTGACACAATGGTCATGACATCTGGCAGTATGATGTCATAAGGGATTTCTGATATCACATGTCATACCAGAAATATGAGATTGAAAACAGATTATGAGCTCACAACGGCCCTACTATATTACCATGGCAGCATGTCACAAACTTTACAAGGACAGGACTGGTAGTGACGGCACAGCAGGTTAATGTTATCACAATGGCAATGTGATGTCACAAAGGATCGTGATATCACAATGGTTATATGGTCAAAATGGGTTTCTGAAACAGAGTGAATTCACAGAATAGGCCTTCACACTGTTAATTCATAACAATGTCACTTTGATTTATAATGCTATGATGCCATTGTTGTTTGGTGATGTCACAATGAGCTGATGGTTTCATAATGACAATTTGATGTCACTGCTGATTTATGATGTTACAATGGTTACGAGGTCACATTAGGTTTCTGATATCAACACACATGTCAAATTTGAAATAGAATAAAAAAGCTGGGTGTCAGTGGCTCACGCCTGTAAACCTAGCTACTCAGGAGGCTGAGATCTGAGGATCGCAGTTCAAAGCCAGCTCAGGCAAGAAAGTCTATGAGACTCTTATCTCCAGTGAAAACCACTAGATATCCAGAAGTGTCCCTGTGGCTCAAGCGATAGAGTGCTCACCTTGAGCTGAAGAACAGGGACAGCACCCAAGCCCAGAGTTCAAGCCCAAGGACCGGCCAAAAAAAAGATTAAAATCAGGCATTCATTATCTTTTTATAACATCACAATGGCAGTGTGATCTCATAATTCTATCTTGTCATTGTAGATTTGTGATGTAAAAAGTAGTTGATGCTGCCATAATCACACTGTTAATGCCACAAAGGGTTCGTGATGTTACAATGGCATGTTTGATATCAATTGTCAGTTCATAATGAGGGTATAGATACACAAAGGGACTGTGATGTCACAAAGGCCATGTGTTTTTTCAAAGGTGCTAAGAGGTCCTAATAGGTTTAGGATGTCACAATATGATAGTGATGTCAAATGGCAATGAAAGCTCACAATGGTTTTGTGATGTCAGATTGGTGATGAAATCAAATAATTTTGTGAAGTCACATCTGATAATCACATGTCCAATTTCAGTTGCTACTATTTCACAATGAGGATATGAGTTCACAGAAGACTGAAATATAAAAGGCTATGAATTATCTAAAATGCTATGAAGACACAGTAGGTTTTTGAAAACACAGTGTAACAGTGATATCACAATGGCAATGTGATGTTGCAATATGAGGACTTAATAATGTTTTGATCTCACAATTGGTGATGCCACACTGGTGATGAGTTTACAAGAGGTGTGTGATGTGACAATGGGTTGGTGATATCAAAATGACACATGTGCTCTCAATTGTCATTAACCCACAATGAGTATATGAGCTCACAAAGGGACTGTGATGTCTCCAAAGGCATGCATTGTCACAAAAGTGATGAAGTCCTAACAGCTGTGTGTTGTCAGAATGTGACAAAATGCTCATAACATCTATCAGTGTGATGTCACCATGATCAAGATGTCACACTGGATACGGGTATCACATTTCATACCTGGATTGGGTATGAGAGGATTGGAATTTCACATTGGGTTAGTGATATCACTATGGAAATGTGGGGTCATGAAGGTATTGTGCTACCACAATGGCTATTTGATCATAATGTGTTTCTACTATAATAGGTTTGAGCTGTCATATTGATTGGAAATGTCAAAATGGCATGCCGTATCTCAAATGTCATTAATTCGCAATTAAGATATGAGTTCACAAAGGGACTGTGTTGTCTCCAAAGTCATGTGTTGGCACAAATATGATGAAGCCCTAACAAATTTGTGAGTTCACAATGTGACACCATGGTCTTGATGTCTATCAATGTGATGTCACAATGTTCATGTCAGAGACAATTTCTGATATCATATGTTATATCTGAATTATTATGGGTTTGAAAACATATTATAAGCTTACTAAAGGCCTAAAATATCCTAATGGCAGCATTTCACACAAGTTATGACTAAAAACTCAATGCCTTTGGTGCTTAAGATTCTTTCTTTGAAATTGTATCCTCATTGTGAACTAGTAGAAATTGAAATAAGACATGTCATTGTGATATTACAAACTCATAGTGACATTACAAACTCATTGTGACCTTATCACCACCGTGACATCACAAAACCATTGTGACATCACATTGCTGTTGTGCCTTCACAATCACATTGTGACATCACAAAGCTATTGTGAACTCTTGAGATGTACAAGTCGTTATGTCGAAAACGAACTTTACAACTTTCGTGCAGAGAGGAGGAGTGGGAGTGGGGAGGATTGGGAGGGGGCAGGGAGAGAATGGGAAGAGGTGGGAAGGGGAAACAAAGGAGGAGGCTACAATGCTTGATAAGGAATGTACTCATTATCTTGCCCATGTAATTGTAACCACTCTGTACAGTATTTTCACAATTAAAAAAAAAACACATGAAAATAAACAAACACATGACCTTTGTGGCTTCACAGACCCTTTGTGTACTCATATCTTCATAGTGAACTAATGAAAATTGTTATCACACATAGCATTGTATCATCACAAATACTTTTTGCAATAATTATGACTGCGAAATCACATTGTCATCATGACACCACCATTCATTGTGACATCACCAAACCCCAATGACACCATACCATATTTTTATTTTTTTCTTCTGTGAGTTTTTTAATAGTAAATACAGTGTACAGAAGGATTACAGTTACATGAGCAAGGTAATGAGTATATATACTATCAAACATTGCTGCCTTGACATCCCATTGTCATTTTCATGTCATAGAACCATTTTGAATGCTTATTCTTCCATTTCATTCTATCTCAAATGTGCCATCTGCATTGATATCAGGAAACCATTGTGAACTCATAACCTTTGTGAGATCTAAATCTCTTTGTCACATCACATTGCCTTTGTTATATCAATAACCCATTGTGATATCAAATACCTCTCCTGTTCTCATAATTTTGTGACATGCCATTGTGATATCTTAGGCCATTTGTGAGTTGAAAATCTGTGTTCAACTTCATATTTCAGATATGACATGAGATATCTAAAATCCAGTGTAACATCATCATATCATACTTCTGGACATCATAACCGTTGTGTCACTTTGTGACATTTCAGACCTTTTAGTTCTTCACCTTTTTGACTACATATGCTTTGCTGACATCAGAATCCCTTCCCAAACTCATATACTCATGGTGTGTTAATGACAATTGAGATCCCACATGCCATTGTGCCATCACCAACTCCTTGCGACATCTCAAATCTATTGTGACCTCCTCATCAGTATTGCATCACCAATTGTGACATCAAAACTTTCTTATAACAGATTGGTGAGATATATCATTGTCATTGTGAAATCACTGTCCCATTGGTTTTTCACATAGTATGACCTCATACTTCTTCTATCACCTGGTATCCTCATATTGAATTATGAGTCATTGAAATTTGATATATCATTCTGATATTACAAACCAACTGTGACATCACAAAACCATTGTGACCTCATCACCACTGTGACATCAAAAACCCAATGGGATATCTCATTTCCATTGTGACATTATGGATCATATTGTGCCATCCTAAACCTATTATGACCTTTTACCACCTTTGAAAACACACATGGCCTCTGTGACATCACAGAACCTTTTTGTATCCATATCCTCATAGGGAACTAATGAAAATTGACATCAGATATACCATTGAAACATAACAAATCCTTTCTGACATAATAATAATTTTGACATCATGTTGCCATTATGACACCATCAGCACATTTTGACATGTAAAACTACAATGACATCATAGCATTGTAACATTACATTGTCATTCTGATGTCATAGACAGACATGTTGTGTTTGCCTATTACATTATTTGATTATATCTCTAATGTGGCATGACGGTTGTTACCAGAAATCCATTGTGAGTTCATGACCATTGTGATATCATGATGCCTTACTAGCATCAGATTGCCAGTGTGATGTCACATTGCCAAATTGATGTCAAAAAGGGATTTTGATGTGACAATGGTTATGACATCACAATGAGTTTCTGATATCAACCCACATGCCACATTTCAAATACAATGAAATCACAGATTTGGCATTCATAATGTGACAATGATGTCACAATGCCAATGCCAAATGCTATGCTGTCATTATCATTTTGTGATGTCACCATAAGCTAAAGATGTCATATCAACAATATAATGTCACACTGGTTATTATGTTACACAGGGTTTATTATCTTACAATGGTTATGCGGTCACAATGTGTTTCTGATATATTCTGATATATTCTGAAATAGAATGAAATCACAAGATATACATTCACAATGTGTCTATGACAGCAAAATGGCAATGCGATGTCATAATGCTATGATGTCACTGTAGCTTGGTGATGTCACAATGAGCTGATGGTGTAATAATGACAGTCTGATGTCACATTGGTGATGATACCACAAAGGGTTTATGATGTCACAATGGCATGTCAGATCTGTTTTTTATTGTGAACATACTGTACAGAGGGGTTACAATTACACGGGCAAGATAATGAGTACATTTCCTATCAAGCATTGTAGCCTCCTCCTTTACCCTTCAGAAAGATATTAATTGCCATTAGTTTATAGTGAAGATATGAGAATGAAGTCACAATGACATATACAAATGAACAAAGGCCATGTATTTTGTCAAAAGTGCTAAGGTTCCTAACAGGTTCTGGTTGTCAAAGTGTTAATGATAGAAAAATGTGTTAGTGATGTCAAAACTAGTTTGCAATATCACATCTTACTTCAATTTTCAATTGCTACACGCTCACAATGACACAAGTTCACAGAAGGAGCTAGATGTCTCAAAGGTCAAAATTTTTTAAGATGTAACAAGATCATAATAGGTTTGTGAAAGCATGGTGGTTCAGTAATATCACAATTGCAATATGATGTCAAATTATAATGTCATAAAAGTGTTGTTATGTCACAATTAGTTGATGATGTCATAATTGTGATGAGTTCAAAATAGTTTTGTGATGTCGTAGTAGTTTGGTGATGTGAGGATGGCATTCCAGACCTCAATTGTCATTAACTCATAATGAGTATATGAGTTTAGAATGGGATTGTGAGGATTCCAAAGTCATTTGTTGGCACAAATGTGATGAAGTCAGAACAGATTTGTGATGTGACAATGTGACACAATGGTCATTACATCCAGCAGTGTGATGTCACAATATTCATAATATCACAGTATATTTCTAATATTTAATGTCATACCTGAAATAATATGAGGTTGAAAATAGATTGAGCTCTCAATGTGCCTAACACAGTGGCAACATGTCACAAAATTTATGAGGACAGGACATGTTTGAGTTGTCACAGTTGTTTAGACATATCAAAATGGCAATGGTATATCACAAAGGGGTTGTCATGTCACAATGGTTATGAAGTCAAAATGTGTTTTTGATATGAACCCACCTTTGAAATACAACGAAATCACATAATAGGCCTTTATAATGTATATGTGTTGTCACAATGACAATGTGGTGTAATAGTGGTATGATGTCATTACAGATTTGTAATGTCACAATGACCTGATGTTGTCATAATGACAATCTGATGTCACACCAATGATTATATTGTAAGTGTTTTGTGATATTACAATGGCATATTTGATCTCAATTGATACTTCACAATGAGGATATGGATACACAAAGGGACTGTGATGTCACAAAGGCCATGTGTTTTTTTCAAAGGTGCTAAGGATGTCATAATGGGTTTGGGAGGTTTCAAGGTGCTTGTAATGTCACAATAGCAATGTGATATCACAATGGTTTTGTGATGTCACATTGGTGATGAGGTCACAATGGACAGGATAGGTTTGTGATGTCAGAACAGGTTAATGATATCACAATGGCACTGTGATGTCACAAAGGGATTTTCATGTCACAATGACTTTGAGGTCACAATGGATTTCTGATATCCACCAATATTACTAGCCTGTAATAGAATGAAATCACAGAATAGGAATTCACAATATGTCTATAATGTCCCTATGACATATAATGTCATAATATTATGATATTTAAGTTTAGTGATGTCAAAATGGCATGTCTAATCTTACTGGTAATTAAATTACCATGAGGATCCCAAAAGTTGCTGTGTGCTGAGTCCTTCAAAAGGCACATTGTGCTGAATCCATTACACAGGGCTCTTTGTGCTTCTCTTTTTAAGTGTGCTGTGTGCTGTCATCCCAAAAGATTCAATGTTCTGAGTCCTTGAGAGGACAATAACACACACACACACACACACACACACACACACACACACACAAACACGGAGCGTTACCATGCATCTGCTTGGTGTGTGGGGTGGATGGAGAAGTGTCTCCCCCAGTGGTTGGGCTGAGGGGATCTTCAATTCCCCCAGGCAGCTGCTGGGGTTGGGGGGAAGCCTGTCCCCCCAAATCCAGCTGTCAACAGCACTCACAGGGTGATCACATTTACCAGCTCTGCCACCATCTGCTGGTGCTCCAAGTCCATGTAGTTTCCTCATCCTCCCCAGGAATCCACCAAGTAACCCAGAATCATCTAGGCTGGAATAGGAAGTTCATCCATGAATGTAGCCTTTAGGATCCCATCCATTTACCCAACACTGCCCTGACCCCGGGTCAGACACTTCTCTGGGGGCACCATGACCTCCTGCTTGTTTTCAGTCTAGGCCCTGAAGAGCCACCTGTCTCAGGACTCCTTCACCCAGAGTCCTGGCCTACAGTTTTGCTGAATGGGGAGTCAAGGCTGGTTATTCCCAAGGGAAAGTGTCTGGCCCTGAAGAAAGGGAGAGGCAGGGTGGTTCAGCATGATTAGAGCAGTGCTTCCTTGGGTCGAGCTCCTGGTTCTGACAAGGGAACTCACATGCTCCAGCTTGTACATTGTCCCAGATGAGACAAAGCACAAGGGCACTCCTGAGTGGGGAACCATCTGCAATGTCACATCGTTCACCACTTCCCAGAGCCTCCTAGATTCACAGCCCCTGCCCTACTCCCCCCCTCCATCTCCTTCTCTAGTTACATTTGGCAGACACAGGAGGGGCAAACTACAAACTCAGGAGGGGCACTATTCTGAACCTTTGTCTGTGTGTGTGTGTACCGTACGTGTGTGTGCATGAAGAAGAGAGAGAAAGATAGAGAGAGAGAGAAAGAGAGAGAGAGAGAGAGAGAGAGAGAGAGAGAGAGAGAGAGAGAGAGAGAGAGAGAGAGAGAGCCTGACTGTGCTCAGGTAAGTGATCAGTTGGCAAATTGCAGATGCTGCATGGATGAGTCTAAAGTCACTGTTCTTGATTTGTTTGTTTGTTTGTTTGTGTGTGTGTGTGTGTGTGTGTGTGTACTTGTGCTTTTTTCATCAATGCCAAGTATGAGACCAGACATAATTTTTGTTTTTACCTTCACTGTTTCATGGCTCCTTTAGGGAATATTTCAGTAGACGTGCCTTTCCACCTCTTGCTTCCCCTTTTCCTATAACACACAGTAGCTGCTGGGCCTGCGTGGGTCTTCCCTAGGAGGCCTGTGTGAACCACAGACCAAAGTGGACACCTTCTGTATTAAGCCTGAAGGCTTGTGAGACGAGTGTGACCACAGCTGGACTCTTCCAGCCAGACAGTCTGCTCTCGTTTGTATAGTTGGAGCTAATTCAAGGGTTGGGAATGTGTCTGCCAAATGTAACTAGAGAAGGAGATGGAGGGGGGGAGTAGGGCAGGGGCTGTGAATCTAGGAGGCTCTGGGAAGTGGTGAACGATGTGACATTGCAGATGGTTCCCCACTACCGAGGATGAGAGGGCAACCATACCAAGGGCATTGAGGGTGTCCATGGGCATCTAGGCAGGGGGCTCTGGGACCCCACTGGTGGTGTGGATTCCCTCCTGGGGGAGTGCACTGGTTTGAAGTCCTCCCTGGCATCCTGCAGACTCTAATTTGTGTCCTGCCTGTGCTGTTTCCAGCTGGGCAGTGGTAGGCAAGTGCATTCCCCCTGGTGGAGCCTGCTCGATATCAGGCCGTGGCAGTAAGCTAGGGCTGGCTGAATGCCATTTTCTGTAACCTGCTGTGGGCTGTCTGGAAAGAAAAGGGGACCGCTAACTTTGGAACCCTTTAAGTTTTATTGGGACAACTGAAATGCCACCTTTTCGAGGGTTTTTTTCTTGAAGCTGGCAATTTCCACTAACAACTGGGATTATTGGTCAAATTAGATGGACCATTTCAGCCAACAATCAATGATGTTCAAAGTATCACAAGCAGAGTTTCCAAGCCAGATGGTCTCCTGCTATGAACGTTGTGCCTTGATTGCTTTCATGCGGCAGCTGTTGATTCTCCTCTGACTTTCTCTAGTGTGACCACCACGGTTGAGTGAAGGGTTAAAATACTTGAGGCAGTGACCATTTGTTGGTTGTTTCAGAGCAGAGCAACACATGGTGCTAAACCACCTGGTTGCGTGCCTTTATAAGACCTGTAAATCCTTCGCTCAGGGCTCTCGTCCTGGGCTCCACTGTGTCAGAGTGTAGGACGAGACCCCAGCTGCAGCCCGTTTAAATAAAACAGTTGTAGAGTCTGACTCTTGGTGGTCTTCTTGGTGGGGGTCCTGCGACCTAGGCATAACATTGAGGATGTCATGGGGAGAAGAAATTGTGACCTCACCATCCCTAGCCTGCCACCTGTGAGTAGAGAGGATTCTCAGCACCTGCACTGGACTCTGGGAGATTCAGAAACCCAAAATGCCTCAAAGAACTCTGCAACATGAAACTTGGGGGCCAGATGTTGTGGGCCATCCTGGCTGGCCCCAGGGGTAGGAGACTAGGACCCTTGAGCCTGGCCTTCAGCTCATGGCAACCTCATTCACTCCTGAGTGGGGAATTGAGTGCCGCAAAGCTGGTCAGCCGCTGGCCAGAGATCTTTGAGAAGATAGGCATCCCAGAGGCCCTGGAATCCAGCGAGTACACAGTGTCTTTGGAGCCAAAACAGTTCAGTTCGGTGGCACCAGGAAGGTGGGAAGAGGGAGGAGGGAGAACTGTGGGAGAGCTACATCAGGCTTTGCCCCGCCCACCAGGATGCTTACCTGAATGGGATGGGATTTTCTGTAGCATTTTTGTAGACAGATGCTCATTTATTTATCTAACAAAGAGTTACAGTTTGCGCCAGGCTCTGGAGGGGTCATAGAAAATGAGAGGTTCCAGTGCTTGTTCCACAGCACATGAAGAAACCTTGGTTTGAGCTGGATGCCTGTGCTTCATGCCTGTCATCCTAGCTACATAGGAGGCTGTGATGGGAGGATCGATGCTTGAGGCTCAGGCACGAAAACCTGTAAGAGTCTTATCTCCAACTAACTACCAAAAAGAAAACACCAGAAGTGGATGTGTGGCTCAAGCCGTACGTAGTCTGTTGGCCTTGAGTAAAAAGGCTCAGGCATAGCACTTAGGCTCCGAGTTCAAGGCCCAGTAGTGAGAGAAAGGAAGGAAAGAGAGAAAGAGGAGGGAAGGCTGGATGGAAAAAAAGAGGAAAGGAAGGAAGAAGGGAGAACATGTGAGCCTTGTATTGGAGTCCCTGAATCAAGTGAGCCAACCATTCACAATCTATGTGGGGACAATTTCAGACACTAAAGCCAGTATGTAGGACCAAGATACTGATACCTCTGCAACTTTCTGACATCCAGGAGCTGTGTGGTAGCCAACTACAGAGGTAAGCAATCTCTGGTAGACACTAGGACTCAGGGCGGTTCACCAGTTTTCAACCATCCCTGGCGCCAATGAGTTTATTTTCTGGTCAGATAAGAACAAGCTGTCCAAGGTCTAGGGAGGTATTGGTGTGAGGCAGTGTTGGGGGGGGGGGCAAGGGATAAGCAAGAAGATGAAGAGGGAGGAGGATCACAGGTCAGGAATGTCAGGATATTGGAGCCATGACTTCACTTGACATCCTAGACCAAATGTGATAGAGCCTTTGACCCAGCTACACTGCTATTAAGAGTCCTGTCATATTGGATTCACCATTGACCACCTATCTATTGTCCACTGCAGGATGCCTGTGCAGTACATCCTTGGGGACTGGGACTTTCCAGGGCTCAATCTGAAGTTGACATCCCCCACCCTATTCTTTCCTGCACCAGAGACAGAAGTAAGCTGGCCACTAGCACAGGGCAGCCAGGGAATGAGGGTGGGAGTAAGGACCCTTGTTTCCCCAGACTTCCTCTAGGGGGCACTAGGACCCCGTGATTGCTATTCTCAGAGGCAGAGATGGGTCTCTTTGCTGGCTCAGCCTTTAGTCTAAATGGCAGATCTGGGATTCAGAGAGGGCAGACTGAACGTGGGGCAGGTTTGGATAGAGGCTGGTTGGAAAACCAGAGGCACTGGTCTGTGAGCAGGGTTGTTTCTTTGATAATACTCACACCCCAGGAAAATTCCTGGGATAGATCAGCCCTATTCTTCTTCCTGAGAGAGAGACCTGGAACCCTTGAGTCTACTTACCTTGGCCGAGAAATCCTTTCATTCCCACATCCTGTGGTTGGATAATTAGACCTCACCTCCCTACCCAGTATAGAGGCAGGACAGTGAAAGATCTTGAGTCTTTGATAAGGCCAGGGGATCCTGAATATGCGATTGTACTTGAACATCCTAACTTGCTGCATGGTAAGTTCCATTTAAGATTACCATAATGTAGGACATAGAATCTAGAGAATCACAGCAGGATGGGGTCTGTTCTGGGAGTCTTGAGTACTATGTGTGAGCTTTCAGCTCCCGTATGCCCACCTGCTTCCCTTTCTTGGGTGGGTTTTTGCTAGAAATACTTGAAACTAGGAAGTGGGTCCTATCCCTTGTCATTTATATTCAAAGTTAGCGCTCTACCATTTGAGCCACAGCTCCACTTCCAACATGTTTGGGCATTTATAATTGGAGATAAAGAGTTCTCATGGACTTTGTTGCCAAGGGTGGCATCCAACTGAAGTCCTCAGATCTCAGTCTCCTGAGGGGATAGGATGACAGGCATGGAAAAGTATGTTTGGCTGGGTGGCACTAGCTCATGACTGTCATCCTAGGTACTCAGGAGGTGAGATCTGAGGATCAGTGGTCAAAGCCAGCCTGGGCAAGAAAAACTCTGAAGCTCTTATCTCCAACGAACCGCCAGATAAACAGAAGTGGTGTTGTGTTGTGACTTAAGTAGTAGAGTGCTCGCTTTGATCTGGAATGCTCAGGGACAGCACCCAGACCTAGGGTTCAAGCCCCACAACTGAAAAAAGAAAGAAAATAAAACATATTTGCCTGCAAAGGATGGTCCAGGTGTGCAAGGGATGAAGAGGGGGGTGCTGTGGTTTGGAGACCAGGTGCTCACCCCACTGTACAGACATTTCTAAGATCTCCCCAAGATTACCCCAACTTGAACCCACTGCTTCAAGAGGACATGGCTTGTGTCAGGCAGTGAGTGGGTGAATGGGTTCAGGGCTAGGATTCCTGTGTCTGTTTTTTCTCCAATAAAGGATGGATTTGGATGCTTGGTGACAAAGTCTGAAGTGAAGTGTTGCAAGGAGTTTGTGGCCTTATGAGATGGTTTTCCTCTGGGTATGTAAAGGTGGCTGAAACCGGAAGTCGCCAGTGGCTCACAACTGTCATCCTAGCTACTCAGAAAACTCAGATGTGAAGACCATGGTTCAGAGCCAGCTTGGGCAGAAAAGTCTGTGAGACTTGATGTCCAATGGACCACCAGAGAACAGGAAGTGGTGCTGTGGATTAAGTGGGAGAGTGCTCACCTTCAGCTGAAAATCTGAGGGACAGTGACCTGGCCCAGAGTTCAAACCCCATGAGCAACAACAAAAAAAGAGGTGGCTAAGTTTTCTACATAGCAGTGTGTACGGTATGAAATGCCATGCTGGTCTATGAGCCATTCCAGATATGTGAGAGGCTCAATGTTTTGTCTACAGTGGGTCAGAGATCGGTAGTGCCACCTTCTTGTGGGTGGGATGTGATCCTAATGGAATGAGTTCGTAGTTTTGTTCTCAGGGACTGCTGAAGCCTTGAGCTCTCCCTGTGTGTGTGTGTGTGTGTGTGTGTGTGTGTGTGTGTGTGTGTGTGTGTGTGTGTCTGTGTGTCTGTGTGTCTGTGTGTCTGTGTCTGTGTGTCTGTGTGGGTCTGTGTCTCTGTCTGTGTCTGTGTCTGTGTCTTTGTGTGTTTGGAAGTAGAAGAACTGGGCCTTGAATTCAGGCCATTGGTATTGTTCTTGACCTTCTGAGCTCAAAGCTAGTGCTCTGACACTTGAGCCACAGGTTCATCTCTATCTATTTGGTAGTTCACTGAGGATAAGAGCCTCAGAGCCTTTCCTGCATGGGCTGGCGTTGAACTGTGATCCTCAAACCACAGCCTCCTGAGTAGGTAGGATGACATACATGAAACACCTGTGCCGGATTTGTGTGTGTGTGTGTGTGTGTCTGTGTGTGTCTGTGTGTGTGTGTGTGTGTGTGTGTGTGTGTGTGTGTGTGTGTGTGTGTGTGTAGAAGTGGGTTGCAACAAGGAGCGCTGGACCCTTTGGTAACTTCTAACTTCTATCATTGGGTGGGTGCATGAATGTTGTGTCTTAGGTTTGGGGGCCTGGAAGGGTGAAAGGTTTAAATTATAAGACCAAGGGATCTGTGTTCCCGGGAGCTGTCTACACCCTTGTCCCTGGTTGGTGGCAGAGGGAGCTTGGGAGGACCTGGGAGTGGGGCCTGCATGGAGTGGCTCCCCAGAGGGACAGAGAGCATGGCCAGCACTTATTCAGGATGCCAGCTCTGTTAGTATGGAGCGTACTGGATGGGCCAAACTCTGGGTCTTCTCATCATGAGGTCTGATGGATGAGGCCAACCCTATTTTAAATCTTGACCTATCATCTTCAGATCTCAGCCTCCTGAGTAGCTACGATTATAGGCATGAGCCTCTGGCAACGGGCCTCTGATTCTTTTTGGTATATTAGGGATTGAACTCAAGGCCTTAGGCTTGCCAGTCAGGTATTCTACCATGAAAGCCAAGCCTTTCTGTCTTGGGCATTTCTGAGATAGACACTAAATATATGCTCAGGCTGGGCTGGATCACGATCCTCCTGTGACAAGTGTGGGCCACCATGACTGGTTCTCTATATCGGGATGCTAGACAGGTAGCACCACGTTTACTCATCAGTTTAGATGGATTGTCCCAAACTCTTAGTCCACAGCAGCTGATTCTTGACCAGATTTGAAGCTCGGGACCTTGACCATCGGACCTCAGTATCCTCCTGGGACAGTTGTGAGGAATAAAGGGATCAATATAGGGGGATCACTGGGGCAGGGCCAGGCATAGAAGGAGTGGTTGCTAGATATGGTTCTTCAAATTCTGTGAACATATGACAGGAAGATACCCTGCAAGGGCTCAGATGGGGCCTGTTATTTATCATGCAACAGGTATGAGATTATGAAACAAAACATGGCTCTCTTTCATCCTTAACCTATCTGCATGTGGAAAGGGATCCTTCACTGTTCAGTTTTGCAGCTGGATAAAATGAGGCACGAAGAAGCTGGGTGACCTATTCATGACACCCAGTTACAGGAAGCTCAGCCTGACTTCTCTGCCATGCTCCCTATGACAATGGCTGCTATTCAGTCCACTTATTGTGGTGGAAAGTCCACTTCTTGTCAATCCTGTGGCTTGAACTCTGGGCTTGTGCGCTGTCCCCAAGCTCCTCAGTTCAAGGCAGGTGCTCTACCACTTGAGTCCCCAGCACCACTTCTGGATTTCTGGTGGTTCTTTGGAGATAAGAGTCTCACAGACCGTTCCTGCCTGCCTGGCTAAAAACCATGATCCTGATATGTCAGTTTCCTGTATAGCATTATGCCTGTGCCACTGGCATCAGGCATAAGTCCAATTCTTTCTTTCTTTCTTTCTTAATTTCTTTCTTTCCTTCCTTCCTTCTTCCTTCCTTCCTTCCTTCCTTCCTTCCTTCCTTCCTTCCTTCCTTCCTTCCTTCCCTCCCTCCCTCCCTCCCTCCCTCCCTCCCTCCCTCCCTCCCTCCTTCCTTCCTTTCTTTCTTTCTTTCTTTCTTTCTTTCTTTCTTTCTTTCTTTCTTTCTTTCTTTCTTTCTTTCTTTCTTTCTTTCTTTCTTTCTTTCTTTTTTCCTTTTTCTCTCTCTCTCCCTCTCCATCTCTGTCTCTGTCTCTGTCTCTCTGTCTCTGTCTCTCTCTCTCTCTCTTTCAGAAACTGGTTGAATGTGTCCTGGAGGAGGTGGCTCAGTGTCTCCATGTGGCTGGGACCCACGGTAACCCTCTCATTCTGGAGGTGGGCTGTGGGTCAGGAGCTGTCTTGCTCAGCCTGTTGAAATAACTCCCTGAAGTCCACCACTCTGTGCCCGGGCTAGAACATGACGGTTATTCATTGTCCATCCATCCTCTGAGTACTTCCCCACTACCCTCTGCTAAGAGAGTTAAAGGAAAGTGGATGAGGAGGTATCGTGTTGTCCAACCGCCCAGCATGATCCTGGACCTCTGATCCTCACGGCCATCTATCTGGCCAGACCCCGGTTATAAGAAAATGAATTCACTCTATGTCTACTTCGCTTTGCTGGGGTGTGTCATTTCAGGTAGGGGGGTGTGGTGCAGAGGAAAGACTCCAGACCTGACAGCTCTTAAGGTACCTTTTTTCTTGTGACAGTGCCAAGTCTTTGCTGTGGATAAGGAAGTAGCTGCCATCAAACTGATCAGGAACAATGCTAAAAGGTACATAGGTGGGCTGTTGAAGTATCAAACCCACCCATGATTACTTCCCACTCACAATAAGGGGGGGGGTGCAGTGCAGGTGGCTGGCACTGGCCCTAGAGGAAAATAAATGGATGGTGGCATTCACGTGCTGGTGGCTGCCACCCATCATCCTGGCTATTTGGGAGGCTGAGGCTGAGGTCTGATATTCATGACTAAGAGCCAGCCCAGGCAGCAAAGTCTGTGATATTCTTATCTCCCAAAAACCACCTCCCCCCACCAGAAAAAAAGCCAGATGTGGTTCTGTGGTTCAAGTGGTAGTGCCTCAGCCTTGAATGAAAGAAGCTCAGGGATGACACCGAGGCCCTGAATACATATCCTAGTGCTCAGAAAAAAATAATACAATAAATGAATAGTGGGCACCTGTTATCTTACTACTAAAAAAAATGGATTCAGTCTTCTCTTTGGTACTTGTAGCCAAAAGTAAGGGGCTTCTTTGATGCTCCTATAAACCTCCCCTTCTCTCCATTAGCTCTCCAGGCTTCAGTTTCAGGATAGAATTCAGATCATCCCACTCAATGTGACCTTGTATACCCTCCCCTAAACACCTTCCTTGGGGTGGGGATTCTGGATGTACTCACCACTGGGAGGATGAGGCACTGCAGAGATAGGGGTAGGTATCCCTGAAACTCACACACACATGCACACACACACACACACACACACCTAGGCCAACACAGACTAGCCTTTTTCAAAGGCACCTTATCTCCTTGTATTAACTGACCTAGCAGAGGAACTTGATCCCTTGTAAATGACTGTTTTAACTATGGCTTGCTTGTTGGCATGAGATAAACAAAGAAAGGGTCTGGTGCCCATCACCTCTGGCTCAGGTACACGTCTGACACCCTGGCTACTTAGGAGGCAAATATCTGAGGATCAAAGATCAAAGCCAGCCATAAGCTAGAAAGCTGGTGAGAATCTACTCTCCATAGAACCACCAAAAAGTTAGAAGTGGAGTTGTGGCTCAAGTTGTGGAGCACCAGCCTTGAGCATGAAAACTCAGAGAGACCACTCCCAGAACATGAATTCAAGCCCACACACAAAAATGGCCCCATCTTTTCATCCCCAGACTGCCTGGGCCATGAGTGCCCTCTCACAGTGTGTGAGGTCCTAGGTAGTGTATCAGAGCCTTCAGAAATTGGATGGTGGAAGCCAGGCCTACTCCTTCGTGTGCTCTTAACCCACACCAGCTGGAATACAGATCATGACAAAGCAGGCAGCCTACAGAGCAGAGAAGATCTTGCTCTGTCAGGGCGATTGGAGCAGGCTTTTTAGAGGCAGCACTTGAAAGGGGGTCTTTCTTAACAATGAGGATCTGACAGGAAGCACAGAGAGCAAAGACGCTGTAGATAAATTACAACATAGTTGAGCATGTTTATTTCCAGCCAGGGCTGCTGGTGAGAAACTCAATATTGATGTGAAAGAGTATCCCGAGGCAGGCCCGAGGGTTCACAGAGGAACAGCTATCCAGGGTTGGGATTGTGTCTTAGCAGTAGTGGGCTTGCCTAGTACACAGGTAACCCTGGGTTCAATTCCTAGGTCCCACATACACAGAAAAAGCCAGAAGCGGCACCATGGCTCAGGTGGAAGAGTGCTTGCCTCTGTCAGTAGAAGCTTCTAGACATTGCCCAGGCCCTGAGGTCACGCCTCAGGACTGTGAAAATAAAATAGCACTCAGATGGACCTTGGTGACAGGTGGTTGGCTATGCCCTGTAGCTCTTAGTAAATCCATCCATGCTTAGTGTCTCCTTCTTTGTCAGAGGGTAGCTGGATATTCCTTCTGCCCTGGACACCCCTGGAGGTGGTTATCAGCAACCCTCCCAACATCTTCCACCGCGGAAATGGCCCCAGAAATCCTCAGGTACAAGTTGGATGGGGTTCGGGGGATACAGGGCAAACCCCTAAAGTCTACTGGGTCTGACCTGTCACAGAGGACCAGTCCATCCAGAGGAGGCAGATGGGAGCTTAGAGAGGGGTTGAGATGTGGAGGGAGCTCTTTAATGCCCATGGCCCTAACCAGATTCCAAGCCTTTCTTTGCTTTCTGTGAGGGAGATAGAGGAGTGTCTAGGTGGTAGTGTATAGAGGAGGACTAGATGGAAATTCGAAAGACTGAGACACCGTAAGCCTTGTGCTGGTGGCTCACGCCTGTCATCCTGGCTACTCGGGAGGCTGAGACTCAGAGGATCTCATTTCCCATCCCAGGCAGGAAAGTCCCATGAGAGTGTCATCCCCAATCTCCAAACAGAAACGGCACCATGGCTCAAAAGGTACAGTTCTGGCCTTGAGCAAAAATCATCATCAGGGACAGTTCCCAAGCCCTGAGTTCAAGCCCTTCATCAAAAACAACAATAATAAAACCAGAAAGACAACCTTGCTTGCAAGTGATGGTGAAGCAGTGGGGGTCCTGTCGTTGGGAGACCAGATGCTAGCCTAAGTGTACAGAAATTTCTAAAAACTCTCCAAGTTTGCCCCAGTGTGAAGTCACAGCAGGGTGGGCGTTGCCTTACCAACAACTCCAGAAGTCCTGGCCTGTCTTTGGCATGGAGTGGGCTAATGGGAGCAGGGATGGGTGGGTATTGTCAATTATATTCTCTTCATCCATGGAAATATAGTTTTGGATGCTAGTGTCAAAGTCTGAAGTGAAGGGTTGCATGTGGTTTGTAGCCTGACAATTTGGGTTTCACCTGGCTATAAGAAGGTAACTAAAGCCGGATGCTGTTGGTGGCTCACAACTGTCATCCTAGCTACTCAGGAGGCTGAGATCTGAGGCTTGCAGTACAAAGCCAGCTTTGGTAGGAAAGTCTGTGAGATTTTTATCTCCAATGAACCACCAGAAAACCAGAGGTAGTGCTGTGCCTCCAGTGGTAGAGCGTGCACTTTAAGCTGAAGAGCTGAGGGACTGCGTGCAGGCCCATAGTTCAAACCCTATGACCAACAACCAAAAATAAGGTGGATGAGTTTTCTGCATAGAGTTGTGTACAGTAGGAAATGCCATGCTGTGTTATGAGCCATTCCAGACGTGTGAGAGGCTGAGATTTGTCTACAGTTGGTCTGAGGATGGTAGTGCCATCTACTCAGGGTTTGGCATGTTCTGGTGCTCAGGGCCTGATGAGGCCTTGGGCTACCCCTGTGTGTGTGTGTGTGTGTTTCCCTCATCTTTCTCTGTCCCCTTCCTGGGTGCCTGTCTTCCTCTTCCTGACCTTGGATATTGCCCCTCTTCCATTACAACCTTGCCTTTAGCCCCCAGGCAGGGTCTACAATGAGTCCTAAATTGCCAGAGACCTGTATAGTCCAGCTTTTCATTGGGGCCCAAGTCCAGCTGTCCGTATCTTTGGCCACCTCCATGGGATTCTGTGTCAGCAGGGCCAGCTGGCATAGGTTCTCCCTTACCTCTGGAAGGGTGGAGTTCAGTCATGTGATGTCTTTTCCTTTTCCTCAGCTGGGCCTCTGGCTGCATGTCCCTCCCAGCAGCTGGCAGTGGAGTGGGGGAAGGGTGGTTGCCAGTGGCTCTGACCAACTTGAGCTTGATAGCTGAATGAAGGCTGCCCAAGCAAGAAGGATCTTTGGCTGCATAGAAGTGAGGCCCAGGTGGCTTGGAAGTATCTGTTGTTGTCTAGGAAATGTCAACAAACGTTATCACAGCCAAGTCTCTCCCACCCCCAGCTTGACCTCTCAGTTCCTTCTACATGATTCCGGATACCCAGAATACAGAGGCACAGACATAAGATTCCAGGGCCAGGGAACTGAGGGATGAGAGACTGGTATGGCCAGTATCTCAGTGTCCTGGGGCATTAGCCTTGACCTGGTTATGCCTTCCTTGCGTAAGTTCACTTCTTAACCCGTGGCTGGCCACACACCGGCCATTTGTGGAAGTGCTATGGAAATGGCAAGAGCAAAAGTGAGATCTAGTATGACCAAAATCTGGATTTATGGTCTGTGGGGGTGGCAAAAGTAAAGGGTGTATATTAAAAAAAAAAAAATCTCAGAGCTGGAACTCAGGGCCTAGGCACTGTTCCTGAGCTAACACTCTACCACTTATATCACAGATCACTTTTCACCTTTTTTAGTAGTTAGTGGAGAGAAGAGTCTCACAGACTTTCCTGCTTGGGCTGGGTTCAAGCTGCCATTCTAAGAGCTAAGCCTCTTGAGTCGCTGGAATTGCTGGTATGAGCAATTGGCTTCAATTAAGGATGGTAGTGGATGCATGTGCTTGCGTGCATGTTTGCGTGCATGTGCACATGCATGTGTGCATGTGTGCGTGTGTGTGTGTGTGTGTGTGTGTGTGTGTGTGTGTGTGTGTGTGTGTGTGTTTATTTACCAGGACTTGATCTCAGAGCCTAGGGGATATCCTTTAGCTTGTTTGCACAAGGTTGGTGCTGTACCACTTGAACTAGGGTATCTCTGCTTCCCAGCTTTTGGTGATTCATTGGAGAGAAGAGTCTGCCCAGGCTAGCTTTGTATCTTGATTGATCCTCAGGTGTCAGCCTGAGTAGCTAGGATTATAGGCATGAGCCACTGGTACCCAGTTGCAAGGATGTCTTTTCATATGCTCTTCTGTTCTAACAGCTGTCTACTTCCCCTGGCCTAGATCTCTGACCTCCACTTCAGCTCCCAGCATCCCGTGACTGTGTGGAGAACATAAACCTCTAACATGATCCCATTTCTTTGTACTCAAGGGAGGGTATGTTTCTTCTGTAGCCTGGGGAAGGAGGGTAGCTGTAGATGGGCGCTCGGCTGGGGGAGAGGTAGTCTGTTTCAGCCAAGAAGGAAAGTGTGGCCAGATGCTAATAGCTCATGCCCTCCTAGTCCAAGCTCCTCAGGAGTCTGAGATCTGAGGATTGCCATTCAGAGGCAGCCCAGCTAGAAAAGTCTGTGAGACTCTCCTCTGCAACTAGCCACCGAAAAGCTGGAAGAAAAGCTGTGGCTCAAGTGGTAGAGTGCTAGCCCTGAATGAAAAAGTTGAGGCACAGAGTTCAGGCCCTGAGTTCAAGCCCTAGTACCAAGATGTGTGCAAGTGTGTGCATGCATACATACACACACAGACACACACAGACACACACACACACAGAAGATGGTGGTAACGATGAGCTCAGCTACAAAACTGGGGGCACTCCTGAGGCATAGTCATAGTAAACTCTCAAGGCAGATCAAGTAGTTTTTCCCTAAGTCATTCTTGGGCTGAGGGGTCTGGATCATGGCAGTAAGTTCCATGGAACCTGCCCCTCTATCCATGCACAGGGCCACAGGACCAAGGGAAGCCACTATGAATGCTCATTTGTAGTCAGCCCATGATTGCTCCGAGTACTGGTGAGGAAAGTAAGGCGCCAAGCCCTGGGATAGAGACTGCTACCAGCAGCAGCCTGCTGGCTGTGGATACCTGAGACTACAAGTCTTTCATGAGCCCAACTCAACACCCGCCAAATGTGTGCCTGACAGATTCACACTCTTGTGATACTCGAGTGAGTGTGCATTACCTCCTGTGCCATCTTGCAGCTCCTGCCCCTTCTGGCCCAGAACTTTGGTCTGAGGTCTATTTATTGCTCAGATCCAAAGTGCAGCCATGAGAGATGCCATTCTGATGAACAGATTAATGACCTCCGTGTCAAGGCTCGAACCTTCTCTGATACTGTGGCCTGCTCTGTAGGCAAAGGCCTCCAAAGAGGCTGCTCTCAAGACTTGTAGGACACCTAGGCATTGGGAGACCCTCAGTGGCCCACTGGAAATTACTCTGCCTAGATCCACAGAGTGAGGTCCAAGCAGGCCAGGTGTTGGTCATGGGACTTGATCTCTGGGCCTGGGGCCTGTTCCCCAGAGGTGTGGCTTGCCACTTGAGGCACAACACCAATTCTGGTTTTCTGAAGGTTCCTTGAAGATCAGAGTCTCCCAGAGTTTCCTGCCTAGGCTGGCTTTGAACTGTGATCCTCACATCTCAGCCTCCTGGGGAGCTAGGAGGACAGGTGTGAGCCACTGGTGCCGGCTGATCTGGCCTTACACCACAGTAGACTAGGAGCTTCTGAAAGCTTTTCTTTATTTTTTTAGGTGCAAGTACTGGGGCTTGAACTCAGGGGTTAGGCTCTGGTCCCTTAATTTTTTCCCTCAATTTTAGCACTCTGCCAATTGAGCCAAAGCTCCATTTCCGGCTTTTGGTAGTTCATCAGCAAGAAGAGTCTCACTAACTTTCCTCCCCTGAGCTGGCTTGACCCACAATCTCTATCTCAGTCTCCTGAGGAGCTAGGATTTACAGGGGTTGAGCCACTGGTGGCATTGGGCTAGAAGCTTTTCTTAAGCAAATGTTTTTCCCTGCATTTGCCCTGACTCCTCCATGCAAAGGAGGTCTGAGGGTCAGGAGCTGTGAAAAATAAGCTTCCAGCCACAGGAAATGTCAGGTGTCTCTGGTAAAAAGCCAACTGGTCTTCCCCCTGGGCCCCATTCTGGGACCCCACCCTCTGCCCTACCTGTGACTCAAATATAAACCTTGACCCAGCCTTGAATGTCCTACCAGACTTGTCTGAAGCCACAGAACCTTCATTCCACCCACACCATCTGCTCTAAAGCACACCTCAGTACCTTTGCCCATGCTGTACCTTCTGCCTGAGGCCCTCTGTCCTGAATCCACATCTTAGAACTCCTGTGGAATTTTGGCATTGGATATATCACCTCGTTGAGCAAGTCTTTCCTTCCCTTCTCCCTCTTTTTTTTAATATTGAGTTTCTAGAGATGGAACTTGTGCAGGCTGATTGGCAAATGCTCTATCGTGTGTGTGTGTGTGTGTGTGTGTGTGTGTGTGTGTGTGTGTGTGTATGTGTGTGTGCGCACGCGCATGTGTATGCCAGTCCTGGGGTTTGAATTCATGGCCTGGATGCTATCCAATCCCTGAGCTTTTGTGCTCAAGGCTAGCGCTCTACTACTGAACCACAGCTATACGTCTGGCTTTTTGGGTGTTTAATTGGAGAAAAGTGTCTCATATAGACTTTCTTGCTTGCAATTGGGATCATCAGATCTCAGCCTCCTGCATAGCTAAGATTACAGGGGTGAGCCACCAGCACCCATCCTCTACTCTACCTCTTATCTATAACTTCAGCCCTCCTCTGAGTCCCAGAGCAAAAGATCACACCTGGATGAATTTTTTCTTTTTGTCAGTCTTGGGGATTGACCTCAGGGTCTCGGCATACACCTGAGCTACATTTGCTCATGGCTATCTTTCTATCACTTAAGCCACAGTACCACTTTTGGCTTTTTCTGTTTCTGTGGTACTGAGCAATCAAACCCAAACCCAGGGTTTGTACATGCGGGCTAGGTAAGCACTCTAGCACTAAGCTCCAATCTCAACCTAAGGCTCCCTTCTAACAGGAGTTATGAGGGTGGGGTTTATTGGCTTACCCCCTTTGGTGTAGAAATCTCTATTTCATATCTTTGCCATGATTTGGGACCAGACTGTGACTCGTCAATGAGGAATGATAAATGAGTGATAGCCACAGGCCCCAGAAGTCTAGCCTCACATCCTACAGAAGGATAGAGAATATGGAGCTAGAACCTTTGACAACTCCTACAGCCTAGGAACCGTGCTTTCCCTGGAGGCAGTGGCTGGCTGCATGGTGTCCTGATGGGACACCTCGGCCAGAATATAAGGCTTCAGTTCTTAAATGGCAGAGATGGATGCTTTGTTCATGTTGCCCGCTCAGACTTTGTACTCTCTGAGGGCTTGTCTCAGATTGCCCAGGTTGGGGGGCTGGGCATGGGCAACCTGCTGAATGCCTATTGTCCATACCCAGATACATGGAGTTATTGCCTCCTTTTTTTATTTTTGGCAGGTCCAGGGTTGTACTATGAGCCTAGGCTCTGTCCCTGAGCATCTTTTGCTCGAGAGTAGTGCTCTGCCCTTAAGCCACAGCCCCATGCATGTTTTTTTTTTCCCCTGTGATCTCTTAGAAAGAAGAGTGTCATGGACTTTCCCACCCTGGCTGAATTCAAATTGGCATTCTCTACATCTTGGCCTCCTGACGAGCTAGGATTACAGGTAGGAGCCACTGGGACCTTGCTTACTTTTCTTCTTCTTTTTCTTTTTTTTAATGGTAACAATCTGAAGTCTTCACGGTGTCATTCCAATGGTTTGCATTATAATTAAACGACCCAGGCCTGGAGTTTGAATGCTAGGACAGCCATCCACAAAAGGAAGGAGAGCCTGACAAACTTATTCCTGTTCATGTGAATGCTTATGGAGTGTTATTAATGTAACAATAAATGTGCAGTGGATTCATGACCCTATTTTAGAATGCCACACAAAAATTATTGGGTTTATGTTTTCCATTCTAGCACCATGGTATAGTTAAGGATATTGATTAATTTTTAATTAATACTTTTATAAGTATTCAACCCAGATACTTCATTAAATGGAGGCAAAATTTATTAACTAATAATTGGTAATAACATATATAATTTAATATCCTCACAGTCCCACTCTCTGTATATGTATATATATGTATGTATGTTTTTGTCTATCTCTCTATCTACTTCAATCTACATATTTATCAACATATACATATATATATATATATATATGGGGCACTACTTTGGCTTGATCACAGGTCCTCAGAACTTCCTTGCCGCTCAGTTTTCAGGAGGCTGGTCTGCTAAGACTAAGACTGTAACCCTATTTATGGATTGGGCATTGTAGGCTGTGAGATGAAATCCCAGCATGGCCAAAAATTTATTCATGGAGTAAGAAGCCAATTTTGACACATTATTTTCCTTCTCTGTGAAAGTCCTTGGTCTCAGTATGATGTATAATCCATATGCAACTATATCCTATGTGATATGATGTAATAAAAGAAATGTTACATGTGTATATACTAAATACTAAATAAATAAGGGTAATAAATGTCATATGTACTAACCCATGTATGTAAACAGATCTCATATATTAATATTAGTTTTTCCAGTGCTGGTGCTTCAATTGAGCCTCTGGGAACTGGTCTGAATTTCTTGTCTTCAAGGATGCTGAGCCTTTCCTATTCACCCAGACCCTGAGTGCAAATCCCAGACCTACTAGAAAAATGGTGCAAATTCCAAACCAGGACCTTATTACTATTATTATTATTTTGGCTAAGCACGGGGCTTGAACTCAGGTCTTGGCATCTCTGCCACAGTTGGTGGTGGTATCCTAGGACCAGAGTTCAAATCTCGGGGTTGAAAAAGAAATAAAAAACTGTAAAGGAGAAGCCTAAAACTGAGAAGTTCAAGGAGGTAGTTTTCCTTTTTTTTCCCTTTGTATTGTGACCATCCTGGGTCTAAATGACAAGGCCCAGAAAGCATACATTATCTTGCATTGCTGATGTTTGGCGGGGTATTAGGGAAGCCATAGCCAAAACCAGCAACTTAGGCCTGGAGGTCGAATCCCAGGACTGCCACTAATGAATGGAGATTCTCAGAAATCTATTCCCATATACAAATGGAATGTTATAAAATTAACAATTAAATTAGTAGTTAGTATACGATATTATAAAATTATACACAATTATAAAATATTATAATTTTCAATTTATACTTTATTATTTATTCAATCATGATACTTAAAAATGGAAGGAATAATTTAATTGCCAATAATCGGTATTAATATTGTGTATGCAATTTCATAATATTCAGACATCTCTCTTTTGTTTTATACATATACATCTATTTGTCTATCTACCAATCTATACATTTATCTGTTCATACAATTGTCACTCCTGGTGCTTAATGATAGAATGTACACCTAGTAAGTACAAAGCCCTGCATTTGATTCCTCACTACTGTGTACACAAAAAAATCCAGAAGTCATGCTGTCACCCAAGCAGTCAAGCACTAGCATTGAGCATAAAAACTTAAGGACTGTGTCTAGACCTTACTCAAGAGCCAGGACTGGCACCAAAATAAAAAAGATAGAATGTTCTAACTGCAACAATGTAAGTATAGTACTACAAATACCTCATCACAAGTATAGGACTACAAATACCTCATCACAGAGCAAGCTGGGAGTCTGGTGCTGACAGCTGCCATCTAACCTGACAAAATGTCCCATGATACTATTATCTTATATTCACCACTTAGAAACTTGAAGTGGAAGCTGGGCATCGGTGACTCATGCCTGTCATCCTAGCTAATCAGGAGGCTGAGACATGAGGATCATGGTGCAAATCTAGCCTGGGCAGGAGATTCCTTGAGATGCTTATCTCCAATGAACCACCAGAAAGCCTGAAGGGGCGCTGTAGCTCAAGTGGTAGAGTGCTAGACTTGAGCTGAAGAGCTCAGAGACAGCACCGAGGCCCAGACTTGAACTCCTCCAACTTACAAGAAAGAAGGAAATCTGAAGTGGAGTGCTGGGAACTTGTGTTTAGGGTAGAGTGCTTTGCATGTATGCAACCCTGGGTTTGAATCCTAAGTAACACATCCCTAGAAAAAATGTCTGTAATGGCTCTCTGGCTCAAGTGCTATACTTAACAGGTGAAACAGGTACAATGCTCATGTCCTGAGTTCAAGCTCCAGGATTAGTATACACACACACACACACACACACACACACACACACACACACACACACACAAACACAGATCAGAAGTAAAGTTGTGACAAAAAATGGTAAAGCACCTGGATTCTGCTCTGAGCTCATGGACATCACCCTGGCCCTGTGTTCAACCCCAAAAACTAGCCAACCAAGGCCTGACTAGGAGAGGACAAAGGTTTCAAACCCTGATAAGCTTCACCAGACCTACATGACAGGAAGCATTGTGATTTTGCACAAGTGCTTAGATTTAGCAAACTTCCAGAATCTTAGGGAGGCACCCCAATTGACAATTAGGAATCTTTTCATTAGGTTCAGCTCCCTAGTTTTCTGCCAGAAGAACTCGAATTAATTGAAGCAGTTTGTTTCAACATTGGAACATAGTCTCACAAAGATAGGACAAGTGCAGGGAACTTGGCTTGCCACAGGAGGTGGCACAATTGAAGGCTTCCTGTCAAAACAGAGCACTGGGGAGAGAGTTAGCTTGGGGTACAAATAGGCATTTTTCTCCTGGCCTTCAGAGCCCATCCACACTCATCCTCACTAATTGCCCCCAATAAATTGTTTGCTACACAGCTATACAGGAGTGAAACTTTTTGTCTGTCTGTTCCAATAGTGAGGCCGACTTTCTCCAGCAGCCTGGGGTGCGCAGAAACCCTCAGGATACCCTGGGAACAGTGAGGAAGCCCAGGAACATGCACTGTCTTGAAAACACTGTCTGTGCTATGAAATCTTTCTATTCAAAGCAAATTTCCTAGCTGTGTGCCTTACTTCATAGCGGCCATGGATGTTCACCGAGAGAAATACATGCATACACACACAGACACATGGAGTTAATGGCTCTTTTTTGTGGCTTTTTAATGGCTTTTTGTAATGACTTTTTTTTTTTGAGGCTTGAACTGTGAGCCTAGACATTGTCCCTGAGCTCCTTTTGCTGAAGGAAGCACTTTATTGTCTTAAACCATGATTACCCTAGGCTGGGGTACAGCATTTACACCCACAGATGATCCGGGGATCCTAGGATCCGAGTTCAACTCCTAGCACTGGCAAAAATACATCAAACCAAAAAAAAAAAAAAAAAGAAATGTAGTAAGAAAATCCAAGAAGTTTTACACAACCATTTTACCACTTTTTCCTTGGCACTGTGACCAACCTGGGTCTCAATGACTTGGCTGGAAAATTGTATGTCACCTTGCATGGCCTAAGGCTTGTGGGCTGTCAGTGAAGCCTGAGCCCAACAGAGACACCTAGGCCCTGAGTTCCATGATCCTGGGACTGGCACCTACACACAGCTGAAGATCCTAGGAGACTCGTTCTTATCTATAGGAACATTAATAGAATGTTTGACATATACTATTTAATTACTAATTGGCTAGTCTTTCTATTATAAGATTCTATGCAATAAATATAAGTCATTGACTAATTTAATTAGTACCTTATTAAGTCTTCCACCATGAGTAATTAATGGAGGCATAGTATTAGAACTAATAATTGGTAGTAATAGAATATATAAAAATAAGATATAGACAGACATCACTTTATATAGAGTTATACACTAGAATCTACATAAATGTCTGTCTCTCTATATATATGCATTTATTTATAGATGAATATACATATGTAAATACACACACCAATCTACACATCTATCTGTTTATGTATTGGCCACTCCTAGGCATTGATCTCAGGTCCTGAAATTTGCTCATCAACTTCACTTGCATCAGACTGTTGTGCTAACATTAACCCATTCATGAAGTGGGCCTTCTAGGCCTGGAGTTCAAATCACAGAACTGCCAAAAACTTAATCCTGGTTGAAGAAGCCAATGGTCTCACTTGTTTTCCTCATCAGCGAAAGTCCTGGGTTTCAGGAATGATGTATAATACATAGACAAATCTATGTCCTATGTAATAGGATGTAAAAAATGTTATCTGTGTAATCATACTCATTAAATAGTAAAAATAAATAAAACACAAAATAAAATGTATAACTACACTAACCACAATATGCAGTAAACGTGCATGTAAATATAAATCATGTATTTAAAATGTATACGAATATTATTTTTTTTCGAATGCTAGGACTTGAATTCAGGCCCTGAGAACAGGCTTGATTTTCTTGTCCTCCATCACAGTGAGCTTCCTGTTCCCCCACAATGCTGCAGATTTACCCAGACCCGGAGTTCAAATCCCAGGCCTGGCAGAAAAAAAATGGCGTGACTTCCAAGCCAAGGATCCTCATAATTTGTAAAATATTTTTAATGTATGTATGTATGTATGTATTTATTTATTTTTGTTTTGTCTAGCACAGGGCTTGAACTCAAGTAGTGGCAACTGTCCCTCAGCTTTGATCAGTCTAGGCTGGGGTGCAGCCACTATACCCACAGCTGAACCTGAGTTCCTGGGCCCCAAAGACTGACAGGAAAAAAATATGAAAAGACAGATATAAATCCGGCAACTTGCAGATGGCTCCAGTTCTACATTTGCTTTCTTTGCAAGGTAACCATCCTGGATTTGAATGACGGCTGAAAATTGTTTGTAACCTGGCATTTCTGAAGTTTGGCGGGCTACCAGGGAAGCCATAGGCCAACTTGGCAACATAAGCCCTGTGTTAGAAGCCCGTTCCTGTCCCCTACCAATGGAGGGAAATCCTAAGAGTCTCATCCCTATTCATAGGAATACTGATGGAATGTTATGAATGTCAAGGTTGAATTAGTTGTTCCTGAAAGATACTACTATAAAATTAAACAGAGTGATTTTAGGAGGCCAATGGATTTTAATGAATATTTTCTGACAAATTAAAAGAATACTTTTAATTCCATGTATGTAATAGTTTCAGGACAGTGGTTGATTCAATTTAAAATTCATTAAGGATGGACACAGTCATATTAATTACATGGAGGCATAATAAATACCCAAGAGTTGGTAAGAATGTAGTCTATATAACTGAAGAATGTATAGAAACCTCTTGGACTCTATAAAGATCTATATTTATTTGTTTTTTTTTTTTTTCAGGGCTTTTTTTGTGAGAATACCATACAGAGGAGTTACAATTACATGGTCAAGATAAGGAGTACATTTCGTATCAAGCATTGTTGCCTCCTCTTTGTTTCCATTCCCATCCCTTCCCATACTACTCTCCTCCCCGCACCAGGTTCTCCCCCCCCTCCCCACCAAAGTTGTAAAGTTCATTTTACAACATAACGAATTGTACATCTCATTGTGGCAATGGGTCCATCTGTATTCCTTCCCATCCACAAATTATAACCACATCAAATACAGTGAAAATAGGGGTTATACCGTGGGGGAGGGACATACAATGCAACATAGAAATAATCTTATAAATATGTTAGAAACAATTGCATGAAAGGCAAAAAAACAAAAAACAAAAAAATTTCAATACTTATCTTGAGGTTCATTCCCCTAACATCAACTTATCTGACCGTTTCTGCTTGACTCAGACATATACTACTTACTGCAATAAAGCAGCCATGGGACCTATGTATATTTGGGTCTAGCTTACTTCACTTAATATAATTTTTTCCAAGTGTTTCCATTTCCTAACAAATTTGGCAATGTCATTCTTTCTGATGGAGGCATAGAATTCCATTGTGTATATATAACACATTTTCTTGATCCATTCATCTACTGAGGGGCATCTAAGTTGGTTCCATATCTTAGCTATGGTAAATAATGAGGCAAAATCATAGTTGTGCTGGTAGTTTCAGTATGGTCTTGTTTGTGATCATTTGGGTAAATGCCCGAAAGTAGGATTGCTTGGTCATAGGGGAGTTTTATGTGGAGTCTTTTGAGGAACCTCTATACTGCTTTGTATACTACCATCTGCATGTCAATCTGTTCTTATTTTGTCAACCCCTAGGGCTCGATCTCAGTGCTGGAAACTGCTTGTCAGCTCCATCTGTCCCATGTTGGCCAAGCTGACACTCATCCATTCATAAATTAGGCCTTGTAGGCTGTGAGTTCAAATGCCAGCACTCAAAAATTGAAGCAGGGAGTAAGAAGCCCAGGGTAACACATGTTTTCCTTTTCTGTGAACGTCCTGGGTGTCAAGTGTGAAGTTTCATACATAGGCAAATCTATATCCTATGTAATAAATGTGGTAAATATTCCATGTCAATAAAATAAATGGTAACTAAATGAATAAAACAAAAAATTGAATGATTAACGACAATAAGCGCAATATTGAGTCAACATACAGGGCTCGATCTCATGGCCTGGGAACTGCCTGACAGATGAATTGGCTAGAGGCTGCTGTGCTGACAGCCACCCATTCATGAACTGAGCCTTCTAGGCTCTGCGTCAAGATCCTATCAATGCCAAAAATATAATCATGGAGTAAGAAGCTGAGCGGGACCCATGTTTTCCTTTTCTTTGAAAGTGCTCAGTGTCAGGTAGGACGTATAATTCGGGTAAAAATCTATATACTATGTAATAGGATGTCATAAAGGTAAGAAATGTCATAGGTGGAATAATTGTGACTAAAATGAATGAAAAACACATTGAATTAGTAGTGAATCATTCTGGGATAAAATTGTATGCACTAATTATAGGTGCATTAAGTTTAATTAATATTTTATTAAGCATTAACAGAATAAAAATTACATGGAGATATAATTAAATACCTAATAATTGAAAGTAACACATGATGCATAATTTAACTATATATAGGCATCTATCTCATTCTATAAAATATGTAATATTATGTATGGATGTATGTACATATATGATAATAACAGGATATAGAGTAATTATTAATTAATGATTTATTATTTGTTCAACTGAAACATATCATTAAATGGAGACATAATTTAATACTTAAAAATTGTTAGTAATATTATCTATAATTAAATAATATACAGACATCTATCTGTGTATATAATATTTATATACAGCAATCTCTATGTATACCTTGTTCAGTCCTGGTTTCAGTTGTTGAGTGCTCACCTAGCAAGCACCAAGCCCTTGGTTCGATTCCTCAGTGCCACATAAACAGAATACCAGGAAGTTCTGAGGTCTTTCAATCAATTGAGTGCTAGCCTGGAGTACAAATGCTTAGGGACAGTGTCTAAGGCCTTACTCAAGCCATAGGACTGCTGCCACAAAAAGGTAGATTGTTCTAACTGCAACTATACAAAGACAGAAATTCAAATACCTCATCACAGAGCAAGCTAGGAGTCTGGTGCTGACAGCTGCCACCTAACCTGACTTAGCCAGATGTAAATGCTGAAACCCAGCTCCATGGAACCAGACACAATTGGCTTACCCAGATCATCCTAGCTGCTCAGGGGCTTTAAAACCCAGTCCTGGAAGGAATTCTATGGGACTCTTTAAAATGTGGTTCCAAGTGGTAGAGCTCTAGCCTTGAGCAAATGTTATTAGAGTATAATCTCCATGTTTTGAGTTCAAGCCATATGCCTAATCCCCCCAAAAGAAAACCCACCGCAATAAACCGTTAGATGTGAACTTGTGTGGTTTGTGAAATGTTCCTCAAAGAATGGTGATACTGATGAAAGCACCCTCATTCTAATAACAGCTTGTGGAATAGAGCTATGTGCTGAGTCCTTCATAAGGTGCTCTGTGCTAAGTCCTGCACCTGGTGCTATGTACTGAGTCCTTCACAGGGTGCAGTGTGCTGAGTCCTGCATTCGGTGCTGTGTGCTGGGTCTTTCACAGGATGCTGTGTGTTGAGTCATGCAAAGAGTGCCATGTGCTGTGTCCTTCACAGGTGCATTCTTTCATCAGGTCTTTGTAAGAGCACTACAACTGAGATGATTATGCAGACAAGAATATTGAGGCTCAGATATGTGTCCATGGCAGGGACAAAATTATGTATTACTGAAGACTAGTGAGTTGTCTTCTGCAGA
This sequence comes from Dipodomys spectabilis, assembly GCF_019054845.1. Classification (NCBI taxonomy): domain Eukaryota; kingdom Metazoa; phylum Chordata; class Mammalia; order Rodentia; family Heteromyidae; genus Dipodomys; species Dipodomys spectabilis. The sequence goes on along the minus strand of NW_024871098.1, from coordinate 1,814,168 downwards.
CAATTGGTTTTTTTTACTTTCTTTTTTTTCACAGTCATGAACCTTGAACTTGGGCTCTAGCTACTGACCCTTACCTTTTGGGCACATGGCTAGCACGCCACCACATGGAGCCAAGGACCCCCTTGCAGGAGAGTGCCACCTAGGGGTCGATAGCTGAGGACTGTCATCCCGCCTTCTTAAGAAGCTCAGATCTGAGCACCTGGGTTTCAAACTATCCCAGACACAAAAGGTCCCATGAGACTATTATCTCCAACTCACCACTAAGAAACCTGAAGTTGAAGCTGGGTGCTTGTCGCTCTTACCTGTCATGCTAGCTTATCAGGAGGATGAGATATGAGTGTCATGGTTCAAAGCTAGCCTGGGGAGGAAAGACTTTGAGACACTTAGCCCCAATGGACCCCCAGAAAACATGAAGTGGCGCTTTGGCTCAAGTGGTAGGGCACAAGACTTGAGCTGAAGAGCTCAGGGATAGCACCCAGGCCTAGACTTCAACTCCTACAACCAACAACAACAAAAAAGACAGAAACAAACTAACAAACCTGAATTAAAGGACTGCAATGTACTTTAGGGGTGGAGTGCTTTGGAACTATGAAACCCTGGACTTTATTTCTCAGGACCACAACACTAGAAAAAGGCTGCAGTGGCTCTGTGGCTCAATCGGGAGAGGGCTATCCTTGTACAAGAGAAACTAGGTACAGTGCTGAGTTCCAGCTCCAGGACGGGTGTATTCGCAATCAAACAGACACACACACACAAACACACACACACACACACACACACACACACACGAACACACAAACACAGACCAGAAGTGAAGTCGTGACACAAAATGGTAATGCCTTTGGCTTCTGCACTGAGCTCATGGTAGCACCCAGGCCCTGTGTTCAACCCCCAAACCTAGCCACCCAGGCCCTAACTAGGAGAGGTCAAAAGTTTCAGTATCTGATGAGCTTCACCAGCCCTAGATGACAGGAAGCTTTGAGATATCTGATATGTGCTTGGATTTCCCAAGCTTCCAGAAACCTAGAAAAGGTATCATAGGCCCATCATCTCCAACAATGAAATATTTCATTAGGTTCAGTGCCCTAGTTGTCTGCCAGAAGGTCTCCTGAATTATATTGAGCACTGTATCTGAACACCGGAAATAGTCTCACAAAGGCAGGATAAGTGCACAGGACTTGGCCTGCCATGGGAAGTAGCACAAATGAAGGCTTCCTGTCAAAACAGGGCACTAGGGAGAGAGATCGCTTGGGATACAGAGAGGCCTTTTTCTCCTGGCCTTCAAAGCCTGCTCACACTCATCATCAATAACTGATGCAGATGGAATTGTTTGTTAAACAGCTGAACAGGAGTGAGGCCATTTGTCTGCATATCCATATAATGAGAGAGACTTCTTCCAGCAGGCCTGGGATACAGAGAAACAATGAGAGAAACTTCTTCCAGCAGGCCTGGGATGCAGAGAAACCCTCACGGTACACTGGGAACAGTGAGGTGAGCCCCAGAACATGCACTGTCATGAAAGCACTCTCTGTGTTATGAAATCATTGAATTGAAAACACATTTTTCTAGATTGGTGCAATTCATAATAGCTACTCTGGAGATTCACTATAGGAATACGTCCATATACACAGAAATATGGAGGTACAGGTTCTTTTCGAGGGGGCAGGACCTGGGGTTGAACTATGAACCTAGGCATTGTCCCTGAGCTACTTTTGCTCAAGGGTATTGCATTAACCATGAATCACAGCCCCACTTCTGGGTTTTTCTGTGATCTCTTAGAAATAACAGTGTTATGGATTTTCCTATGCTGGCTGGATTCAAACTCAGATTCTATACATCTCAGCTTCTTGAGGAGCTGGGATTATAGTCATTCTCAACTGGCTCTTGCCTTTCTTTTCTTCTTCGTTTTTTAATCAGTACAATCTGACTTCTTAACAAGGTCCTTACAGTGGTTTGAATTTATAAGTAAGCTATTCCAATGTCCTTTATAGCTGCTTTCTCTGAGAAGGATTTTCTCTCCTCATCTTCTCTTCTGGTCACAGGTTTGAAGCCAAAAGTAAGAAATGAGTATCACAGGATTTGGCAGCTAATGTCCACATTACTTGCCAGTTCTGTCACTTAGCATTGAGATGCAGTGAATTTACTCTCTACGGATGAGAGAACCGAAAGCTGGAGCAATCCTCATACTGTCCACATTGCTCCTTTTTCCTATAAAATGATCTAATAATTATGAATGTTCTGTATCTCCAATATTAATTATCTAGAACACACTAGAAGCATCTTCATGTTTCTGTTTTTCTCTAGTACATCCCGAGATTTAGACTAAGGTTTTGTGTGGAGGGGTTTCTCAGTGTATCCCTGAGAAAGCTGCTTGCAGTCTCCTGGGGAGATCACAATTTAAAGTCAGCCCGAGCAAGAAAGTCTGTGAGATTCTTATTACCAATAAACCACCAGAAAACCAGAAGTGGAACAGTGTCCCAGAGAGTAAAGCTCCAGCTTTGAGAGAAAAAGCAGAACAGGAGACACAGGCCAGACCAGGCAAGAAAGCCTGGGAGGCATTTATGTCCAATTAACAACCAGATGGCTGGAAGTGGAGCTATGGTGGTGGTAAAGCCTCAGCCTTGTACGAAACAGCTGAAGAATGCATTGGGCCCTGTGCTTAAGCACTGAGATGGCTTCTCTTTTCAAAAAGAGAAGGCCAGGATTATGTATCAGTGCACTAACTACTTATGTGTGTATAGTACGTCCCTGAGTGCAAACAGACCATATGGAATGCTTCTCCTTTTATTTACTGGTTCATTTTTCAGATATGCTCGTTGCACATACTGCACCATTCTCTTCATTTCGGGCCCATGTCTTTTCTCTTCCAGTGTTCCAGGCCTGTGTCCTTATATGATGACACTTAAGCTCTCAGCAGGCTTTATTTACATTTTATTCTGAGGCCATTCAGGAACAGACACAAATCAGGCAGGGGAACAGAAGATAAGGTTTTTTAGAAATAACTAGTATTCAGAAAAATAAATTTGGGGATGTAAAATGGTAGTATACTTATGTAAAAACTACCATGAAGAAAAAGATGGGGCTGCGGACTTTGATTACTGAAAGAGTGCTTGCCAAGCATACAAGAAGCCCTGGATATGATTACTCAGTATCACATACACAGAAAAAGCCAGAATTGGGGCTGTGGCTAGACCTGGCAAACAGAAACATACTTAGGTAGGTAGCTAATTAACTAGGTAGGTAGGTAGGTAGATAGATAGATAGATAGATAGATAGATAGATAGATAGATAGATAGATAGAGAGAGAGAGAGAGAGAGAGAGAGAGAGAGAGAGAGATAGAGAGATAGATAGATAGATAGATAGATACATACATACATACATACATACATACATACATATATACATGCATACATACATACATAATACATAGATACATAGAAAATAGATAGATTAAAAAAAGATAGATAAATAGAGAGGAAAATAGATAGATAAATAGATAGATAGAAAGAAACATGATAGATTAGCCTGGTCTTGGATGTCAGGAGGAATGAAGGGAACAATTTCCAATCATGATGCCTTATGCAATGTTCCGGTCACCAACTTCGCCTTCACACAACCACAGAGCAGGAAGACTGTCTCTTTCCCACTTCTCAGGCAGCCAAATGCCCCAGAGCCAAGAGGGCAGAGCCAGGTTTTAACTCAGGTGCTTGGAGACAGAAAAGAAAGGGCTCTGCTTCTCCTTGGACTGGGAATTTGCATTAATGATGTGCAGAATGAAGGAAGGAGAATGGACTGATGGAGGTAGAAGAATGGTCTTTAAATCTGACATATGGAGAGTCAAAACCCCACTCCTTAAGACCAGAGAGCAGAGTTTTTCTTCTCTGTTCCTCCCCTCTCCCCCACTAAACTGGCTCTCTACTGTTACCCTAAAGATAGCCTGAGGCTCCGTTCACCTGAGAGAGGAAGGTTAATTAGTCATTGTTTGAAGAGGGTGAGAAAAGCCTGACCCTGGTGTAACTCTAACAAATGTTTCAGGGCCCCCCATTGGTGGCTTTTGCAGTTGACTTCCCTGTTGACTGTGTACATTCTGCTCCCTAATCCTGCAGGCCTAGGTCTCTGCACTTAGCCTGGCTTTTGCAACCATTTTCTGTCCTTCAATTACAGTGTTACACTGGAGTTTTTCTCCAAACATTGCTACGGCTTGAATCCTGAGAACTTCATTTGAACCCAGGATGGTTCAATAATGTTTCTTTCCTGCTTCTATAGCTCAAGAACTCTAAGAACATTAGAGTGCAAGTAACTTCTCATCACCAAGGGAAACACAGGAAGCTCTTGAACATCTGACCTTTCAGAAGTGGAAGTCAGAGTGTCATAGACCTTTCTGCCCTGTCTGGCTTCACCCTGTGATCCTGAGACCTCAGCCTCATGATCTAGGTTGTTGGGCATGAGCTACTGCTGCTCTGCTAGGTTCAGAAATGTAATGACATTTACAATACAAGTCAACTGCTTATCACATAGGGTTTGGGAAGCATATTAAGCTTTTCAACAATGGACCTTTAAGAACCATGTAGGACACAAGGTTACAATGCTAGAGTCTAAGAGGCTTGGAATACAAGTCTGCTACATTTAAACCTGGAGCTGTGACTCCAATTCCGGTGTACATCAGTGTTCATTTTCCAGAGAATGTTCTCCTAATTAGCAAATAGGAAAGTACTTTGATTAACCCTCACTTTTGTTCTAGTGTGTGTCTTGAACTCAAGCCTGGGCACTGTCCCTGAGCCCTTCAACCCAAGGCGAACACTCTACCACTAGAGCCACAGTGCCAGGTGGGGTCTTTTGGTGGTTCACTGGAGATAACAGTCTAACAGGCTTTCCTTGCCTAGGCTGTCTTTGAACTGTAGTCTTCAACTCTCAGACTCCTGAGAAGTTAGCATTCCAGCTGTGAGCACTGGCATCTAGCCTATTGTTTTTGTCAGTCCTGGGGCTTGATCTTAGGGCCTTGGTACTATCTCTGTGCTTCTTTTTCAAGGTTAGCCACTTGAACCACTCCACAGCTTCTGGCTTTTCCTGAGTATGCGTCTCTGAGGATTCAAACCCTGGCATTCATGCATGTTGAGGGAGCGAGCTCTTTACCACTAAGCCACATTTCTAGCCCCACCCTTAAAATTTTATCCCTCAATTTGCCTATCCTCAAGAAAAGGCTTCTGAATATAAATCATCTAAAAAAATCTCTATAGGAAGATGTCCAAAGATAAAAAAAAAAAAAAACCTCAGGGAGAATGGGAAGGGATGGGAAAGGGAAACAAAGGAGGAAGCTACAATGCTTGATAAGAAATGTACTCATTATCTTGCCCATGTAATTGTAACCCTTCTCTACAGTATTTTCACAATAAAAAGAAAAAAAAAGAAAGAAAAAAGAAAGAAAAAGCTCATACTTGGGAGAGACTCTAAACATGTTAAGACTGTGACAAATGGCTCCATTTATTTATGTATTATGTTTCAACACTTAATAAAATATTAATGAAAAACGAGTCAATGTCCTAAATTATTGTGTATAATTTTATAATAGATGTGCAAAATGGAATACATATTATGTGTATAATAATACTTAACACAATAATCAATAAAGAAATGAATCAAATAAAACTAAATAAAAATCAATAATAAAAATAATAATATTTAATTAACATACACATGTAAGTATATATCATACATTCATTACACATGTATAGAAATATTTTTTTCCATTGCAGGGCCTTCATTCAGGCCCTGGGAACTCTAGCCTGAATTTCTTTTCCTCAAGGACAGTGAGCTTCGCCTTCACCCTTGTTGCAAAAGAGTTACCTGGATGGTGAGCTCAAATCCTAGCAATGGCAGAAATACTGGCCCCAGTTCCAAGACAGTGACTTAATTTTTTTTAATGGAAGCATTTATGTTTATTCAGTTCCATACTGAACATTAAAAATAGGCAGCGTAGAATTTTGTACAGCTATTCAGATTTCCTTCCTTTACCCCCAAAGTGCCTCTCTGAAAACTAATATGTTTCTTTTTTGTATGTTTTTTATTGTAAAAACGTTGTACATAGGGATCACAGTTACATGAGCAAGGTAATGAGTACATTTCCTATTGAGCACTGTTGCCTCCTCCTTTGTATTCCCCTTACCATCCCTTCCCTCCCATCTTGACAACTAGCTCCCCCTGCCGAGGTCAGTGGTTTAATTTTTCATTTTTGTTTGGCATGGGGTTTGAACTCAAGTAGTGGTAACTCTTCCCTCACATTGCTACAGATTTACCAAGAAGCAGTGTTCAAATCCCTTTCTAGGAAATAAAACTGGCAGAAATTCCAAACCACGGAGCTTCATTTTTTTTAATTTTGTTAATTAATTAATTTATTTATTACTTACTTATTAGCCAACCATGGGGCTTGAAATCAGGTCGTGGAAACTGCCTCCGCTTGGACCTCCCTAGGCTGGGATGCAGTCTCCGGACCCATAGCCGATCCTGAGATCCTAGGCCCAGTGGGCTGTCAGGAAGAAAAGAAAACGCTAGAAAACACAAAAAATGGCGAGCTGCAGAGGGCTGGGTTTCTTTTATTTATTTTTCTTTACACAGTGACCATCCTGGGTCTGAATGACACTGCTGTAAAGTGGACCTGACCTGCCATTGCTATTGGCTGATGGGCTCTCAGGGAAGCCATAGGACAACCTGTCAACATAGACCCTAGCTTCAAATCTCAGTCCTGACACCAATGGCAGAAGATCAAAAGGAACTCATTCTTATGTATAGGAATACTGGTTGAAAGATTACTTCATGCCTTGGTCTAGTCTAAAATTGGATGCAATAATCCTAGAATGCTGATTCATCTTAATTAATAGTTTATTAAGCATGAAACGAATAATTTTCCTTCACTGGCAGTATAATAAATACCTAAGTGTTGATAGAAACGTAGTAGGTCTCATTCAATCATAGATAGACGGCTCTGGCACTCTTTACTAATATATATTTATTTGTATAACAGCGTCTGCCAATCCATGAATCGCTGTTTTGTCCAAACATTGGGGTCAATCTCAGCATGTGGGAACCCCTTCACAGCTTCATTGGCAAGAGGCTGCCATGCTCAAACTAACCCATTCATGAATTGGGCCTGCTAGGCCTGAGTTCAGATCCTAGAATTGCCAGACATGATGGAGAACACATCCAATATCTAGATGCTATATGATAGGATGTAAACAATTTACTAAATGGTATAGGTGGCATCAGAGTCAATAAAATAAATTCTAAATAAGTGAATGAAACAAGAAATAAAATAAATAACCACACCAAACACAATATGGACTGAATATCTGTATGGAAGTAAAAATCCTACTTTTAAAATGTATATAAGGTGTATCTTTTGCAGGCCTGAATCTTGAATTTAGCCCCCGATATGAGGAGAGAATGGTGGGAGATCATGAGCTACTCAGTTGTGGACCTCGGAAGAGTCATGGTATGCTATCAATCTCATCCTTGAATGAGTAGTTAATGCATGATGCGAGTAGAAAAGGATAGACAAGACTCATGGGGTATTGATTAATTGTAAAGAAGAGTTGATGAAGCTGACAATAATCATCACAGTCATGCAATGGAGGCATCAGGAAAGATCTAAGAATCGGTAGTCCCATGGTAGATTGGATTCCATCACAGGACACCCTCTCTCCTACCTATACAAATATGTACTTATTTGCATAGTACTTCAGCTTATGAATGGATGACTATTGTGCTCCTCACTCTTCCTCCCCTGCAGAGGGGGGTTTCAATCTCAGATCCTGGGAATGGCCTAGCTCCTTCGTGGCTCACAGGCTGGTGTGCTCATGTGGACCAAATTTCCAATTGGAACTGCTAGGCCACGAATTCAGATCCCAGCCCTGCCAAAAGATTCATCTTGATGTCACAAGCCAATCATTGCACTTGTTTTCCTTTATTGTGCAAGTCGTGTGTCTCAGATAGGATGGAGAATGCATGGGTCACCTTGTGGCCATGGGAATAAGTTATTATCCATGTCAACCCAGTTATACCTGTCATCATATACTCAAGAAAATACACAATACATCCATGAATAACGTACAAAAGAAAGAGAATAACTACACTCAATGCACGATGCAGTCCACACATGGATGTGAATATATATCATATTTCAATGATGCATTGAGGACTATTTTGGCCTCCTTGGGGCTCAATCTCAGTTCCTGGGAATGACCCAGCTCCTTAGTGGCTCACAGGCTGGTGTGCTCACCTGGACCCATTGTGCATTTGGGTCTCCTAGGCCCTGAGTTCAAATCCCAGCTTTGCCAAAAATTCACCTTGATGTGAGAGGCCAGGCATTGCACCTGTTTTCCTGTGTTGTGCAAGTTCTGGGTCTCAGCTAGGATGGAGAATGCATAGGCAACTCTATACTCATTGGAATAGGTTGTAATCCCGTTCACCACAGTTATATCTGTCTCCTTATACTCAAGAAAATACAAAATTACATCAATGAATGAGACACAAAATAAAGAGAGTGACTACACCGAATGCAAGATGATGCCCACCAATGTTTGGAAATATAGATCCTCTCTTTACTTATGAATTTATGACTATATTGCCCCTCACCAGGGCTCGATCTCAGGTCCCTGGAATGACCTAACTCCGTAGTGGCTCACAGGCTGGTGTGTTCACCATGACCCATTCACCAATTGGGTCTGCTAGGCCTTGAGTTCAAATTCCAGCACTGCCAAAAGATTCATTCGGATGTGATAACCAATGGTTGCACATGTTTTCTTGTCCTGTGAATGTCCTGGATCTCATCGAGGATGGAGAATGTTTTATACGCAACTCTATAGCCATGACAAGAGGTTGTCATCCATGTCAGCATAGTTATATCTGTCACCATACTCAACAAAATATACAATACATCCTTGAATAAGGCACAAAATAAAAAGAATAACTACACTGAATGCAAGATGCATACCACACCTGTAGGTAAAGAGAGATCTTATGTTTAAAAAAGGTGGGCTTGCTGTGCTGGGGCTTCAAATCAGGCCTTGGACCAGGCCTGAAATTCTATCCCTCAAGGATGGTGAGCTTCCCCCTCTTCCCCAGTGCAACAGAGCTGCCCAGTCCTGAGTTCAAATCCCAGAACTGACAAAACATTCATGCTGATGTCAAAAGCCAGTTGTTGCACACGCTTTCTTTGACGTGAATGTCCTGTGTATCAACTAGAATGGAGAATGCATAGGCAACCTTATAACCATGGGAACAGGTTGTCATCCATATAAGAACAGTTATACCTGTCACCATACTTAGTAAAATACACAATACCTCCAAGAATTTGGGACAAAATAAGAAGAAGTGCACCGAACAGAAGGTGGTGTCCACACATGTATGTCAATATAGATCCTATGTTTAAGTAATCAATTTATGACTATAGTGGAACACCCTGGGGATCATTGTCAGATCCTAGGAATGTCGGAGCTCCTTAGTTGCTCACACTGACTTATTCTCCAATTGGTCCTGCTAGGCCCTGAGTTCAGATTCCAGCACTACCAACAAGTTTATCATGGAGTAAGAAGCCGAGTGTCAAATTTGTTTACCTTTTCTCTGAGAATCCTGGGTGTCAGACATGATGGAGAACATTTCTACAAATCTAGATGCTCTGTGAAAGGATGTCATCAATGTAATAAATGGAATGGGTTTCATCGTAGTATAATTGATGTTAAATAAATGAATAAAACAAAAAATACAAGGAACAACCACATCAAACATGAATGGACTGAACATCTATAGGTAAGTATAAATCCTGTCTTTACAATGAATATAAATAGTATGTTTTCCAGGATTGGGGCTTGAGTTCAGGCCTAGTGAACAGGCCTGACTTTCTTATCTTCAAGTACGGTTATCTTCCCCTTCATCCACATTGCTGCAGATTTACCCAGATCCTGAGTTCAAATTCAAAGCCTGGAAGAATGAATTGCGGGAATTGCAAGCCAAGTAGTTAATTTTTTTTATTTTTTATTTTTTATTTTTTTTTCTCAGCACAGGGCTTGAACTCAGTTCGTGGTACCTCTGCCTCAGCTCTGATCACCCTAAACTGCAGTGCACCCACTGGCCCCATAGCTGCTCCAGGCCTTGCCTGGAAAAAAATGCACAGAAAAAATGTGGCCATTTTATGTTTTCTTCCTTTGCATGGTGACCCTCCTGGGTCTGAATGACACTGTTGCAAAGGGTACTTCACCCTGCATTGCTGACGGCGGCCAGACGGGAAGCCATAGGGCTATGTGGCAGCATAGGCCCTGATTTCGAATCCCCATTCTGACAACAATCAATGGCAGGAGATATTAAGATACAGGTTCCCATCCATAGGAATAAAAATGGAATGGTATCAATGTCATGGTTGAATGAATTGATCATGAATTATGCTCCTATAAAATTAGACAGCATCATTTCTGGAGGTTGATTAATTTTATTTAATATTTATGAAGCATTAAAAGAATGTAATTACTTACAGGAATGCAATAAGTTCAGGACACTAATTGATTTCATTAATATTTTAAGGATGAAAACAATAACATTAATTATGTGGATCCATAATAAATACCCAGGAATTGGTAGGAATGTAATCTGTATAACTGAAAAATGTATAGAAAACTCTGGCACTCTATAAAGATATATATTTATTAGCATAATGCCATCTGCATGTCAATCTGTTCTTATTTTGTTAACACCTGGGGCTCTATCTCAGATCCTGGAAACAGCCTGTCAGCCCAATTTGCCCCAGGATGTCATGATGACACTCACGCATTCATGAATTTGGCCTTGTAGGCCATAATTTCAGATGCCAGCACTCCCAAACAATGAATCGTGGAGTAAGAAGCTGATGGCGACACATGTTTTCCTTTTCTGTGAATGTCCTCGGTTTCAGGTATGAAGTAGAATACATATGTAGACCTATATCCTATTTAATCAATGTAATCAATGTTCTATGTGCCATAATAGTCAATGACATAAACGGTCAATACATGAATAAAACAAAAAATAAAATAACTATACTTAACTCCTATGGAGTCAACATATGTATATAAATATAAATCATATATTTAAGTTGTACATGGATAGGATGTTTTCTAGTGGTGGGGATCTATTTCAGGCCTAAGGAGCAGATTGAATTTCTTGACTTCGAGGAAGCCAGCTTCCCTTTCCCACACAGTGCAACAGAGTTACCCAGATCATGAGTTCAAATCCCAGTCCTGGCAGAAAAAATGGAACCTTTATAGTATGTACGGCCCAATTGTTAGGTATTTCATTATGCCTCTATTGTATGTATATGATTGTTTAAATGCTTAATAAAGTATTAACTAAAATTGATCAGTGACCTATAATATAATTGTGAATAATTTTATGCTAGAATCATTCAAGATCTGCTCATGCAATCATGACATATATCAAATTCCACTGGTAATCATATGGATAGGAACAAGTCTCTTAGTATCTCCTGCCATTTGGGGGTGGCAGGACCAGGATTTGAATTGTGGGCTCCAGCTTCCACGACTTCAACCCATGGATAGGGAACTCACCGGTCTGTACAAGAACATCAGCAAGACCAATGAGGAGGCAGGCACCAGTGGCGCTCAGCAGTCCTCCTAGATACTTACCAGGCTGTGGCAGGAGAATCATGGTCACCCTAGGCAGTAAAGCCCTTGAGACCCCTGTCCAACTTCATTGCCAACAAAGCCAGAAGCCCTGTGGCTCCAGTGTGGAGGGCCAGCCTTGAGCAAAAGGAGCTCACAGACTACCCAGATCCTGAGTTCAATATCTGGGACTGGAAACAAACAGATATACACAACAATCCGTACAGTTATCTGGCTAAAGCAGGTCACCCTCTTGTACCCAACTGAATTGGACAGAGTTCTTTGGGAAAAGCGCTGTGGGAGCCGCTGTCATCTTTATTCCACCCATGCTGCCTGCATCACAGAATTCAGGCTACACTCCCATTCTTTCATGATTCTTTCTGAACAATGGGATACAAGAATGGTGGCCACATTCTATGCTGCCAGGTAGCACAGGGATTCATTCTGTTGGTTGACACCACTACCAGCAGTTGAGGAAGGCAGAGGTGGCTGAGTGGTGCACAAGAGAATTTGAGTATAGTAGGATATTGATACTCCCAGCGTGGCCCTCGCCCCCTCCTCTGCTTCCCCGCAGTGCTGAGTTTCATACCTCAGGCAATGGCTTGCTGCCAGCTAGCCTAAGGCTCCCACCTGGTCCCTGCCCCAGGTCGTCTGCTCTGGGCACATGTGTCTGCAATGCTGCTGCCATTGCTGCTCACCCCATCCGGAGCAGCCACCAACAGCTTCTCTCAGCAGCACAGGCGTATGGCCCCCCCAACACCATCCCTACCCTGGTTCAGACACCCATCTAGGGGAACCATGATCCCCTGCTTGTTTCCTCTCCCCAGCTCTGAGGAGCCACCTTTCTGTCTTGGGAATTTCTGATATAGAGACTTAATATATGCTCAGGCTGGGCTGAATCATGGTCCTCCTATCTGTGACAGGTATGCTCCACCAGGCCTGGTCCTCTGTAGTTGGGATGGTAGGCATGTAGCACCATGCTCAGTCATCGGTTTAGATGGATTAACCCAAACCCTTATTCCACAGCAGCCAATTTTTGACCACAGGTGAAGCTATGTGTAGGGCTTCAACCATAGGACCTCAGTCTCCTCACAGAACAGTTGTGAAGAAACAAGGGATTTATACAGAAGGATCTCGAGCATGGCTAGGCACAGAGGGAGTGGCCTTCATACAAGCTGCTTGACAATCCTGGGAGCATATGACAGGAAGATACCAGGAAAGGGCTCAGGTGGGACCTGTTATTATTCATGCAACACCTCTGGGATTATGAAACAAAACATGGCTTTCTTTCATCCTTATCCTATCCTCATGAGGAAGGAGATCCTTCACTGTGTTAAGTTTTGCAGCTGGGGAAATCAAGGCATAGAGAAGCCAGGTGACCTACTTATGACCTCAAGTTCAAAGGATGCTCAGCCTGACTTCTCTGCCATGTCTCTAGGACAATGTGTGCTATTCAGTCCACTTCTTGTGGTCGAAAGTCCACTTCTTGTCAGTCGTGGTGCTTGAACTCTAGGCCTAGGAGCTGTTCCCAAGCTCCCCAGCTCAATGCTAGCACTCTACCACTTGAGCCCACAGCATCACTTCCGGTTTTCTCATGGTTCTTTGGAGATAAGAGTCTCACAGTCGTTCCTGCCCGGGATGGCTATGAACCATGATTCTCAAATCTCAGGCTCCGGTCTAGTTAGGATTAGAGTTCTGAGCCACCAGCACTGACTTAAGTGTAATTCTGACTTGCTTTCTCTCCCTCACACACAGGAACTGGTTGGATGGCACTGGAGGAGGTGGCCCAGTGTCCCCATATGGCTGGAACCCAAGGTGGCCCTCTCATTCAGGGGGTGGGCTTTGGGTCAGGAGCTGTCTTGCTCAGCCTGTTGAAACAGTTCCATGAGGTAAGCCTCTCTGTGTCCTGGCTAGACCGTGATGGTTATTCATTGTCCATCCACCCTTACTGGACTTAGTATAGTTTTCAACATCATTTTGTAGCACCTGGCCAAAATTATGATACATAGTTATGGAATGAAAATGTAATGCCATATTTAAAAAACAGTCATTTAGGGCACTGAGAATGTGGTTTCATGGTATGGTGATTGCCTAGCATTCATGAAACCCTGGATTCAATTTCTCAGTACCGCATAAACAGAAAAACACTGGAAGTGGTGCTGTGCCTCAAGTGGTAGAGTACTTACCTTGAGAAAAAAAAGAAGCTCAGGAATAATTCCCTATTCCTGAGTTTAATCCCTTGGTCTGGCAAAAACAAACCTAAACAAAACAAAAAACATTTAGTAAATGCAAAATAAAGAACCCATACTTAGAATATATAATTGCTCCTTCCATACTGACACCTGAAAATAGTCTCTAATTCATGTACTTTAATCATATTAGGATACTGTGTTGAAATAAAAAGTTTTGTTTATTAGGTCACAGGAATTAATGCCAGGAATGTGCTTAGATGTCAGGTGAAGATTAATTCTGGAAATTCAATGATTCCAGGCTTTTGTGTGGTCATTGCTAATCACAAAGAGAAGGGTAGTCAAAGTGTGATTTAGAAATCTTTTTTGTCAGTCATGGCACCAAAAAGGCAGCGGCTAATTAACAGTTGTGACAGAAGAGAAGGAATAACTCCAGATGGAAGGAATAAAATGGTAGCTAAGGTATACGAGAAGCTGTTGTAGGGAACCATTTTTGATTATTGAAGAACTAGTTTATCAACTAGGATTGTTCCTCATTGCCTATAGCTTTCTAAATCTCTTAGGATAGTTCTTAAGCTCTGTGTGATAAATGTATCTCCTTCTATGCTGTTCTTTCATACCTGATCTCCTTTGCTTTCTAAAAATCTCAGTCTTTCTCTATTTGTCTATGAACATTTCCTGATACTACACATATACAGATGGCAAAAGATACTAATGTAAGGGTCCTATAGCTCATTAGTTATTAATGTAACAACTTGGAAAAGGAGGACATAATTATTGCTAACTCAAATTTTCTGAAAAGCTGCAATGTCATCATTTGGTTCAAGTTTCCATACTTTGTCTGCATATTTGCACATAAATGCAAATGTGAGATGGGTGCTGGTGGTTCACAACTGTAATTCTAGCCGTTCAGGAGGTTGAGACCAGAGGATTGTGGTTCAAAGCCAGCCTGGTCAGGAAAATCCATGAGACTCTTATCTTCAATTAACCACCAAAAACCCGGAAGTGGTGCTGTAGCTAAAGTGGTAGAGCGTTCAACTTGAACTAAACTGCTTAAGGACAGTGCCTAGAATCAGAGTTTAAGCCCCAAGACCAACAAAAAAGTGAAATATGACTTTAAGTTTCCCCCAAAAGAACGACAAGGTCAATAATCTTCCCAAGCAGAAGAAATAATTCCAAAATGATTCAGTGCACCTACTTTTGCTGAGTTAAAATTTAAGTTATGGCTTCTTTGCTGGACATATTCTCTTCTTTTAAAAATTGTCAAATATTAGTTTGACAATAACGCAAATAATAATTTTTTCTTTTCTTTTTTTTGGGGGGGGATCTGGGTGTGGGCCCTGAACTCTGTGCCTGGGCACTTTCCCTCAGCTCTTCAGCTCAAGGCTAGCACTCTACCGCTTGAGCCACAGCGCCACTTCTGGCTTTTTTTCTTTTTGCTTATGTGGGGCTGAGGAATCAAACCCAGGGCCTCATGCATGCAAGGCAAGCACTCTACCACTGAGTCACTTTCCCAGCCCTCAACTAATATTTCTTGTTTCAAAAGATAAGTCTATACAGTTGATGTCACTTAGCTTTCTTACTATCTTAGTTCAACGCAAACCCAGGCAGGGGAGTCTGTCAAACTCTTATCTGTAATTAAACACCAAAAAGCCGTAGGTGCAGTTTGGCTCAAGCAGTAGAGTACTAGCTTTGGAGGCAGGTGGGCAGGAAAGACAACTGTTCAGGGATAGGTTATAGCCTCTGGATTCAAGCCCCAGAACCAACACAAACTAAACAAACAAACAAGGAAACAAAAATAACCCCACATATTTCTTTGGGACCATCCTTAAAGGAGTACTGGTCTGAGAAGAGGCTCCTTTTGCTGATTATACTCACTGGATCCTGCTTTTTTGGAATCCTTATTGCTCTGGAGAACTCAGGTCCAGACTAAAGGAATTGATAACTGTCTCCTGCAACAAGAGAATCATCTCAGGAGTGAAATATCCATCCATAAGAGACTTTAAAACCTCCATGTCTTTGTTTCTTTGCTGTAGAACACTTTTAAAACAACGTTATTTTCCTTTTGTTCTATGCTGGCCTTCAAATAGCACATTATTTCTTTTTGTAATACTCTCAACTACAAGTTTACAGAAAAGTTTTATATGAGTATAGAACACACTCGGAAATGTCAGGGACAGAGTTTCCTTCAATCCTTGGGATTCATTCTTGTTCAGTAAAAGGGAAAGCACAAGTTAACATGACCTTTGTCATTCCTCTATGTTCATTTCCTCTCCTGGGAGTTTCCACATCCAACAGCAATTATTTCCACTTACAATCGATGGTGCTACCTGAGTTATGATGAAAGTTTTCTGGGTTCACTGAAATAACACAAGGACACCTTTGGACCTGAGGTAGCACGTGTTTCAGAGACAACTTAGTAAAAAGAAAATATGAAATTTATGTTGCTTATGAATATATTATCAATGAGTACCTTGAGTTCAAACTTTGTAAGGTCTCTGTAAATTAAGGCGAATTTTTAATGGGAAGAAGGTTCTCAGGTCCTTCTTTTTGTGAGTATATGTGCTGCGCATTATTTCCCAAGTGTACATGAGTTAACAGTAAGAGAAACAATATCAATAATAGGAGAAAGAGAAGTTCTGCTTTTAAGTCTAAGGGTTCAATACACTATAGAAGACTCTACAAATAAGACAACAATGAAACAATAAAGCCATTTCCAGTATGTAGATTTATGGGAGTGATATACAGAGAGCATTATTCCTAAGTGGAACACGAAGTATGTGGCCACTCCCTTTCTAAATCACACTTTCTAATCATGCAAATTTGTTAAAAGTAGAATGGAAGAATAATTCTTTTTCCAATGGAAGTCAGATATAAGAGCATGCACTTAACTTGGAAAAAAGTGCATCCTGAGAGAACAGGGATTATACTAGCAATGAACGGTTGGCTGAGATTACATTTTTTTTCTTTACTTATATATATTTTTGTTGGTGGTTGTGGTCTTGAACTTTGGGCCTGGGCACTTTCCCTCTGCTATTCAGGTCAAGGCTAACATTCTACCACTTGAGCCACAGTACCACTTCCCTTTTTCTTGTAGTTAACTGGAGAAAAGAGTCTACGGGACTTTCCTACCTGGGCTGGCTTTGAAACCCAATCCTCAGATCCCACCGCCTCCCGGTTTAAGATCACATTTCTAACAGTGTACACTCAGTATATGCAATGTGTATGTTCATCTATCTTTATATGAATTCTTTTGTGAAAAATCTGGTAAACAGCTTAGACTTTATACTCACAAAAATGTTTGTAGTTTAAAAGTTGATACTCCTGGAGAAATAAAAGCTAAGAATGTAAAGGAGTCTGTGAAATTCAGTCTGTATCCAGCCTTGGCAGAACACTTTGTGACACTACCTATAATTAACCAGCCAAAAGCTGGATTGGAAGAATGGCTCAGGTGATGGAATACCAGTCATGAGCAAGACTGATGGATAAGAGCTTGGGGCTTTTGCATACATACATACAAAGATACACATACACACAAAGCCACTTACATGTGCACACACGAATACACAAATGAAATAACTCTCAGAATATGTAGAAAAGTTAGAAAACAATAGAAAATATGTCCTGAGTAACACTAGAATCAAGTAATAATTTTTAAAATTAGAAAGTCCTCAAGTGAATTACCTTCAAAAAAGTTTGAGACTATTACATAGGTAGGTACCAGAGATAGTAACAGAATCAAGTAATCATTATTAAAGGGATTTGATCCATGGAGGAATGAATCAGAGACCCCTGCAGGTGCATCTGACAATGTTCATATCTTGTGTGAAATGTTAGAACATCTTTGAAAATAGAAGATAAACAGTCTGAACAGTCATTCTAGTGAATAATATCACTGGAGTAGTTCAGAATTGCAAGTCTTTATCTAGATTAAATAAACCAAGAAACTATGACAGGGAAATGTGATACAAGGATAGAATTCTAGCACTCAGACTAAGACAGGAGATTAGAGAGTGCAATTACGTAGCGATAGCTTCCCTAGACCAGGTAGTATAATTTTGTCTTAATAAAACAAACCATTCAAGAAAGGAATACACAATTGGAAGATTGGGCTAATTTTGTTATTATGTTTTGAGAAGTCAAGTTTCCTATTGCAATGCAACTCATATATTGTCCCCAGTTGAGTTTTAAATGCTCTCTTCATTACCCAACATTCCTAGATGCAAAATGGCTCATGATTCCCATCCAAAATTTGAAAAAGTAAGTAATCATCATTCAGTTGGATTCCAAAGAAATGATGAAGGATTACAAAAGGTTAAGCCTGGAGAAATAGCAAATTTCATCTGTAAGACTTCGAAGATCTTGCTAAATTAGAATTTAGATTTAAAATAAATATTTTGTTTTTTTTGTAATTTCATATTGTATAGGATAGTACAAAATTCTTTTCATGTAGATAGTTTAATTGATAAATAAACAAATGTTTCTGGCATTCTATTTGCCAAGAATATTCTTTCAAGAGAGTTATAATTAGAAATTAGTTAATAGATAATTCCAATAGTTCGTGTATAAAATGATAATGTGAGTAATGTAGACAGAGTTCTAAATTTATAAATTTAGAAAAAGCAATTTTTTGAGGCTTTGGTATAACATGGAATGAAGAGAATGATTCTGTGAGATCGTCTTTCTTCTACCTATATGTAACACAGGAAGCAATTTCCTTAATTATATGCTGCTGTACGCAATGAGAAAAATGTTAGGTTTGGGGTTTGTTTTTATTTTTGTTTTGTTTTATTGGTTTGTCTTAGGGCTTGAACGCTGAGCCTGTACACTGTCTCTGAGCCTGTTTTTGCTCAAGGCTCATGCCCTATTACTTCAACTTCAGTGCCAGTTGTGTCTGGCTTTTTCTGAGAAGTTTATTGGAGATAAGACTCTAACGAACCTTCCTGCCTGGGTGGGTTTTGAACTATAATCTTTCAATCTTAGCATCCTGTATATCTATGATAGTTAAAAAATTATAAATATAAATAATATTTGCAAGTGTTCTGATCTCAAGAATACCAGTATGGGAAAAATTCATGCAACCCAGTTTATTGTGGTGTTCGTTCCAGAACAAGGAGGACGTCACATTCGCAGAGGTTTAGTATTTTTTTCAGAATAGAGATAAGGTATATTTTATGCAACTTATTTTTTTAGTTTAACTTTACTGTCAAAGTGATGTACAGTGGGGTCACAGTAATTGTAAATTAGTGAATAAATAACTTTTTAAACTTGTTACCCCCTCCCTCATTTTTCTCACAGATTTTCTTCACCCTAATAACCTCAAAAGTTGTAATGTACATTTCCAACGTATTGTCTTGTGAGAATTGCTATTGCATTGGTTTGCCTAAAGGTGTATACAAATTGTTTACCTAAATGTGTATACAATCAAATACAGCAGGGAATAAACCATAGGGGAAAAGCCCAAAGAAAATAGAAATCAATAGTACATTAAAAAACAACAATCACAAATAAAAATCTCTGTTTCCATATCTTGGAGTCCATTTTGCTCAGCATCAGCTTATATGGTCATATATACACATAACAAAGTCACTGGAAAATCATAGTTTCATGGACACAATATCATCAAAACAACATGTTAACTGTTTTTGATGGTAAAGGTGGAATTAGGATTGGTGAATTCGCGATTCTGATAAAGGAATTTAAAAGACTTTAAAAATTATGACAGGTTGTAAACTTGTTCAACCACTTTGGAAAGTAGTATGGAATTTCCTCAAAAGACTCCACATAGAGCTCCCTTATGACCCAGCAATCTCACTTTTGGGCATTTACCCAAATGTTTACAAACAACACCACACTAAAGCTACCAGCACGACTATGTTAATTGCAGAACTATTTACTATACTAAGATATGGAACCAACCCAGATTCCCCTCAGTAGATGAATGGATCAAGAAAATGTGGTATAGATACACAGTGGAATTCTATGCCTCCATCAGAAAGAATGACATTGCCACATTTGTTAGGAAATGGAAAAACTTGGAAAAATTATATTAAGTGAAGTAAGCCAGGCCCAAAGAAACATAGGTCCCATGGTTTTCCTTATTTGCAATATCTAGTATATGTATGAGTCAAGCGGAAAATGTCAGATAATGTGATGTCAGGAAAATGAACCCTTAGATATGTATTTTAATGTTTTTTCTTTCATGCATGTGTTTCTAACGCATTTATAAGATTATCTCTTTGTTGCTTTGTATGTCCCTCCCCCACAGTATAACCCCTGCTTTCACTATATTTGATGTCAGTATAACTTGTGGAGGAGATGGGGAAAAACCAGTTGTTTAAGGATACAGGTGGACCTGTTGCAACAATGAGAAGTACAAGTTGACATGTCCAAAACGAGCTTTACAACGTCGGTGCGGGGGGGGGGGAGGGGGGAAGGGGGAGGAAGGAGAAGGATTGGGATTGGGGGAGAGGGGCGAGGCTGGGAAGGGATGTGAAGGGTAAACCAAAGGAGGAGGCTGCAATGCTTGGTAAGAAATGTACGCATTATCCTGCCCATGTAATTGTAACCCCTCTGTACAGTATGTTCACAAACAAAATAAAATTAACTTAAAAAAAGAAAAAAAATTATATTAAGTAAAGTAAGCCTGGCCCAAAGAAACCTAGGTCCCCTGGTTTCCCTTATTTGCAATATCTAGTATATGTCTGAGTCAAGCAGAAAAGTTCAAATAAGGTAATGTTAGGGAAATGAACCCTAAGATATGTATTCAAATGTTTTTATTCTTTCATGTGATGGTTTCTAACACATTTACAAGATTATTTCTTCGTTGCTTTGTATGTCCCTCCCCCACAGTATAACCCCTGCTTTCACTGTATTGATCTCAGTATAATTTGTGGAGGGGAAGGGGAAAAACAAATCATTTAAGTAGGGATACAGGTGGACCCAATGCAACAATGAGATGTACAAGTCGTTATGTAGGAAACGAAATTTACCACTTTTTTGCGGGGAGGGGGGGAAAGAGGAGCGGGGAGGATTTGGTGTGGGGGCAAGGGGAGGATGGGAAGGGGAAACAAAGGAGGAGGCTACAATGCTTGATAAGAAATGTACTCATTATCTTGCCCATGTAATTGTAACCCCTCTGTACAGTATTTTCAAAAGAAAAAAAATATGACAGGTAAAGTTTAATTGTTCAAAACTTTTAATAACTTAGCCTATTAATAAAATTTAAAATTGCCTGGGAAAATAGGCTTTCATGCAAAGAAATCCATGGAGACTTAGCTGAGAGGGAGCAATGTGGGTGAAGATGGCTCCTTTTCACTGTAAACAAACAAATCTCAAAAGCCTTGCTATAAATACTGTAGGTTCCCTTGAGAATTGTCCTTACCCAGGAAATATACTCTCACTGTGTGAAACAAGGTTCTAATGGAATTTATTTTTATTTTTTAATATAGTTTTCTTCAGTGTATTTTGTTTTTTTTTCTGTTTTTTTTTTTAATTTAATTTAATTTTATTTGTGAACATACTGTACAGAGGGGTTACAATTACATGGGCAGGATAATGTGTACATTTCTTACCAAGCATTGCAGCCTCCTCCTTGGGTTTACCCTTCACATACCTTCCCAGCCTCCCCCCTCTCCCCCAATCCCAATCCTTCTCCTTCCCCCCCTTGCCCCCCCCTCCGCACCTACATTGTAAAGCTCGTTTTGGACATGTCAACTTGTACTTCTCATTGTTGCAACAGGTCCACCTGTATCCTTAAACAACTGGTTTTTCCCCATCTCCTCCACAAGTTATACTGACATCAAATATAGTGAAAGCAGGAGTTATACTGTGGAGGAGGGACATACAAAGCAACAAAGAGATAATCTTATAAATGCGTTAGAAACACATGCATGAAAGAAAAAACATTAAAATACATATCTAAGGGTTCATTTTCCTGACATCACATTATCTGACATTTTCCGCTTGACTCATACATATACTAGATATTGCAAATAAGGAAAATCATGGGACCTATGTTTCTTTGGGCCTGGCTTACTTCACTTAATATAATTTTTCCAAGTTTTTCCATTTCCTAACAAATGAGGTAATGTCATTCTTTCTGATGGAGGCATAGAATTCCACTGTGTATCTATACCACATTTTCTTGATCCATTCATCTACTGAGGGGAATCTGGGTTGGTTCCATATCTTAACTATGGTAAATAATGCTGCAATAAACATAGTTGTGCTGGTAGCTTTAGTGTGGTGTTGTTTGTAAACTTTTGGGTCAATGCCCAAAAGTGGGATTGCTGGGTCATAGGGGAGTTCTATGTGAAGTCTTTTGAGGAACCTCCATACTACTTTCCAAAGTGGTTGAACAAGTTTACATTCCCACCAACAATGAAGTAAGGTTCCTTTCTGTCCACATCCCCTCCAGCGTCTGTTGTTGTTAGAATTCTTGATTTTTGCCGTTCTAACTAGGGTGAGGTGATATCTCAATGTTGTTTTGATTTGCATTTCTTTTATGGCTAGGGATGTTGAACATTTCTTCATGTGTCTATTGGCCATCCTTCTTTCTTCTTCAGAGACGTTTCTCTTTAAGTCGTTCGCCCACTTATTTATTGGGCAGTTGTTTCTTTGAGGATTTGTTGTTGGGGGGGTTTAATTTTTTGAGTTCCAAGTATATTTTAGATAATTTTAACAGGCCCATATCAAGCAATGAAATAGAAACAGCAATAAGAGACCTCCCAGCTAAGAAAAGTCCAGGACCAGATGGTTTTACAGCGGAATTTTACAAGGCCTTCAAAGTAGAGCTCACACCAATACTCCTCCAACTCTTCAATGAAATTGAAAGAGAAAGCTCACTACCGAACACATTCTATGAAGCTATCATAACCCTCATCCCAAAACCAGGCAGGGACTCATCAAAGAAAGAGAACTATAGACCCATTTCTTTGATGAATATTGACGCAAAACTTCTCAATAAAATTTTGGCCAATCGACTTCAACAATTCATCCAAAAAATCATACACCACGATCAAACAGGATTCATTGCAGGCATGCAAAGCTGGTTCAATATACGCAAATCAATTAATATTACTCATCCTATCAACAGGAGCAACAATAAGAACCACATGGTTATCTCAATAGATGCAGAAAAAGCATTCGACAAGATCCAACACCCTTTCATGATGAAGGTTTTGGAAAAAATTAGGAATCCATGGAACATTCCTCACTACAGTAAAGGCTGTATATGACAAACCTACAGCCAGCATTATATTTAATGGTGAAAAACTAAAGCCATTTCCTCTTAACTCAGGAACAAGACAAGGATGCCCACTCTCTCCACTTCTCTTCAATCTAGTATTAGAATGCCTAGCTACAGCAATAAGACAAGATGCAGACATAAAGGGGATCCAAATAGGGAAAGAAGAAATAAAACTCTCCCTCTTTGCAGATGACATGATCTTGTATTTAAAGAATCCCATAGACTCCACTCCCAAATTACTCAAGCTGATTCAAAACTTTGGCAAAGTAGCAGGTTATAAAACTAACCCCCCCAAAATCAATGGCTTTTCTGTATGCCAACAATGAGAAAAGTGTGGCTGAAATTAGGAAAGCAACTCCATTTGTAATAGCCCCACAAAAAATAAAATACCTAGGAATTAACTTAACTAAAGAAGTGAAGGACCTCTATGATGAAAACTTTAAAATCTTGAAAAAGGAAATCAACACAGAACTAAAAAAATGGCAAAGCCTCCCATGCTCCTGGATTGGAAAGATTAACATCGTGAAAATGGCAATACTTCCCAAGGCTATCTACAAATTCAACGCAATACCTATCAAAATTCCAACCTCATTCTTCAAGGAAATAGAAGAGGCAATCCAAAAATTCATATGGAACAATAAAAGACCCCGAATAGCAAAAAGACTCCTCAACGGAAAGAACACTGCTGGAGGAATATCATTACCAAATTTCAAACTCTACTATAAAGCCATCGTAATCAAAACAGCTTGGTATTGGCATAAGAACAGACCTCAGGACCAATGGAATAGAATTGAAAACCCAGAAATGAACCTACAGACCTATAGACATCTAATCTTCGATAAGGGAGCTAAAACAATAGAATGGAAGAAAGACAGCCTCTTCAGTAAATGGTGCTGGCAAAATTGGTTAACTACATGTAGAAAACTAAAGCTAGAGCCTTATATATCACCCTGCACCAGAATCAACTCCAAATGGATCAAAGACCTCAGAGTCAAAGCAGACACTCTGAAAACATTACAGGATGGAATTGGAGAAACCCTAGGTCTCCTTGGCTCAGGCCGAAATTTTTTGAATAGATACCCGGAAACACAACAAATCAAAGAATGTTGGACAAATGGGATTGCATAAAGTTGCAGAGCTTCTGCAGGACAAATGACATAGCTAGCAAGATCAATAGAAAGCCCACGGATTGGGAGAAGATCTAATGGAATTTAAATTCAAAGTTCTTAAAAAAATAAGACATCAAAATTTGTGAATTGACCTTTGATTACCAAACAGTAATTCTTTGAAAAAGATAATTTGGGTCAAAATATTTAGGGAGAAAGTGCCCTCCACAATGAAAGAAGGTATTGGCTTTACACTTTTCTTTTTGCAATACACTCCACAATGTCTTTGCACGTGAAGCATTGAAACACAGAAAAACATCAGATTGGATACTTCAAACCAATGATTTCACATTTCTAAGTAGCTCACAAAATATAATATCCTTATTAACATGAGATAGTGAAGACTTCCCTTATTACATAAGCCAAAAAGTTTTGGGATCAGAAAAGAATTGAGCAGGGCTGGGAAGGTGGCTCAGTGGAAGAGTGCTCGCCTTGCATGCATGAGGCCCTGGGTTCGATTCCTCAGCACCACATAAGTAAAAAGAAAAAAAAAAAAAACGTAAGTGTGGCTGTGGCTAGAATGCTAGCCTTGAGCTGAAGAGCTGAGTGACAGTGCCCATGCCCAGAGTTCAGGCTCCACGACCAGAACACCCCCCCAAAAAAGGAAAAAAACTGAGCAAATTGAAAAGTTAAGAAAAGGCGTTCTTAGAAGCCCTAGCTAAGCATATTGGCTTCAGCAGTGGAGGGATCCAAAACTTTTTTTATATAGATTGTGTTAATATTTTGGTACCTAAAGTGATTTTACAGAGCCTATTTGGCTCACTACAATTCAGAAGAGACTGAAGACATGAAAATAAATTCCACATCCAAATAAAAGAGTTTAAAAAGAGAAACCATGAAGATGTAGTAGTGGGGTCGGCATTATAGTTCTTCAGCTTCACTAGACTTGAAGTCAAGAAGCTGTGATAAATTGAAAATCAGGCAAGAGCTAAGAGGAGGACATCGAAATAGGACAAAGAAGTATTGTCCATTGTAAGAGACACTGTCATACAAGGTATAGGTGATTTAAGTCTGGTATTCTTCATGCATCTTGTTGAGCAAATGCAAGACCAAGAGAAAAATAATCTACTGAAATAATTTTACAAAGAATAACTTCACTATTTCTGATATGGTGTCTAAGGAGAGTAGTAAGAGAGAAGATAAAAGTGGATTATACTTCAGCTTCCTTTAAGCATCTTGTTAGCAAAATATATCTTTGAGTTTAGAAGTGATTGAACCAAAAATTGGTGGAGTACTTTTTTGTGGGCACTTCAGACACAGGAAGACTTTAAAGGTAAAAGAAAAAAGAAAAACGAATAGCTAAATATTTGTGATGTCAGCTTCTTGGACTAGTGTTTGGAGACAAAGTTTTACATTAAAGTTTGTCCTCATTAGCATACATGTTGGGTTTTCGTGGCAACCAAATAGAAGGGTGAAGTTTAATGGACTTGCTTGGACAAGTAAACAGCATGATAGAAAAAAATGGCAAATAATATTTAGTGAATTACTTTGACCAATTACTTGCCAGAACAAAGAAGGAAAGATATAATTCAAAATGACTTGACTTAAAAATATGAAAAAAGAGTAGTGAAGAGAGATGAGAGAAAACATAGAGGACTGTTTTGTCTCCAGTGGAGTAATGGGTTCTTGATCTTCTTTATTCCATTCTATCTTCACAAGCTATCATGTGTTTCTCAGGCCTCGAGTACCCAGTTCAGACAAAGAAAACTCACAGCAGAAAATATTTGCAGCAGATATAGGTGATTTATAACCTTAGACAATCTATTTTAATCTGTTCAAAATACTCCCCTACCCCAAACTGCCCTTTTGAACAGCTTTGATTGCTTTTCCCAAGACTGCCCTTCATTAACTATTTAAAATTTTGAGAGGTCATATTCATACTCTCTAGATATTGCTGTTTGGTTGTGATTTTTGTGTGTTTTTGTTTGTTGTTGTGTTTTTTAACTGAATTTCAGAAGCTTGTGCAAGTGTGTTACAATTAAATATGTCCATCTAATTGTCCAATGCTCCTGGATCAGAGTCACTCCTATCATTCATAAACAACTCCTTCTCCAAGATGTATTTCAGATTTAGTATTTCCTTTATCACATGTGTACATTGAGTATTCTAGCTTGACTTGCCCCTTGTTCCATTTTTCGTTCATTCTATATCTTTACAATTATTCCTCCATGGATTCAACTTCCGGATATTCATTCTGTTAAACTGTCTGTTAATACTTTGAAAGGTTTATATACATACCATGGAGTTTCAATCCTGCATATAATAAAACTGATGCCAGCTTATATTGCCATAATTCATTCATCTGCAATAACAACTTGCTAGACTGGAGACGTGAAACACCTAGACATGATTTTATTCTCATCCATTTGGAAGATTAATCTTTAGTAAACAAGAAAGATTAAAAATGGCATAGAATGTATTCCTACCAGTTTTTATAAATGGCTTTGTTCAATGGTTTGCGATTATTATATTTTACATGGGATAATATTTTCTATTTCCCACAAGTTTTGCAAAAAGAAGAAAACTTCAATTTACTACTATAGAGGAATATGATGGAAATAAAAGACAGATTTTATGTTCGTCACATCTCTGATGAGTACCCATATTCAAGACTTAAAATCATATTTCTTACTATGTTAGACAGATAGGGAAAAACATAAAACAACATATGATAAGGCAACTATTCGTGACTTTTTAAAATGTACCTTATATGATGAAATTTACTTTATTACCTAATGTTTGGGTTTGAAATATGGGTGGCTGATCTATTTAACACATTTCTGGAAGGAACCTACTGAACAAGACAAATGGTGGGGGGTATTATTTCTACACTGTAATGAATGGTTGAACCTGTTTGGCATTAGTGCTGGGTAAATAAATCCACTCTATTGTAATTTGCTCCCTGCACATGAAAAACTTGTAATGTCACTAAGTATCATGTACTTGTCAAATGTTATTTTGGTGAATGAGTTTAAAAAGTTTATTTGAAAAGTAATATACTTTCAGGAGATTAAATGTAGGTTATCATTGGTTTGAGAATGACAACATGTTTATACTACAGAACCATGTTTTACTGAAGTACCAATGTTTTGAAGCACTAATGATCTTCTCAATTATTGTTTTATTGAATTATATTTGACTTCTTAGTCGTTTACCTAGCCTTGGTAGACCAATTGTGGATCTATTGTTCCAGGAAATATTTTTTGGCCTCCTTACTCTGGACTGAAATTTTTCAGTAATCATTAGAGGAGGGGTATTAAAAATAATCTTGTGGTATTTGTGATCTTGTTCACTCATATGGGCTGATCATTTGTAAATTGAAATTTTGAATTACTGTACTTTTTCTCAGATTTTGTGATATCTTTCATTTTATGTTATCTTGCACTTCACAATTGCTTACCGCTACTTTCTGTGTCTTAAGGAATTGGGGCCCTGAAATATTATAGGAAATGAGAAATTGAGATGAGTTTTCAATTACTTTTGTTGGCATGTTGCATGGGCTTAGGTGAAAAGTCTTGCCCTTGCTATCTGATGATACGGATAACTGGGACCTGGGATCCTAGGACCTGTGGGTCCTGCAGAAGAATAATACCTTTTAGACATCATATCAGCAAAATTTGGGTATAATCAGTAGGAATGCTTCAGAAATATGGAGAAAAACAGGTTGGGACCAGCGAGTTAAAATAATAAAGAGAGTAGCAGAGTAAAATCCCTTATAGATTAGAGGAAAACAACAATGTTTTTTACCATGTGAATTCAAAAGACCAAGACCACTTAGAACGTATCACACGTTTATACCAAAGACACTGCATTGATAGTTTTTATATCCTAATATATATTCTAAGCCTATTTATTTATATTTCAATCTATTTATTTGCCAGGAACCATGTGCTGTTTGCTAGAAAATACAGCTACTACCTTCAACCAAGTGCTGTTTGCTAAGAAAACACAGCTACTACCTTCAATAAGGGCTGTTAAGCCTTGGAGCCTATTGATACCCTGTTTGACAGCATTGCTTGGTGCCACCTCTTTCCATAAGAACCATTAAGCCTTACAATTTACCGATGTCCTGTTTGACAACATTGTTTGGCACCTTCTGAAGATTCCCCACCTATGACCTTTTGCAAGATATACTTTGCAGTTTTGGTGCTTAGCAACCCTATTGACCTGTTGATGCTAATTACCCTGCTCAGTGTGCTATATATACTGCTCCGTAAAAAATAAAGTTTGAGACCTTGATCAGAACCCTGTCTTGGTCTCCTTCCTCATGTCTGGTTTGTCTCTCATTCAGGTCAGTTCCTCTTTGAGCCCTTGTTGACCAACCCTGCAGGCCGGGGCATTTATTGGCATAAATATCAATTTATTTGTGAAATTATCAATTAAATTTAGTAATATTCACTGTGTGAAATATAAAATCAGCACGTACAAATATAAATGTATAACTATATATAATATAAGAAAATGTTTTGCATTGTTCTGTTATGGTTAGGGTATCAAAAGCAACTCTGTTTTAAAGTATTATTTCATTAACTCTACCTCAGTGTTTGGTAGAGTTAGCCCTAATGCTTTACCATTTGTGGATGTACAGCCTAGAGGCAAGAGGAAATACTGTGATTAAACATTACCAATTTAAGTCCTAATATCAAGGTGAAATATATTAACTTCTCCCGGAGCTATGGAAATATTTGGTGATAGAAAGTCAGTAGTGTGTGTTCCTGCCTTGTTGGATGGTAGGCAGGCCAGGACACTAGGTAATCATGCATATGAACAATTATTTCATCTTCTTGACTTTAGCTACCTTTTAAATAGTAGGTATAATAAACAATTACATTTTGATGAAATACCTTCTAGTCTGGACAGTTCTGTCTGAACTGTTCATCTCTCTATGATCCCTTGTAACATTTTAGTTTTGTTCCATTAAGACAATCTATGCTGTCAGAGTAAAATATCTGGTTGGTTTATTCCTACATGGAAGAAAGGTAAAGGGTCAGGTAGACATTTGTGACAGTAAGACCTCATTTGGGAAATTTTAAGCTGCAGAAATTTAGAAGTAGCTCTTAAGCGAGGCTTATATTGAATCCATTAGCTCAACAAAGGTAACTCAGTCGATATGTAAGTACTTGAAAAGCCATCACCTTTATTTTTTGGGGGGCGGGGGGATCCGGTCGTGGGGCTTCAACTCTGTGTCTGGGCTCTGTCCCTCAGCTCTTCAGCTCAAGGCTAGCGCTCTACCACTTGAGCCACAGTGCCACATGCCCCCAGCCCTAAATTATCCTGATTAATTTTCACATAGAATTTGGCTTCCTACTTGTGTATGATCATGAGCTCTGTCCATTTGATGTTATTCTTCCTGGAAATTAGAATAACTGGTGTCCAGTCTGGGCTTTATACACTAGCCTCAAAACAGTAGACTCCCATATAGTCAGGATTTTCATAATCTTATCACACCTGATTTTTAAAAAATCGTTGCATTTCTTGCAGTTCTTGAATACTGAATTAATTTGTGTTTTCTTGGGTTGTTTTGTTTCATTTGAATGTATGTGTTGACTTATTCCTCACTTTTCCTTTTCTTTCACTCATGTTCTTACCTAAAGTGCTGCGAAACCAATTCTTCTTTCTCAAGATAGTCAAGGTGAGCATTATTTAGTCCAAAGCAATTTAAGTAATATTTAAACATCTTCATATCTATGAATGGTGTACGAATGCTAAGCGCTGAGAAGGGTCTTTTTATTTTCACAGCCGTCTTTGGCATACACAGACAGATAATGAATTATATGAAGATAATAAAACTACAGATGCTTGCCAGGAGGAGAAAAACCTATTACTAATTGTTTGATAGAGGCTTCCCTTGTTGTGAAAGAAATATGCTGCTTGATGCAGGATTTCACAAAA
The DNA here is from genome assembly GCF_019054845.1 of Dipodomys spectabilis. NCBI lineage: Eukaryota > Metazoa > Chordata > Mammalia > Rodentia > Heteromyidae > Dipodomys > Dipodomys spectabilis. The sequence goes on along the minus strand of NW_024871098.1, from coordinate 1,784,028 downwards.
TCATATTGCTAGGAAGAACCTAAACAATCTCCTATCACTACAGAGTTGAGGGAGATGAATTGACCTCCTGCATAATTTACTTTTGGTTCAAATAAAATCAGGCTTCCAAAAAGAGAGTAGACTTTAGAGAAACACGATGAGTTGTATGTAAATAGGTGCTTATCTGATTTTGTCAATTGGTGAACTAATACAGGGAAAGGACAGCAAGGTAAAAATATAAAGAACTCTGTATTGAAATACTCATTTGTGTGTGTGTGTGTGTGTGTGTGTGTGTGTGTGTGTGTGTGTGTGTGTGTGTGTTTACATGTGCCTGTACACACACGTGCATGTGCATGTGCTCATGCATGGATTCATCATTCCTGAGGCTTGATAGTGCCTGGGCACTATCCCTAAGCTTCTGTGCTCAAGGATAATGTCTACCATTTTGAACAGTGGTCTTCAGATCTCAGCCTCCTGAGTAGCTAGCTAACCTGATTCAGTCTCTGAGTAGCTAGATAAATTCTTCTTGTCCTCTATGGTTCATTGCTCTTTTATTCCTTCCTGAGGTAATCACAAGCCTAAGTCATATTATGTCTAATTGCTTTAAAAATACTATTACTGCTTGGCAGCAAGGGCTCCAATCCATACTCTTAACTACTTAGGAAGCTTGAAAACAGAAACCAAGCCAAATTTTAGTGGACTTCCTTCTCAATCTATAGCTGGGTGCATTGGATCATTTCCACCATCTTGCACTATCTAGAGACTAAGATTAGAAGGATTGCAGGATCAAAGCCAGCCAAGGTAGGAATCTAGAAATTTGGTGTGCAACTCTAATGCCATTGATGATGGGAAGGCTAAAAGTCAGATCAGGTGCATGTCTTGTGGAAAGGGAACCCCTATCCTAAAATTAACCACTGATAGGACACCAGCCTAGCAAGAACAATACCCCAAGTTGAAATTCCCATAACTTCCCACAACCAAAATAGGTATATATATTAACATCCAAAAACGTATTACAATCTGTTCTTTGCTCTAATATAATCTTTATCTGATTATCATATGATGTGAAAGAATAGTATCTTCACTAACTTATGATATATTTTAAAAGACCTAGAAAATTCTTTCTCACGTATTAAGTGAAAACAAATGGCAAATTGCCTCATTCCTTACATATTTGACTACCAGTAAAAATTCATCTAATGATTATTATAGTAGTATATTCTGAATTTTTACTTTACTTTGTAACAGTTTTTAAACTTTTGGCTTCTCTGATGAAGTTTAAGTATTCAAATAGTATCAACAATGTATATTCCTCGGGTACTTGGTGCAGTTTTTTACAAGGTTTTTAACTGATGGCTTCTAAGAATTCTTAATTGGTATATTATTTGGTTTATTTTTAATTTCAATTTAATTTCATTGTAAATGTAATGTACAGAGGGGTTACAGTTACATATATAAGGTAATGAGTACATTTTTTACGGTAAGAACATTGTTATCCCTTCCATCGATTTTTTTTTGTACACTCAAACAACTACTTTTGCTTTCTTTGTTCATGCATTTTTTATTATAAAATTGATATACGGTGGGTTTACAATTACTTAAGTCAACTAAAGAGTACACTTCACTTTATTTTCTAAATTTCAAATTTTGAACTTAATTATTTTCTTTTGTTTTGTGGGGGGGTAATTCTTTTTTCAGAGTTGTAGGATTAGTTAATTTAATTTTGCATGATTTTTACACATGTAAATTATTCAGATACGTATATTTTGTTTTAAAAATATTTAACATGTGAATTTCTAAGATTATTTTCTTAATTTTTATATGGTTGGTGAATTTAAATAAATTTATTTTTTTAAAGTTCTAAACATATTTTTCCAGTTAACAAATACTTACTGTATTTTCAAGAAGCACAAACTTCATTAAGAAAGGCTTCATTACCTGTTCACTTTTTTTTTGTAAATATTGGTACTTGAATTTAAAAAAAAAGTTTAATCTGGGCAGGGTGATTTGTGGCTTCCATTTTCTAGCTATGGTAGGAACTGCAAGTAGGGTTTGTAAATAGGGAGAGCCTGAGAAACTATGAGACCTTAGTACAAAAATATCCAGAGTGGGGCTGGGAAGGTGGCTCAGTGGTAGAGTTCTTGCCTTGCATGCATGAAGCCCTGGGATCGATTCCTCAGCACCACATAAGAAAAAAGAAAGAAGCTGAAATGGCACTGTGGCTCAAGTGGTGGAACAGTAGCCTTGAGCTGAAGAGCTGAGGGACAGCGCAAAAGCCATGAGTTTAGGCCCCACGACAGGACCCCCCCAAAAAATATCCAGAGTGAAATGAATAGAGATATAGCCATCCCTAGGGCGATATAGAGCACCTGTTATCATATTCTAAATCTTGAGTTAAAACTCCAATAACATCAATCTTTTGTAAAAATAAAAGGATACATGTTTTAAAATGTTTATTGTATAAAACTCTTTGCAAAGGTTCTCATGTCTTCTATTTCTTAATTTTCAATATACTTAATCTATAAGAATCCAAGTATATCGTGACTATTTTATTTCTACTTAATTTAAAATAGTACAAGCAATATTAACCTACTTTTACTATTTGTGATAATTTACTCTGTTAATATGATAATATCAATATTCCAAATGTGTGTATGTGTTGTGTGTGTGTGTGTGTTTATGTGGTTTGTGTGTGTGTGTTTGCTTTGTGTGTACTTTGTAATGCTTGAGTGATCACTCGACTGATTTACATATGCTGGGCAAAGTTTTTACCACTGAACTATACTGTCTAGTTATAATGTAAATATTGTTTTAAATTATGACTTTTAAATTTTCATTCTTAGTATGTTTTTTTCAAAATTATATATGATAAAATGTGATCCATATTCTATACATGATAGCAACTTTTATTATTATTTTATTGTTTTTTAGAATATTTCCACTGCTTTTTCACTTCCAAATTCTTGTGTTTGTTATTGATAAAGGTTTTACTTTGCTTCTTGTCTCTCTGCATTCTTTTTGACTTTTGAGTTTACCTATTGTTTCCGTTATTTCTTTGGAAATTAATTATCATATTCCTATTACAATTTATTTACATTATAAGAGGTCTATACAATGCTTTATTTTCTATTTTATTTTTCCCATCTTCTCTGACTCTCAGTCCACACTATTAGGTGGATTAAAAAAAAACTTGATTAAGGACACTTTGATTATTTTCGTGCTTCTCTTCTCTGAAGTCTTTCTGTTTTTGAAACACAATAACAATGACATACAGCTCCTGGGTGGTCCATCATTCTATCCCCTCTCACTCTCCTCTGTAGTACAGCTTAAGTCGTTATCATTCAACTTTATTATGCTACAGTGTTAACTAAATCTTAACTCATTCCTAAATTAATTTTAGATTGTTTCAAGCATTCTCTAAAGACATTTTTCTATATATAATATCTGGGGTCTTGTGTTTTCACAAGGTGCAAAATATGAGTGACTATCAAACATCTAGATATCTCTGTAGAATATTGGTCCACCTGTTCAATAAACTCGTATGTAAATTCAATGAATACAGGTCAGTCAGAACAATTGTGTAAAATGGTGTAGCTTGAGCCTTCATACTAGATTTGAAAATTATTACCATGTTTAGTAGTGAAAGAACAGACACATAGAAGAATATAACAGATTTATCAAAAATAAATTCTTAGTTTTATTGTCAATAGATTTTGAAGAGGATGCCATGACTTTATGAAATAAAAATAGAATCTTAAGTGGATGAATTGGCACTATTGCCTCGGTAGATTTAAAATGATCTTAGACTACTACCTCAAACCTTATACAAAAATTTAAAATAAAAAATGATTATCAAACTAAATGTGAGATGTAAAAACCTATAAAACATAAATGTACAAATTCATGATATTGGATCAGTAAAGGTTTCTAAAAATTTGACATGTAAAGCATTAGAGAGTAATGACAATCAAGAATTAACAGGTTAATATCAAATAATAACTTTTCATAATTCTATGGAAGTAATGAAAACATATCCAACAGATAGAGGACACATTTGTTAATGCTACAATATTAATGCTACAATGATCCTGAGTCTTAAGCACATTCATTTCTTTTAATTCTATATAAAATTTTTCCTGAACAGGATATTTCTTAAAGAACATATGTAAATTGGTAGTTAATAGGAGGAGCATATGATATAAGCTCCTCTTTAGTATCTAAGAAAAAAGAAAAAGAAAACTCACTAGTATGAACATAAATATAAAAAGATAACACAAAATATAGTAATGCATTTGTGGAGAAATTGATATACTCCACATAGCACAATGATTTGTATAATACTGCAATCATTTTAGCAAGCAAGTTTTTAAGTCTTCATAAGGTTAAAGAGAATTGTATATTATTCAGACATTACACTTCTATGTATATATTAAAGAGAAGTAAAAAAAAATGTTTGGACAGGGAATGTAGTTCATTGACAGTGCACTTGAATATTATGTGTGAGACCCTGGAAATAATCCCCCAAAACAAATTTGAAAAGACTCACTATAGAGGATTTATGCTGGACAAATTCTTGTAACTGAATTTTATATCTATTTTAATGTCTGTTCTAAAATTTACAGCATTTCTATTTGAAGAAATGCAAGTTTGTGAAAGTTAAGCTTGGAAAACCTATGAGTGTACAATTCACTTCCAAAGCACTAAAATGCCTACAATAAAAGGAGATAATATATTGCATGTGAATTTCATGTCAGCAAAAAAAATTGCTAAAAATACTTCAAACAAATTGCAGAATACCTGAAAAGATGTTTTCGGTATTGGCTAAAAATTCTTTGTAAACTACACCTTTTAAATTGAAGATATGATTTCTGTTTATTTTGAGTTTTTTTGGTCCGTTTTTTTGAGTTTATGCAGAGATAACTCAATCCAATTATATTAAGTGAAGTAAGCCAGGCCCAAAGAAACATAGGTCCCATGGTTTCCCTTATTTGCAATATCTAGTATAGGTATGAGTCAAGCGGAAAAAGTCAGAGAATGTGATGTTAGGAAAACGAACCCTCAAATATGTATTTTAATGTTTTTGTTTCTTTCATGCATGCGTTTCTAACGCATTTATAAGATTATTTCTTGGTTGCTTTGTATGTCCCTCCCCCACAGTGTAACCCCTGCTTTCACTATATTTGATGTCAGTATAACATGTGGAGGAGATGGGGACAAACAAGTCGTTTAAGGATTCAGGTGGACCTGTTGCAACAATGAGAAGTACAAAATGTCATGTCAAAACCAGCTTTACAATGTCAGAGGGGGGGGAGGGAGGGTATGATTGGGTGGGGGGGAGGGGGGAGGCTGGGAAGGGAGGTGAAGGGTAAACAAAGGAGGAGGCTGCAATGCTTGGTAAGAAATGTATGCATTATCCTGACCATGTAATTGTAACCCCTCTGTACAGTATGTTCTCAAATAAAATAAAATAAAATTAAAAAAAAAAGTGTATGTGATAACTAGAATATCTAGGAATTATGCACCACTTATAAATAATTGATAACCTTTTCTGGAAGAAACTTTTAGCAAATGACAAAAGACCCAAATCTATGCATCTCCATTTTATGAAACCTATATGCTACATGCTCAATCCAAATGCTTTTCTCTCCTTTGCTAGGAAAAAAGTTTTCTCAAGATAAGAGCCAACAGCAGTGAAAAGAAACAAAATACACATTCATGTTGATTTATTTGTGAAAATAACAAATGAAATAAAACAATTCCACTTAAGCAACTCCAATGTTAGTATCTATGAAGATGTTCCTGAATGCCAACATCCATTGATTTTTTTTGAGTTTTAATTTCTACGAATATATGAAAAATAGAACACGAAAACAAATATAATCTTAGAGCAAACCAGCCTTGGAATAATTTTCTTAATTGTTTTGAAATTACAAAAAAAATGATACCATTGAGGAAATGATCCTTTCCTATGGAAATCATTTAAAAATGTTTATCACTTATTATAATTCAAAATACCAAACAAGACTAATTTTATATAATCATTACAAATATCATTTTATTACTATCATAAAGTAGAATAAAAGACCAATCCAAATATATTATCATTATTCTTAATTTCTAATCATTTCCTAGATATCTCAATCTAAATAGTCATGTCTTTAACATAGATTAAATATTCTATAATTTTTACTTAACATTTTTCAGGGGCATGTATTCATGTTTCGAAGAAATGTTCACAGCAGTTAAAAATACTTTTGTGAAATTAATGTGAAATTAATGTGATATGTTTTGTTGTGATTGTTTGCAAGGCCTGAACATTGTCTCTAAGCCATTTTATGCTCAAAGCCAGCACTATACAACTTGAGGCACAGAGCTAATTAATGTTTTTAGTGGTTAATTGGAGATAAGAATCTAACAAATACTTTTCTGTCTAGGCTAGTTTCAAACACAATTCTAAGATCTAATTACACAGAATAGCTGGAATTATAGGGTTGAGTCACTGGCACTTCGTTTGATGTATTTATTTAATTTTAATTATGTCTTAAGATTTTTGTTTCACTATAATGAACATTGTTCTACACAAATATTTAGATGTATGTATATATTTCTGATGACAATCTCCAAAAATGTATGTCTTTCTACACATTATATGTATATATATATATATATATATATATATATATATACATATATATATATATATATATATATAAATTTCTGAAGACAGACTCCCTATAAAACTTTATGCTACTATTTTTGACCGTTTTTAATTTCAAAGATATGCAGTCTATTTTCCCTAAAGTTTCCTAGAATAAAATAACTAATATTTAAATAGAATGTAGAGTTTATTATTTTCAAGGGAATTTTTGAAATACCCATGATATTGTAGTAGAATTTACAGTATATTCCTTGAAATAATTTTGTTCAAACTCTTAAATATTTGTGTGTAGTGGTGGGGAGAGAGGAAGTTAATCCATACTGGTTAAGAATTTGCAATACTTCAAATATCTATTCTACAATTTGTTATAAGCATATACTCAAGCTACCTGTTATGGTTAAGTTTCTTTATTTCTTTATTTGTTCTAAATTTTAAAATGGATGCATGCACGGTGGTAACATTAAAACTGTTAATCGACAGACAAATGATTGCAAAATCATAGATACAGATCAGACTTTCAATATTTAGCACTTATGATGTCAGTAATAATTTTGGTGGAAATGATAATGACCACAGTGTACCCTGATAATTACAATGTTGTGATTGAAAAGGAAAAAAACTTTACACATTTTTGAAGCTAGATTTCCCACATTGAATACATGGTAATACACAGCGTTGGATTACATACAGTAAGAATAACAAGAGGAGAGTTTCAATATCAAGAAATAGAACCACATTAAGCAGGTAGAAACAGTAAAAACCCTAATGTTATTCCTACAATCTCTCTAATGCATACTCACTTTTCTTGGTGGTATTATTTTTTCATAATTAATATCGTTAATTTCCACATTTTGATGGACTAAGATGTAGTTTTCAACTTAGTGTGATTTGTTCAAATAACATTCTCATATAGATACTATTCAATAACCCTGTTTTCCAATGATATATTAAGAGTATGTTCTTCAATACAGCTGTAAACACATGACACAATTTACATAATACCACTTACTTATCTGTAGTTATCTTAAAAAGACATAGACCTTAGAGCCAGGAGGTGAAATTTATTTTTATTTTGCAGGAAACAATTTGTGACTTTATACCAACAAACTGAATTTGGCTCTTTCCTTATTTGTAAGGTAAGGTGGAAAATGTAAGGACTCTGGGGTTCAAACCCCATGACCAAGAAAAGTAAAAAGGGAAAAAAGGCAGTAAAGCAACATTTTAAAGCTAATGTGCACAAAAATTGTCTAGAAATAAAATTAAAATACCCCCTGGACTGGCAAAAAAAAAGATTAAAATGAAATTGCCTTCAATCATTCATTTAGACAATCGATACTGAGGGCAGGCTATTGGAGCTCATATCACTAACTAGAATTTGAGAAGATCAGAGTTCAGAACCAGTGTGCAAGGAACGTAATAAGATTCTCATATCATCCTAAGCCTGGCATGCTGCAATGCATTTGTGATCGAGTTACTTGGCAGACAGAGGTGAAGAACTTAGACTCTGTTCAGCCCTCAGCAAAATTGATAACCTATGAGCAAATAACTAAATTGAAAAAAGATTGTTCTAATGGTAGAATACTTGTTCAAACAACAAAATACCTAAATTCATACTCACTTCCTAAAAGAGGAAAAAAGGAAGAAAATATAGGAAAGAAAGAAAAGAGAGTAGAGAAGGAGGAGGAGAGAAGGGAAGGAAGGAAGTAAGCAAGGAAGGAAGGAAAGAAAGAAGGAAAGAAGGAAGGAAGGAAGGAAGGAAGGAAGGAAGGAAGGAAGGAAGGAAGGAAGGAAGGAAGGAAGGGAGGGAGGGAGGGAGGAAGGAAAAGAAAAGAAAAGAAAGAAATGGTGGAAGAAAGAATGGGAGGGAGAAAGAGAGGTATAAATAAAAACCTCAGCGTGTGTTCGATGTTAATAATGACAATAAATCATTTTAACTATAAATGCCATCATTTAATTCCCTGGGATGAGACATTTTGTATCAAACCCTATTGTATGGACTTGATATCCCCAAAAGGCCACTAGAGACCATGATCAATGCAAACAGTAAAAGAGTCGTATATTGCAAGCTCAAGCTTGGTCCTTTGCACATCGGGTAACCGGTGACGCTAAGAATCCCCAAGCACAAAATCAGCATAGCTTTAATAGTATTGAACAAACAAGTTTAGGGAACTTCCACACAAGCAGTTACATGATTGGTTTGAGTCCACCCTAACCACATTGCAATTTTTCTGAACTATTGGTATGTTCTGTTCCTGGAACACTTGGGCAACTGTTCTGCTTTCATAAGGTTGGGCAGGGTTGGTGGCAACCTGTGTTTTTTTCTCTATCTTGGGGTTACTCTGAGGGCAGCCTAGCACAAGATGGTGGGAAATCTCAAGTTGGAGTTACTGTGGCTTTTCATTCTCTCCTCTTCTAGAGCATCAGGGACCAATCATGGTCCCATAATTGGTACAATCTTCTATATTTACAGTTTGGTATTGGGATCTCAGAACTAATAGAGGGACTGTGCTGATCTACAAGGTCTACAAGGTCCATTTGTGAGTAACAAAAATTAACAGTACCAAAGGTCTTTATATTTTCTTCCAGCAATCCTGACTCAATATACCACAGCTAACTTACCTTTATACCAGCTGTATTCGTAAGCTCCAACTTTAAGACATACTCATACCATTTGCTACATACTTAAACTTTCTGAGGTTTGTCTTCTTTACAAACATTTTAAGACAATCCTTACTTTTTAAATCCTTTCTTATCTAGAGGATACCAATTTTTCCCCAATTCCTTCCTAAGGCTTTCTTTACTACACTCCTATTATTTACAATTCCTTGAGCTCCTTTGTGGCTAGAGTTTAAAACCGCACATTTTTCCTTTGATTTGTGGAATCAAATTATCTCAGAAAGCCTCAAGGCACCAGTGGGATGAATAGCTTGCAAGATTTTAAGGCTAAGATTAGGGTTGGGTCTCATTCCTCCTCTTACCTCCCTTGATTTAAAAAAAATTCCCTCCTTTATCTTTAAAATACACACAGGAGGAAGCAAATAATTACCATACCAGAGCCAAACTAGGTTGTGACCCTGAAGTGCCTAAGGCAGGGCAGTGATATCCTTACCCCAAATATCCACTGTGGGAGTAAAGATGTTACTGGATATCACCAAAAGAATGTCCCACAAGATCTTAGTTTTAGCAGCTTTCAACCAGGAAGCATTCTCAGGTGATGGAATCAGTCAGGAGTTCAGTCTAGTTTTACCAGGGTGGAGATGGTCTGAGTGATGACGTAGATTTCCTCCAGATGACTGTCAAGTTGTCCTTGAACTTTACTCATTAGTGTGTGCAGCAGCAGCAGCAGGGACTCTCTGTGGCTTCAAGGAACTTTCACACCTGGTTCTGGGCTGCAAATTCCTACAATGACTGGTTAAGGATTCATTGCATAGGCTTGGCAGGCTATGACCCAACTAGTTTTTTAAGACTATTTACACAGTAGCCCAGGACAATTAACCAAGATGACAATTTTTTAAACTAGATCATACATTTAATAAGATTAGGATTTTCTAGGCAGATATAGAGGGTTCAGGCCTGTACTATTATTTCCCATGCCTTTTCCTTCTCTCTATTCTGTCTATTTTGTCACATTTTTAAAAAAGATACTCTGGTCCCTTGTTCTTAAATGGCGATAATGGGCGAAGATTCATCTTCTGTCACTTCTTCAAACTGACTCAGGGGTGTTGATCCTACCTAACCAGGAACATATAATCTTAGCCTATTTTACAAAGAGGTTACCAGGGTTAGATGTCATTAAGAACAACATTTTAACTTTTGACAAATGCACAGACCTTTTTTCTGGCTACAGCAGTGCTGCTTATTTAGCCTTCTGCATTGAAAAAGGATCTTCCAGGATGGCTTACGAATGTGATCTCTTGTAATCCTAACAATGTCTGAGTTTCCTATGCAGGCCTTCAGACAGATATCAATAGAAAAAAAAAAAACTCAAGGTATAAAACTTTGCTGACAGATGAATTTCATGTAGCTGATGTCAGCTCAAAAGTTACTGCCAATTAGAGCTTTTGGCACATAAAGGGGTTGGGATCTAAACTATCCTCCACATTTTACAAACTTACCCTTTTAGTACTATCACAGATGTCTGACAAGTTCCTGTCCCTTACAAGGTAGATAGTCATAGACATTAGGCATGCTTACAAACTATCTTTCCATGACCTCCTGGCTTTGACCAATTTTTGAAGGGCCACACACAAATGACTCTAGGATCTGACATTATTTCTTCAATCCAAGAATTGGCTTACGGTCTCTGGATGCACATTGCTTTCATACAAGGAGTATATTTTTCCCACATGGGGAAAAATGCCTCATTGGCATTTCCCTTAGTTGGTTGTTGGACTTGAACTTGGGGCCAGACTGCTGTCCCTCAGCTCTACAGCTCAAGGCTAGCACTCTGTCACATTGAATCCTAAAGCAGGTCGGCTTGCTCTTTCAGCCTTCTGGTGACTGAGTAGGGGTGACAGTCTGACAAGGACCATTTTCTGCCCAGGCTGGATTCAAACCAGTTATAGATCAATGAGTCTCATAAAAGGCCACTTTACTACAATTAAAAGCAACAAGGTGGTCAACATAGAAGTAGTTTTAAGCATATTCTTACATGAAACATATTAAGAGCAAAAGTTACATCTGACAAACTGACAAGAATCCTTACTCCTTTTTGTGGGCTTGATGAGAACTGTTACAAAAAAACTATGAGAGCAAACTGAAATAGGAATTAAGCAATTATTTTGGTAATCCTAATTTTTCCTTTTTGTATTTTGAGGCAAATGTTTAGACCAATTATACTTTTGAACTTTATATACAGAATCCCATTCTAATTTATAAGCCTCCTATTAATTTCTGTTTTAATATTTTATACTTTAGTTTTTAGTTGCATTTTGAAAAATCCCTTAAACTTTCAAGGCTAAGTGTGTCACCAATTTTCTCTCGGCTGCTTGTTTTAAAACAGATACACATGGAAAATGTTAAACTCAAATAACTTTTTTTCTTAATGCAAAAATTATAATCACCATCACTGTACCAAGAAGCTAGACTTAACACCTTTATGCCTTAAAAAAAAAAAACATACACAATGACAGAATATCATTGAGAGCAAATCACATTATACAAATAAAATTGTAACTCTCTTTTTAAGGCCTTCTTAATTTTAATTTTAACACATCCAAGGGGCAGTTTTAGCAATGCTAATCAGATCTTTACATCATTCAATTTTACCATCATGTTTCCAGTGTCTATGTGAAGGGAAATGGGACAGAATAAAGATGGGCCACTTGGCCCTTCCTGTGGAATGAGCACTCAAACAATCCGACTCTTTAGGGTTAGATGAACTGCTATTGGGCCAGTTTGCCCTCTTTCACCATGGGAGGACTCCTCCCATGGCCTGTTCCACCATGCATTACGAGCTAAACTGCACTTCTGCCTGTTCACTGTTTACGCCTAAAATAGGTTTTTTGTTAGCTTCTAAGTTTCTCTTTTTTGTTAAGCCAGATATCTTGATTACAGTATAAACAGCCTTTTACATTCTAAAATATCAGATTTCCTATTTTTCAAGTTAAAGTATCCTTAAAAAGCTATTTAAAACCATGTGAAAATGCCTTAAAAATGTTTTGGTAATGTCCAAACCTCATAACCTTTTCAATTTTAAACTTAATTTCACCCAATTGTTACATCATGCTGACAATTTCTATCATGAATATGATCACAAACACATACAAAACACACCCAGATCTTTAAGCACCCAAAAATCAAAATCAGTTGTACATACATTTTCTAAAGTCTTCAAACAAAAAGTTAAGACAATATTTCTTTTGAACTAGGTAATTTTTTGCAGCTTCATTTTCTTATGGATTGATTATTTAGCAAGTCATTTCACCAATTGATCTTTTGACTCACTTCTGTTGGAGTAAGGCTGGCGGGGGGATGGTCACCTGAAAATAAACTGTCCTGAATTTTATTTTTATTTTTTTCTTCTTAATGTTATTTTTAATTGTGAAAGTATTCTACAGAGGGGTTAAAATTACATGGGCAAGATAATGAGTATATTACTTATCAAGCATTGTAGCCTCCTCCTTTGACTCCCTTTCCCATCCCTTCCCATCCTCTCCCTGGCCCCCACCCAATCCTCCTCCCCTTCTCCCCTTCACCACCCAAGGTGTAAAGGTCGTTTTTGACATAACGAATTGTATATCTCATTGTTGAAATAGGTCCACCTGTATCCCTATTTAAATGGTTTGTTTTTTCCCTTCCCCTCCATAAATTATACCGACATCAAATACAGTGAAAGCAGGGGTTATACTGTGGGGGAGGGACATACAAAGCACCAAAGAAATAATCTTATAAATGTGTTAGAAACAATCACATGAAAGAAAAATCCATTTGAATATGTATTCAAATTATCTGACTTTTCTGCTTGACACAGACATATACTAGTTAGTGCAAATAAGGGAAACCATGGGACCTATGTTCCTTTGGGCCTGGCTTACTTCACTTAAAATTTTTTCCAAGTCTTTCCTAACAAATGGGGCAATGTCATTCTTTCTGATGGAGGCTTAGAAATCCATTGTTTGTATATACCACATTTTCTTGATCCATTCATCTACTGAGGGGCATCTGGGTTGGTTCCATATCTTAGCTATGGTAAATAAAGCTGCAGTAAACGTAGTTACGCTGGTAGCTTTAGTGTGGTCTTGTTTGTGAACATTTGAGTAAATGCCCAAAAGTGGTATTGCTGGGTCATAGGGGAGCTCAAGCTGATTCAAAACTTTGGCAAAGTAGCAGGGTATAAAATTAACCCTCAAAAATCAATGGCTTTTCTCTATTCCAACAGTGAGAAAAGTGTGGCTGAAATTAGGAAAGCAACTCCATTTGTAATAGCTCCACAAAAAATAAAATACCTAGGAATTAACTAAACCAAAGAAGTGAAGGAGCTCGATGATGAAAACTTTAAAAACCTGAAAAAGGAATTCAAAAGAGAACTAAGAAAGTGGTAAAAACTCCCACGTTCCTGGATTGGACAGATCAACATTGTGAAAATGGCAATACTTCCCAAGGCTATCTACAAATTCAATGCGATACCTATCAAAATTCCAACCTCAGTCTTCGAGGAAATAGAAGAGGCAATCAAAAAATTCAAATGGAACAATAAAAGACCCTGAATAGCTAAAACAATTTTCAACAGAAAGAACAGTGCTGGAGGAATAACAATACCAAGTTCCAAACTCTACTACAAAGCCATAGTAATCAAAACAGATTGGTACTGACACAAGAACAGACCTCAGGACCAATGGAATTGAACCAAAAACCCAGAAGTGAACTCACAGACCTATAGCCATCTAATTTTTGATGAGGGAGCTAAAAAAATAGAATGGAAGAAAGACAGTCTTTTCAGTAAATGGTGATGCAAAATTTGGTTAACTACTTGTAGAAAACTAAAGCTAGATCCTTATATATCACCCTGCACCAGAAACAACTCCAAATGGATCAAAGACCTCGGAGTCAAAGCAGAAACTCTGACATCATTACAGGATTGAGTAGGAGAAACCCTAGGTCTCCTTGGCACAGGCCGAAATTTTCTTAATAGAGTCCCAGAAACACAACAAATCAAAGAAAGGTTGGACAAATTGGATTGCATGAAATTGCAGAACTTCTGTATGGAAAAGAACATAGCTAGCAAGATCAATAGAAAGCCCACGTATTTTGAGAAGATCTTCACTAGCCTTAAAACAGACAAGGATCTCATATCTTAAATATACCTCGAACTGTAAAAATTAAATTCCTCAACAACAAATCTTCAAAGAAACAACTGCCCAATAAACAATTGTGCTAAAGACTTAAAGAGAAACTTCTCTGAAGAGGAAAGAAGGATGGCCAAAAGACACATGAAGAAATGCTCAACCTCGCTAGCCATAAAAAAAATGCAAATCAAAACAACATTGAGATACCACCTCACCCCAGTAAGAATGTCTATAATCAAGAACTCTAATAACAACAGATGCCAGAGAGGATGTGGACAGAAGGGAACCTTACTGCATTGTTGGTGGGTGTGTAAACTTGTTCATCCACTTTTATCCAATTTTAAACAATAGCACTTTCCATTGTCTGGACTAGCAGAAAAGTCAAAACAGGAACATATCCTTCTATGTGACTGAGCTCAGCTGAAGGCTGGAACTTTTATTTCACCAGAGATTTTCAAGTAAATAACAAAAACACTAAAACCAAAAACCCACATTTAAAACTAGTATAAATTCTAAAACAGAACTAGAGAAGGCAATAACCAAAGGCTGAGTTTATCCCTACCAGACCTCTGTGCCATTCTCACTCAGCAAGCTGAATCCAGAATCTGCTGAGTGAGCCTACCACTCTCAACCAGAACTTCCCTATCTCCAGAAACATACAACAGAGAACAATCAGTTCTCAGTGAATGGGGTGACATCTCATCAATATTTGTAGAACCAGGGGCCTTCCAAGGAGGAAGAGAAATCCAAGTCATTTTGGGGCTAGGGAAATCAGTCCCTAGAGCCATCCCCTCAGACTGGCAGAATCTCCCCCATACGCCGACCTCCCTGGGCCTAGGCCTAAGGTTAAGATAAACCCCAAATGACAAACAAAACACTCAACACAAAGACACAACTTACAAAGGGACACTGCAGCTTTGTAAATTGCCAAACAAAAAGTGCCAGACTTAGAGTTTCCCAAAAATGTCCGTCCTAAACAGCAATCTACCCAGAGGGGTCTTACTCACAGACCCCATTGGCAGTCTTATAGCGTGTCTACCAAGACACTTTGCCAACCAGAGAATAGACCCCTTGGGAAACCAGAATTAGAGATACAGAACCTGCTGGCAACTGAATATACAGAAAGGCAATGCCTTGTCTCAAGAGCTGGGTTTTTGGGATTCTGTGGTGGGGCGTCTAGAGGGTCCTATGAGGCAGGTTCCAGATGAGCCACCAGAAATGTTGTTTGGACTTGGGACACCCAAAGATCACCGGAGACCATGACCAATGCGAACAGCAAAAGAGTCATTTATTTGCAAGCTTAAGCTTGGTCCCCCACACACCGGGTAACCAGTGATTCTAAGAGTCCCCGCGCACAAAATCAGCACAGCTCTTTTAGTGTTAAACAAATAAGTTTAGGGAATTTCCACACAAATAGTTACATGATTATTTTGAGTCCACAATAACCACTCTGCCCTTTTTTTGAACTATTACTATGTTCTGTTCCTGGAACACTTGGGCAACTGCTCTGCTTTCTTAAGGGTGGCAAGGGCTGATGGCAGCCTGTGTTTTTTTCTCTCTCTTGGGGTTACTCTGAGGGCATCCTAGCAAAACATAGTGAGGTTAATCTCAAATTGGAGTTACTTTAGCTCTTCAGCCTGAATAAACCATACCATACCACATACAAAGCTCGGTAAAACACACGTCTGGTTTACACTGTTGGACCAATAGGAGGGTATGTCTAGTGCTGTTGCATGTGTGTCTTAAGATGTGTGGAGTTTTTCATCCTGATAATCTTGAAATGATGAAATAGACTAACTACAGAATTAACTGGGCCGATACCTACTGAGACCTATTTTAAGTCACAGCTTAACAAAGACCAATATTTACAATGAAATATTCTGAACAACAAGACACTGCAACCGAAATCATTCACACATTTTCACACAATATGTATCTACCGGGTAATAGAACCCCAAACTAGACTAAGGCATCTAAGAGCTATCTAATTGTTGTTGCCTTTTTGCAATACTGCTTTCCTATCATATTGATTATTAGGAATTCTATGGCCAGTATAAAATCACATTTGTAATAAAAGTTACTAGATGGGACCTTCATGGATGAAGGTGGTGTTGGGTTTCTGGTGGAGCCCTGGCAGGTGGACTGGTTTTCAGTGCAAGAAGGACTGGTCACTGTGGAGGAGCCTGTTTGGGGCAGAGCTTTGAGAAGAAAGAACAAGGCTACAATGGAGGAGGTTAGCTAGAGGAGGGGTGCAGGTAGAGCACTGTGAGCCCTTGTGGTATATGTAGGGTGAGGTTTCCCATAAGGCAGGGCAGGAAATGGAGGCAAGAGGCTGACAGAAGGTGGGGATTCTGGTGCAGGAATGCGGAGATATGAGGGTGGGGCTTTTCAGGTTCTGGCTTTGAGAGGGCAGGGTAACACTAGGAAGATGTGCGCTAGTAAGGGGTAGGGTTTCTGGTGGAAAATGGCAGGCCTTTGGGAAATGTATTAGGGTGGAGGTGAGGTTTCTGGTAGAGCAGAATGTAGTCGCAATGTATGGTGGTGTTTTTCAGATCCAGGGCTTTGTGAGAGCAGTGATAGGATCCAGTGCACTAGACTAGTTAGGGTGCGGTTCCTTGTGTAGCCAGTCACCACTTCGAAAATAGAAGTAAGGTTGGGTGGGGATTTTAGTCTTTCAAGGCATGACATGGACTTTGGTCAGGGTTTCAGGTACGGCAAAGCAATCTTCCAAAAGCGGAGAGCTCTAGCCTTGAGCTGAAGGGCTCATAAGGGTCATTGCCCAGACCCAGAACTCAGGCCCTCGTACCACCACCACCAACAGCAACAAATTAAAGCATCAAACAATCTGAAGATGTTGTCCAGAATAATGAGTGAGGTATCATCCATTTACATGACTTAGTGACTTTAAACTTAGTTTATCAGGGGAGGTGGTGGGCAATTTGTGTGTTTGCCAAAACCTGCAAAATTATTTTGTACTTTCCCAAGGAGGAAGAAAGGAGGGAATGGGGGAGGAGGGGAGGTGTTTGGTGAACTTGCCTTTTGGTTCAGTGGTTGTTTTCTGGAGTCAAATTCAGAGAAATTCTGCTTGCAATCCTGGTTGCATGGGGAATGAAGAAGCCATGGCCTGGAAGTGGTTTTGTCCTGTCCTTGGCCTGGTTCCAACCACCACTGGATAATCCATGTCCCACTTTAGGACCAATATGCCTTGAAGACTACTGATCCACTGGGAAGGTGGAACTAACCACAGCCAGAAAAGGCAAAAAATGCAATGCTGAGGGCAACACTGGAAATCTACCCCAGGGAGAGATTTTTTAAAAATATTTTTATTGTAAAAATACTATACAAATGTTTTACAGTTACATGAGTAGGGTAATGAGTACATTTCCTATAGAGCATTGTTACCTCCTCCTTTGTTTTTCCCCTACTACCCTTTCCCTCCCCAACTCTTCAACTCCTCCCTCCTTGACCCCTGCCCAACATTGTAAATTCATTTTCGGCTCATTGTCCAGTACATCTCATCGTCACAATGAGTCAATCTGCATCCCCATTTCAGCATTCTGCTATATCCCTTCCACTCCCCAGATTACAACATATGTATATAAGGTGCAGAACACTGGAATCAAATACAGTGAAAACAGGGATTATACCATGGGGGGATAAACCTACAAAAGAATCACATAGTGCATTATAAGTATATTAAAAACAAAAGCAAGAAAAAATAAAACACTTGTGTCTCTGACTTGGGGTACATTTCGCTTAACATCTTCTTATATGGTCATATTACAATAGGTTTTGATCTTCTTTGCTTGTCCTAGACATGTGCTAGTCCTTGCAAACAAGGGAAACCATGGGTTCTATGCTTTTAAAACTTATTTATATCTCCCACTTCTTTTTATCTCAGTGAAAGAAAATGTTAGAAAGTAGAAATTATATGTGGCACCTCTTTCTTGCAGTACTATGAGGGGAGTGGCACTTCCTAATGGGAGTCCTGGGATGAAAACCACACCAGCCCATGTAGACCCATCAGAGGTCTGTGTGGTGACTTTGAGGAGATTCAGGACACCTCTTTGTTGTTGCTGCATGGACAGCACTTGTTGCTGTGGGCTGTAGCCAACGAAGCTCCATGAGTGACCAAACCAAGCAACCAAGATTCAGGTGCCAAAGGCAGGAGGGAAGGCAAGGCAGACCTTAACTCCTGCCTTCCATCTGTGCAGCCTATACTGACAAGGCCAGACCCATTGCTGCCCTGCTTTGGAGCCCAATGAGGTTAGGGGGTGAGCTCATTGCCTCCAAACGGAACATCCCCGGAATGGCACTGAGAGCTGGGCCCATGTGGACCAGAAAGACAATGGAGGAAGCTACACAACAAAGCCAAGGGGGCTTCAGGCCCCAGGTGCTGTAGCTGGTGCACTGCAAGTACAGGCTCATTTGGCACTGATGGGCATATGCAGCGATGGCCCTATACTCTGAGTCCACAGGGACCATAAAATGGAGGTCCACAGAGATGCTGAAGGGGCTCCAGTTTGCTGAGCTGCTGCAGCTGTCTCAAGCTGGCTGGCAGAGCGGCCAGCACATGGCTCCAGTTCCCAGACCGCCTTACAGACTGATGAGGTGAACCAAGGCTGGGCTGCCTGGCCCCAAAGGTGCAGACTGCATGTGCAGCCTTCCTTCTCCCATGGATCATGCACTGTACAAGCATGGTGTCCCCCCACTCTACACTCATGGGGGCAGGGTGTGACCCCAGAACACAGTGTCCTGGGATGGCCCACATGCTCAGGACCACCGCAGACTAGTACCAGCACAGCTGGAGGAAGATAGGGCAGCAGTGGTCTCAACTGCAGCCCCATGGCTGCCAGCTCCTGGGTGAAATTGAGCAACAGAGACCAGGAAGTTAGGTGGGCAGGGTGGGCGGGGCTCATCCGGCAATGCTGGAGAGCATGCAAACACTTCCACTCACTGCACGTGCACCACAAGGGAAGGGGCCCCACTTCGCAACGGGTGACCTGAGGAGGCAACCATACCTACAGGGACTACAGAAATGGAGGTTCACGCTGTGATTTGAAAATTGCTCCAGGGCACAGGCTTGCTGCAGCACTGAATAACTGGCAAAAAAGAAATAAAAAGGAAAGACATCTACTAAAATTTTTCATCACTGATAACCTATTATAATTTAAAAAGAGTTACTTCCCTCTTGTCCTATATTTTTGCATGTGGCCCTATGAATTAACCAGAAATCTCCAGAATTTCTTCATGCACAGTAATACAAATAAATATAGCTATACAAATAAATATGTACTACTTCTTACATTGTAGCTAGTAGGTTTTGATTATGCTTTCAGTAGCAGCCACAGTAACACTAATCCAAGGATTGCTGGGGATCAGAAGATTAAGTCCAGACAGGAAAATCCATGAGATATGTATCTCAAATTAAGTACTAAAAAGACAGAAGAAAACCTGTGGCTACTTGATTTAGTGTCATCCTTGCACAGAATAAGCTGATGACATAACCCAGGCCTGAGTTGAAGACCTGTGGTGACTTCACACACACACACACACACACACACACACACACACACACACACACACACACACACACACATTTCCCAGTTATAGCAAGTAGAATATCTGTTTTCCCGGTAACATTTCTGAGTAACTATCCTATATCTTTGGATATTTTTGAAAGCTGTAGCATCAACTTACCTAATTTTAATAAATGACACCCTGTTCATTATTATTTAATCCTGGTTGCAAGACACATTTTCATGTAGAAAACTGTTTGTTCCCAAAATCCTGACTGTTTTGGTTTGTAAGAGTGAAATAATTGTGCCTTTAATTCAGTAGTTCATAAATTAGAAAAGTAACCCTAACCTTAGAAGCAATTGCTTTTGGATTCAAAAAGCCACACAAATACATTAGATTTTATTCATCCTATCTTTGTTTCAACTCATCTTTCTTAAAACAGTTTGTGGATTTACTCCATATCGTGACATTTTACTCCATATCATGCCATAACCTGAACTCTAACTGGAAGTTTTAGGCTAACCCTCACACTAATCATACCCAAATCCTAATATTATTAGCAGTTTCCTATTTCATAGTCATCCTAATTCTAACTTGACTTGTTATTCGAAGATATACTTCCAGTTTGACCCTAAATTTTCCATTTTCCTAATGCTAAAACTAAGCACAGCTGGAACTGAAACCTAACTTTACACCTAATGAGAGTCCAAAATTAATTTTAAAAAATACTCTAATTTTTGTCATTCTAATGAATACTCCAATTTGCACTCTGGAAATGAGTTTCAATTTGCCCTAATTCCAACAAATTTCCTAACTCTACCTCTGAAGTGATCTTGTTCCCTAATATGTACCATTATATTAATTGTCCTCAAATTCTCTTATCAGGAAAAATACTGTAGTTTCCATTGATCCTACCGTTTCTTAAATCACTATATCCTAAAACAGTTTCAGATTTACTTACCATTTAGTCCATTACTTAAAGCTAACTCTCAACAAATACCTGGCTGGAAAACTCTCATTAATAATTACAAGAATGGTCACTGAGAAAAAAATATAATGATAATGCTATAGTGACTATTCAATCTGACATTTTTGCTTCATTTCTTAGTGAAATCTTAATTTTATAAAAAAAACTTTCTTATTTATAACACTAATTATAATTAGAACAAAATACTGACCCTGATCTTAATCCAAAATATATATCAATACTAACATTCACACAAGTACACTAATTTTCACTCATCCTAACTTGATTCAAATAAGCCTTCCAAACATAGGTTTCAATTCTTTTCCAAAATCTTAGTTATTTTCTAACCATAAACTTAATCTTAACTGGAACATTGAGAATAAACAGAAGCCTAATTGCAAGGTGATTCTAATATTAATAGCACTACTCTAGTTAACATCCATTCTAGCTGGGAAGGTGGCTCAGTGGTAGAGTGCTTGCCTTGCATGACTGAGGCCCCGGGTTTGATTCCTCAGCACCGCATAATCAAAATAGAAAAAAGCCGGAAGTGGCGCTGTGGCTCAAGTGGTGGAGCACTAGCCTTGAGCTGAAGAGCTGAGGGACAGTGCCCAGGCCCACAGTCCAGGCCCCAGGACCAGACCCAAAAATAAATAAATAAATAAATAAAACATTCATTCTAATTCTTAAAAGGATTATTCTAAAATTTATCTTCAATTTGAGCCTCATTTTTTTTATCCTTCACTCTAATCCTAACCATGGGTGGAATCCTAACCATAACCTTGACACTAATGCCATCCCAATTCTAAATTTTATGAAAAATGCTCATTTTGTGTTATTCTAACTGAAATTCACCTTGGAATTCTTGAAATAAGTTGCAGCTTTTCCAAAACCTTATAGATTTTCTCACTCTTATCCTGAATCTATCTTGTTCCATAAGAGGAATCATCATACCCATTTCCTCAAATCCTGATCTAATGAAATACATTGTATTTCCATTATCCCAGCATTTCCTAAAGTCCTAGAACCTAATATAAGGTCAGATTTACTTAACATTTATCTCATTCCTTTTTTTTTTCTTTTTGTTGTTCGTGGGGCCTGATCTCTGGGCCTAGGCATAATCCCTGAGTTCTAGGCATGGGCATGATCCCAGAGTTCTTTCGCTCAAGGAATGCACTTTACCACTTGAGCCACATAACTACTTTCTGGTTTTCTGGTGAATAATTGGAGATAAAATTCTCACAGACTTTCCTGCCCAGGCTGGATTTTTCCTCAGAAATCAGCTTCCTGAGGATAATAGGTGTAAGCCACCAGTTTAATCTATTTATTTACTCTATCCTCAACCCCCTTTAACATGAAACCTAATCCTAATCACAATCTGAATTAACACCAAATGGTTAATTTAAGGAAAATTGTCTCTATTTTATTTAATCACACATTTTTTTACTTCTACTTCTTAGAGGAAAACTAAATTTTACCCTAAAGCTTATCTTTCTTTAATCCTAACAAGAACTAAAACAGTAACTCACACTTTAAACCAAATTATATCTGAATTTTTAAAGTAACACCGACACTGGTTTTCATTCATTCTTACTTTGATGTCATTCATTCTTCTTAAATTTGTTGCAGTTTTACACTATATCTTACATCTTTTTCTCATCCTAAGAACAACTCTAACTGCAGCACCTTTACTAATCCTACGCCTACATATGACTGAATTATAATGTTAATAGCAAGCCTCTATTTCACATTTATCTTATCTCTTGCTCAGCGTGAAGGTCTAAATTTTACTTGCATTTTGAAACTAAATATTTTTATCATTATTATTTTAATTGTGAAAATACCGTACAGAGGGGTTACAATTACATGGGCAATTTAATGAGTTCATTTCTTATCAAGAATTTTTGCTTCCTTTGTTTCCCCTGCCCATCCCTTCCCATCTCCACCCCCCATCCCCAGCCAAAGTTGGAAAGTTCATTTTGGACATAACATCTCCTATATCTCATTGTAGCAATGGGTCCATTATGCAGCAAAAATATCTCTAAGAAATATATTTTCAATAAAATACATTTTACTGAAATTTATTGAAAACATGTGCATTACACTTTTTAATTTTTTACAAATAAAATAGTCCCCAAGCATTTAATTTAAAGTGATAATGGGGAAGGTATCTTCTTGTTCCAATCTTTATGTGTACTTCAGTAAAAGTACTACAAATACATGATGTTTACTGGAGCAATATAAAAGATGAGAACTTATTTCTAAGGAGAATGGATTTATTGATTAAAACATAGAAAAGAGTAAAAAAGTCAGGTTTCTTGCATAATTTTCACATGAATATAGCTCAAGATGAGACTCAAAGGTAAATTCATATTTATATTACTGAGATTTACATCACAATATAAACAATATAGGCATTAAAGATTTGGTCATTCAAAGCCCTAGATACCTAATGGATGAAGAATGGAATAGAAAATAGCAGAGGAAAACAATTCAACATGCAGCTATTATGATTTTATAATGCTAATATGAAAGAAATATGTTTTTCTGAAGAAGAAAGTTTAGTTTAGTAAGTGTTCAGTTGCAATGAGTCTAAAGTCTTTTCCTCCAATATATCAAAGAGTACTATACTCATCCTCAGAAATGTACATCAGTAATTATTTGAATTAGCTTTGGTTAATATTAATTTACTTGTGTAGCAAATATGGTAAAATATTCGCTCTCTTTCCTTCAATATATTAACATACATTTCATAATTTACTGTCTCTTAATACAAGCCTGAAATCACTATCTCAAAGTAACACAAAGAGAAAAACAAAAATAACCTGATACAAAAATCAGAAACCCTAAATTATGTGAAAAAGTCCACAATGTAAAAAATAAATCTGAGCAAGAGAAAAACAATGGCAGAAGATCAACAGAAGTTTACTCTAGCTCTCTCTGATAAAATAGAGATTTAGTATCCTAGCAGGCACTCCTCTTCTAGAGGGTCACACCAAGTCAGCTATAATATACAATTCAAAAGAAGATTTTATACTGTTTTCACAAGGAAACAGAAATCTATGAAAAGGTGTCCTGCCAGGCAGGTGACTGCTGTGACTGTTTTGGCCAACATTTTCAAAAACTCATTTGCAGTGTGAAAATAAAAAGGTAACATGGAAAAAAGCAGGAACAGAAATGTACATGAGAGAAAGCCACATCCATTCAGAGAGACAATCCACCATACCACTGGACAGTCCGAATTGTCACTGGAACCACAAGTTTGATCATCACAACGTCTCATCACAACTGGTTTCTACTCCTACACTTAATGGTCGAAACAAAAACCTAATTCCAGAAAAGCAAATCACAACAGAAGACTAAACCAACACTTGCAAATCAACCAAGAACGTAGAGATTTACCTATTAAGATCATAGATCCCCCAAAAAGAAAACCTCCAAATGGACAGAACAAATCAGAAAAATATAAGAAAAGTGATGTCAAAGTAGTATAATTCACACAGTAAATAACCAGGCATTAGAACAGACAATCAAGGATCTAGAAGATAGTTACCAAAATACATTACATATATGGCTGAAAAATGTGATTAATGGAACGATAGAAAACCTCTACAAGAAAATTTGTGAACAAGATGAGACCAACCAATCATTAGAAAAATAATTCACAGACACTACAAACAGAAAGATAAATGAATTCTGAAAATACAAAGGAGTCCAAGAATAAAATGGATGCCTAGTTAAAAGATATGAGAGAAGACAGAGCTAAGAAAACAACACTTGCAACTCCCCCACCCAAAGTTAAAAATGTACAGAAAGTCCATGCAAGACCTAAAACAAAGCATTAATAGAATAGAACCCCTAAAAATGGCCAATTAGAAGACAGGGAAATCAAAAACAAAGTAGAATATCTCCACAGTAAATAGATGACATAGAAGACAATCTCAGGGTCAAAGACAGAATAGGCCTAATAGGAAAGAGGAGATAATCATTTAGAAAAACTCCAAGAAATAAGAAATGATCTTTCCAGAACTTCAAAACTCAGTTAGAAGATCAAATTTCAGGGAAATAGGTATCAAGAAGGAGAAGAGCAAGAAAATAAATGGATGGGAAGCATATTACAAAATTCTAGCAGAGAACATGACAAACATCCAGCAAGATAGGCTCATTCAGAGAAGAGAAGGCTATAGAAACCAAAGAGAATTCTAGAACTGAACAATCCACCACCACATCATAATCCATTAGAGGATCATTAATGATCAAGGAAAGGATTCTTAAAGCTGCCATAGAAAAAAGATTCATTATTTATATAGGATATACAGTCAGAATAAATACAGATTTCTTAGCTGATATGGTAAAAAGAGAGCCTGGCATTATATATGACAAACATTAAAGGTAAACAACTACCAACCGTGAGTATGGTCCCAAGCCAAACTCTCCTTTACATTTAAAGGATATATAAACATATTTCATGAAAAAGAAAACTTGAAACAACGTTTGTCCACCAAATTATCAGGATAGAAGTTAATCAAAAATATCCTACATAGAGAAGATCAAGAAGAAGAGGAACTGGTTATATAAAATGCTCCCTACTAGAGAACAAGGTAAATATATTAAGAGTAGATGAGGCACAGCTCCTAACAACAGATGTATAACATAGCAGGATTTATCAGATATTTCTCAGTCTTAACTCTCAATATCAATGGACTTAAATTTCCAAATAGAAGACATAGATTAGATAGTAGTATCAAAAAACAAGACGCATCCATATAGTATCTAAAAGAGACACATTTTATTGACAGAAACAAACACATACTCAAACTAAAAAGCTGGAAGGAAAATTTTCAATCAAATGGAGACCATAAACAGGCCACAGCAGAATTACTAACATAAGATGAAATAGAATTAAAATTAAAATTAGTAGGAAGAGACATTTATATATTGATAAAAGCAACTCTCCATTAGGAGGATATAACAAGTCTAAATATTAATGCCCTGAATACTGCAGCATCCCACTTCATCAACCAAATACTATTTAACCTAAAAAGACATCTCAACACATCATTCCCTTCCATGGATTGGTTATGCAGGAAAATCTCAACCAAGAAACTGCAGACCTAAATAACTACATTGACCATCTATCCATTACAGACATGTACATGATATACATTCAATGTCAGACTATACATTCTTTGCAGCAGCTCATGGAAGATTCTTCAAAATAGAAAATACCTTATGTCACATAGAAATTCTGTCCAAATTGAAAGAAAAATTAAATGAATTCCCATTTCTTGTCAGACCATAACAGAACAAACTTAGTATTAAACAGCTAAAGCAAAAAAAAAAAACAACTCAAACCCATGAAGACTGAACAAAAAGTTACTGAATGACCAGTGCAACACTGAAGGGATTGGAATGGAAATCTGAAAGTTTCTAGAATTTAACAAAAAGGAACACACAAAATACCAGCTACTCTGATATTTGCAGTACTTACATGAAAATTTATAGCTCTGTGTGCCTACAGCAAGTAAGTGGGGAAATCTCAAATGAATATTTTAATTATGTAGCTCAAGCTCCTTGAAAACAGGAAGAAGCCCTAACCCAAGGCAATAGACAGAAACAAATAAAAAGTTTAAATCAGAAATAACTAAATAAAGACAAAATAAAACATAGAAAGAATCACTAAATCAGAGTTGGTTTTTTAAATAAATTAACAGACTTGACAGACCCTTACTAAATCTGACTAAGATGAGAACTTACGTAGATAAATAGATAAAAAGCACACAGATTGGGAGAAGATCTTTAGTTGCTCTGCAACGCGCAATGGCCTCATATCTCAAATATATTTAGAGCCCAAAAAGTTAATGTCACCCAAAAAACATATCCTCCAAGAAATACCAACCCTCTTAATAATTGGGCTACAGATGTAAAGAGAGACCTCTCTGAAGAAGAAATATGCATGGCCTAAAGACACATAAAGAAATACTCAACATTTCTGGCCATAAAAGCAATGCAAATCAAAGCAACATTTAGATTCCACCCTCACCCCAGTTAAAATGACCATTATGAAGAAAACTAATAATAAGAGATGCTGGGCTGGTGGCGATGTGGCCAAAAAGGAACATTACTACACTACTGGTAGAAATGTAAACTTGTTCAAATACTCTGTAATGAAGTATAGAGGTTCCTCAATAGAGCTCCTATATGACCCAGCAATGATGGATCAAGAAATTGTCGAATATATTCACAAAACTCTATGCTTCCATCAGAATGAATGACATTGCCCCATTAGTAAGGAAATGGAATCACTTGGAAAACATAATAAGTCAAACAAGTGAGACCCAAAGAATCAGAGTCTACAGGTTTTCACTCATTTGGAAAAAATAGAATATGTCTAGGATATTCACAATACCTCAATAGCAATATGCATATCACCATATAAAATGATGCTTATTGAAATGTGCTCCAAGACATGGATACAAGATGATTGTATAGTGAACAATTTTTAGTTATTTCTATTTAGTTTTTACCCTTTGGTTTATTCCCTGTAGTCACTGTTTTTTTTTTATTTCTGTACCCTTTGTCTTATAGATAAATTAATCTGATTTGGGGAAGGGAAGGGAAATCACAGAAATGGTGGGACAAAGATTAACCAAAGCAGCAATGATATACAGACGATATGTTAGAAATGAACTTCACAACTTTAGGGGAGTAGGATGTCAGGGTTGGGGGAAGGAGAACAAAATGAGGAAGGGGTAATACTGTTAAAAATTGTACTCATGGGGGTGGGAAGGTAGCTCAGTGGTAGAGCACTTACCTTGCATGCCTGTGGCCCTGGGTTCGATTCCTCAGCACCACATTGGCAAAAAGAAAAAAAACCAGAAGTGGCGCTGTGGCTCAAGTGTTAGAGCACTAACCTTGAGCTGAAGAGCTGAGGGACAGCGCCCAGGCCCAGAGTTCAGGCCCCACGACCGGACCCCCTCCCCACACAAAAAATTTAATCATTACTTATGTAACTTTAACCCACCCTTCAGTATATCACCTTCATGATATAAAATCCCCCCCCCAAAATAAGAGAACTCACCCAAATAGAGAAAATTACAGACAAAAATGAGACATCACAACATAAATAAGAAAAAATTAAGAAGTTTACAAGAGAGTACTTTGAAAACCATATGCCAATCACCTGGATAATCCTGGAGAAATTCATGCTTTCCTATACTTGATCTGAACCAAGAGGTAACACATAAGAAGTAATGAAAATGAAATGTCAATAAACCACTTTCCATTCCAGAAAAATCTAGGACTCAATGAATTTACCATGAAATTAAGGCCTGCAAAGAACTTACAGTAGTTAGAAATAACTCTTCAATGGAATAGAAAGAGAAATGGAATTATCAAAACATTCTATGAGGCTAGAATTAGACTCTTTTCCAAATCACATAGGGACTCACCAAAGAAAGAGAACTATGAACCCAGTTCTTTGATCAGCATTGATACAGAACTTCTTAAAAAATTCTCACCAACCAATTTCTGCCACTAACAAAAAAATCACATCGTATGATCAAATAGGATTGAGCATAGGATGCAATTGGATTCAATATTCTTGTCAGTAAACACAATACAAACCATCAGCGGAAGCCAGGACAAGAAACACATCATTGTCTATTTGGATATAGAAATAGCTTTTTAACAACCTGCAATACCCCTTTATGATTAAAAAGTTATGAGAAGCTAGGAATGCATGGAATGTTCCTCAATATACTACTGAATATGTCTATGATAATGATAATTAGCAATTACGTAACAGTGGAAGTATGGAGACATTAAAATCAGGAATGAGATAAGGATGTCCACTCTCTCTACTACTCTTCAATATGGTAGTGGACTATCCAGCAAAAGCAATAGGGAAGAGAAAAACATAAAGAGGATCCAAATAGGGAAGAAGTAAACCTATCCCTTTTTACAGATGAAATGACCCTATAGCTTCCTGCCTTAAGATAGTAAAAGTGATGTTAAACTTCGGCAATGTAGCAAGGTATATAGCCCACAAAAATCAGTAGTTTTTCTGTTACCAACAGTGGGATGAACCAGGCTGAAACCCAAAAAAAACCTCATATGTATTAGCCTCAAAATCAAAACAAATCTAAACAAAAGACCAACAACAAAACTGAGAATTAATTAATTTAACTAAAAATGTGAAGGACCTCTACTGTGAAAACTTTAAAAATATAAAAAGGGAAACTGAAGGCGATTCAAGGAAATGGAAAGTCTTTCAATGCTCCTGGTTGTAAGAATTAATATAGTGAAAACTGCAATACTGCCCCCAAACTACTAACAATGCAATACTTATCAAAATCCCAACAATATTCTTCAATGCATTCGAGAAAGCAATTCAAATTTAATATGGAATTACAAAATTACAGATGAAACAGAAGGCTTAGAAATGAACTCGTGGGCTTATAGTCATCTTACACACACACACACACACACACACACATACACAATAGAATTCTATTCACCCATTAGAAAGGATAACTTTTCACCAGTCTTAAGAAAAATGAAAGGCTTGGGAAAATTCTACTAAGAAAAACGAGAAAGGAATGCAGACAAAATAATATAGGTTCCATGGATTCATTCAGTTTTGGTATCTACAAGTAAACAAGACAGATTCTACCTCTTCCCAGTTAGAACATTCATTATGAAGAAAGCTAACAATAGCAAATGCTGGCATGGATGCAGCCAATTGGGTACTCTATCACACTGTTGGTTGGAAATTAAATTGTTCAAACACTGTGGAATGCAGTACGGAGTTTCCTGAAAAGAGTAAATATACATCTCCTTTAAGACCCAGTAATTCCCCACATGGGCAGTAATCCAAAAATTAACAAACAAGCTCACATGAAAGCTACAAGTATAACCATGTTCAGTGCCCAGGTCCAGAGTTCAAGGACTGGAAAAAAAGTTACCACTGCTGGCATTTGTTTCCACAAAAATGAACCCTTTGACATAAGATACCAAATCATTCTATTTGCAATAGCTAGCATAGGACTTAAAGGTAGTGGGTGACAAAATGGCTTCTTTGTTGAATATTAGGAAAAGATGTAGGCAGTCCAAGAAAAGGGAGATTTTGTTGTTGTTGTTGTTCGAGGGGCTTGAAGTCTTGGCATGGGCACTGTTCCTGAGCTCTTCAACACAAGGTGGGGTACTTTATCTCTTGAGCCACAGTGTCACTTCTGGTTTTTTGGTGGTTAAATGGAGATAAGCGTCTCAAGGACTTTCTTGCCCAGGCTGTCTTTGAACCGCAGTCCTCAGATCTCAGCTTCATGATTAGCTAAGATTACAGCTGTGAGTCACTGGCACCAGGCTAAAAATGGAGGATTTTTAGAAAAGAAAATCCACCTCTTCACTTGTGTCTACACCTCATATATCACTATTAGAACACTTCACCTTCAACTCATTTCATCAGACATTTGTAAATTTTCTCTTTTCCTTCATGCAGAAATACTGCAGCCAGTATCAACTCAGCTGTGGGACTGAACAGTTGTATGGCAATTGCTAGCACCTAAATCAAGAACTGTTACATCAAAACAAATGAGACCCACTTTTGGAATAATTGTTTTCTCTTTTTATAACAAATCTTTGCTTGATTACTTCCTAATGTGACTAATGACATTTTCATTCTCTCCAGCCTTCTCCCACATGTGGTCAAATATTTAAGAATTCAAAGATTTCCATTGATAATTCATTAAGCTGACCTCTAAGAAAATGTGCATTTCTGGAATTTGGTTTTCTGCTTTGTTCTTACATGCATGTGCTTTCTATGATTTATTTGTTCTACAAGGAATTTTACTTTCTAATCTTTGTGTGATCAATTTTAGTCTCTCTGTTCAGTCTTTCTGACTCTCTGGAGTCTCATTTGAGTCTGCCTCATAAAAAATATATTATTGATCAGCTAAATGACTTTCAGCTCTGTTTTTTGCCTGACTTCATGTAGTCTGTGATAGCAGACCTGACTGGCTGTGTTTACTGGAGTTTTTGTTTGTTGGTTGGTTTTGTGTGGTTTTTTTTTTTTTGTTTGTTTGTTTTAGAGGTCTAGGATTACTATTCAAGGTAGTAGCTTCTCTGGGTCCCAATGATCCCCTGACCTAGAGTCAATGAGTTTTTCTCCTAAAGATACAAAGAAACAGCTAACTAAATTCCTGTTAATTGTCTCAAAATGAGTCAATCTGGCATCCTTGGAAAGCCATCAATAATCCTCT
The DNA here is from genome assembly GCF_019054845.1 of Dipodomys spectabilis. Taxonomy (NCBI): domain Eukaryota; kingdom Metazoa; phylum Chordata; class Mammalia; order Rodentia; family Heteromyidae; genus Dipodomys; species Dipodomys spectabilis. The sequence goes on along the minus strand of NW_024871098.1, from coordinate 1,752,861 downwards.
GTAACCACTTATAGAAATGGTCTATCAAGATGGCTTTTCAAGGTTGACTGTGAAAAATGTTCATTTCCAATTCAGCACCATGAAACAGATCACATCCCATGGAGCAGACTTTTGGAAGAAAGGTCTCCTTCCTTCCTTCTCTTATGATTCATCAAACCATAATATTCTGCAGTTGTGGCCAGCCTGGAGCACATTTTCCCAAGAATATTCTGTAGTGTAAAAGAGGACCAACTATGAAAATAAATGTGAAAATACTTGTCTACTACAGAGTGATTTATCTTGCTTTTATCTGTTGTTATTTTCATTACATCAAATACATGGATAAATTATATTGGGATTAGACAAGTGGCAAAAGATTAATGGAATAAACATTCAGTTTACTTTCATATATCCAATATAATGCACTTAACCCCTTATGGAAATTTAAATCCGACTGTAGAAACAATGTCAGAAATATAAAATAAGCCTCAATATGAATAATCTGGCACACATACACCATCATCTACTCAGAAATTCAGTCTCTCTTTAAATATTTATTTAGTACAAAATAATAAAAATTTAATTAATGAATGTGACTTTTAAGTATCATCTGAAATACTCCTCGTGTATATGATTGTATATGTTTTAGATGTCACCTAGACAGGAATTAAACATGCATGTAAAATTCAAATTTCCACAATTTAAGCTAGATTAGAGGAGAGATACCCTCCTGTATTGTGTGGTGTGAATTTTACTACAATGCTGAACCCTTCCACCTAATACCAAGAGTGAGGTGCAATAATTTATTTTTTCATGTTAAGATGAGTGCTAAGTGTAGGATACACTTTGAATTATTACATTAATTTATTAAAATTAGTTTCATTTTTTTCTTTTCTATATCTGCAGAAAGTAAAATTATATATTAAACATTCAATATGAAGTAATCAATAATAAGTAAACTATTACTAAAATGATATACTATTAAACTGTGATTTGAATTACAGTTCTAACAAATTGTGATGTAAACAACATTTAATAGAATTATGGGTAATGTTTATTAAACTTACCATCTTGTTATTGTTTTCTAATTGTGTCATTTGTTATTCTTGATCCAAGTCATCTCTTCACCTCAATTGTTTATTTTTCTATTTTATCTGTATTGGTTTGCTGATTATGCATTTTGTTTTCCCTTTTTAGTGACTGACATGAGGCTGAAAATCTGTACGCTAGTTTATTACTTCCTACATTAAAGTCAAGTTGCTGCTCTCCACAGCTGTTATACTTTTCTTTGTATAGTACAGCATTTCCCCTAGTCCCACCGACTGTATTGCTGCTCTCATATATATATTTTTTTAATTTTATTGTCAAGGTAATGTACAGAGGGGTTATAGTTACATAATTAAGGTCATGAATTAATTTACTTTCTATCTTGTTACCCCTTCACCCATTTTTCTCCCTCTTCCCTACCAACGCACCTCCCAAGATCGTTTCCAAGTTATTGTTTTGTGAGTAACACTGTTGCATAGTTTCCCCCTTTGTCCTTTGTCTCACTATTTTTTTTTCCTTCCCGTTCCCCAGTTCGGATCAACATATTTACAATACGCATGGTACCAAAATCAAATACAGTGACTACAGGGGATAAACCATAGGTGGGAAAACATAAAAAAGGAAAAAAATAAATCATGTAGTACATTAAGAACAACAACAACAAAGAACATGTCTTGGAGTTCATTTCACTTAGAATCACCTTATACGGTCATATGTACATAGCTATTGAGCTATTCTGCTCATCTACTAATATTATCCTTGATGTACACAATAATGCTCCCTATTACCCAGTAATCCTACTTCTGGGCATTTAACCAGATGGCCACAAACAAGGCCACACTAAAGCTACCAGCACAATTATGGTTATCACAGTAATATTTACCATAGCTAAGATATGGAATCAACCCTGATGCCCCTCAGTAGATGAATGGATCAAGAAAATGAGACACACAGTCACATACACACATACACACACATACTATGCTTCCATCAGAAAGAAAGATACTACCTCATTTGTAAGGAAATGAAGGTCTTGGGAAAAATCATATTAAGTGAAATAAGCCAGACTTAAAAAAACATAGTTCCCATGGTTTCCCTTATTTGTAATAATTAGTTTACATCAAGGATAATCTCATGTATTTTAATTTGACAGTTTGTTCTATGTTGAGCGTGCAACATTATTGCTATATTGTTTGTTATCATTTCTGCAAACAGGCAGGTATATTGAAAAAATTACGTTCATCTTATCCATTACTGAAAGAAGAACAACTAAAAGAGCAACCTTACTAGGAAGAACAACTCCTACTTATTTAGCTTCATTCTTATGTAAGGCCAATGTTGTCCCCTGTATTCTCATGTACATTTCAACTCTATACCTCATACTGTATATCTAGTATATTCTACATTGTGAACTAAATGCCCCAGATGTTCCACTTTGCTTTACTTAAAAAAAAATTCTGTCTTAATATTTGAGGTTGGTGTGTGTGTGTGTGTGTGTGTGTGTGTGTGTGTGTGTGTGTGTGTGTGTGTGTATGTGAGAGTGTGTGTGTGTTTACAAAGATCAGAACACAACATTTTTCTTCATTTCCAATACATTTTTCAGGTCATTGTAAGTTGTGGCTAATGGGAGCAGTCTCTTGTTATTTTAAGGATGAAACAGAAAAAGATTTGTGCTTGTACCACAGTTGCTTTAATAGTCTGCAGTTGAACACTGAACATTGACTTATATCTTGGCTGCTCTTGTGAATAATGTGAATAACAATGAACTACAGATTTATTTTCGAGTTACCTAGAGAGAAATAATCACATGATTGGTGGGTCACATGATATCTCAACTTTGGATTTCTTTAGAAACTTGCATACTACTTTCTACAACAAGAATACTAACCTGTTTTTTGACCAATAGTGTAGATAATTTCCTTTTCTCCACACTCTCACCAACATTATTACCTTTTCTTCAAAGGTAATAAAGGGCAGGTTTTTACTATCTGCATTACCCTAGACTGGCCTTAGACTTAAATCCAACCTCCTAAATGCTTGGAATTACAAGTCTTTACCACCATAACTGGTTCCATTAATTTTTTGATAAGTTATAATAGTTATGAAGTTGTATCATAGTAATTTTGAATTATATTTCTCTAATGACTTCTGCTCAAAAACCATTAAGGCAGCATAGAAGTTGTATTAAACACAACTTTGTAAATCCACAGGCAATTTTCAGGGCTTTATTGAGAACATGTCTATTCAAACCTTTTGTCCATTTTTGATCCAGTTTCTGTTAATCTCATCTTTAATCTTGCTAAATTAGATCAATTATCAATTCAAGGTAGTATAAAAGAAAAAAAATGTAGCAACTCCTAACATTTTTCAGTTTTTAATAACATGGTATTGCTTAAATCATTTTGTGTTAACAATTGACAGTATATAACTCAATATAGTTATACCTGTTACAAGGCTGTAGTGTATTTATTTTACATTGATTGTTCTTTCCAAAGCCTGTTTGTCTAATTTCCCTTGGTTTCTTTCAGTCTCAAGTAGCTCAGATTTCAAACTGAAGAATAAATGGAAGTAAGCAAACAAAAAAAAAAAATACAGTTCCCCTCATCCGATGATGCCTGTATAAGAATGTGGAAAGAGTTAATCCTTTTAAGGACCTATGATGGGACAACAAAAAAATGAATTTATTCTTCTATGTCTTCTTTATCTTTGCGATGTAACTTAAATGTTGTAAAACACAATATACTGCTCAGATAATTTTATGTTTTATCCGTTTTGCACATTTTCATATGGATTTCATCTCAGTCTACAACATTCTTTCATCATTCTGTCCCTGATATTTTTACACTATCAAGACATAAGATAACCAGTTTGATTTACAGCAAGAGAAGTTATCCACCTGGCTTCCTTGGAAGCAGAGCATGATCAATAGATATTACTTCTGGTTGCTAACTACATGTAATGGTTTCTGTACTACTTATCACATTCTATTTAGTATTTTAAAAAGAATGCTGGCTAAACTCAAAGCTCATTCCTAGAAGTTTATGTTAAGTATTTCACAAGTTTTATTCCCTTAATTCTTAAGATAACATTTGCTATAATGCTAATGTTACTACCATTTTAGTGTTGGGAAGAATTGTAATTAAAGGCAGTAAGTGCATGACCTAAAGACACACACAGTGAGGAAGGAAATGAGTCAAAGTTTCCAAAAGTCTTTCAGCAATACACAAAAGGTAGATAAAATCTCTCCATTCTATGACACTCTCAATTCAATATTCATATTGGCCATGGTGATTGTTTTCTGTCACATTTGTCTTCAACACAGATTGTGTTGGTGACATTGGGTTATCATGCTGAGAGCTGAGCTTATACATTGAGGTCCAAAGAGAGGCAAATTTCTTCTGTCCCACAATTCCAGTATCCTTTTTAAAAAGTACTAAAACTTTTAAATATCATCATCTACTTTCTTATAAGTAACCAAAAATTTAAAAAATCATAAATAATCACTCCAAAATGCTTTAAAATTGGAGATGCTAAAACATGCCCCTCTGAAGTAAATTTTCTTCTACTTTTAACGTTATTCTGAAAGTCTTTGCTGGTTTGTCAGACCTGTAATCCTAACTACTTGGGATACCTACTCAGGAGCCTGAGATCTGTGGATAACAGTTGAAACCCAATCAGGGCAAATGAAATTCATGAGATTATTTTTCAAAAATTTTAATGAACTAGCAAAGGGCCAAGAATGGAGATGTAGCTCATTTAGTAGCACACCAATCTAGAGAGAAAAGGCCTTGCAAGACTTGAAGCCCTGATTTCAAACTCTGAGCACGCCAACACACATGCAAGTGCTTAAGCACATGCGTGTGTTCACAAACATATTTATTCAAATTACCTTCATATCGGACTTTTGCATGAATTTCTTTGCTAACGAAATTATATGAGTAAAATAAAGGAAATAAACTCTTCCATCTCAGAACATTTTTATACATTTTTATTGTAAAAATATTGTACAGAGGGGTAACAATTACATGAGCAAGGTAATGAGTACATTTCCTAACAAGCATTGTTACCTCCTCCTTTATTGTTCCCCTACCATCCCTTCCCTCCCACCTCCACAAGTCCATTAACCCCCTCCATTTCCCGGCCTCAATTGTAAAGTTCACTTTACAACATAGTGTATTGTGCATCTCATTGTTACATGGGTCAACCTGTGTCCCTAGTTAAGCATTTTGGTTTTTTTTGTCCTTCCTCTCAAAAATTTAGAGGAGAGTATAAACAAGATGTAGGCACACCAACTTCAAATACAGTGAAAACAGGTGTTATAGCATGGGGGAGGAACATATAAAGAAACAAAAAAAAAAACACACTGCACGTCATAAGTATGTAAGAAAAAATAGCAAGAAAAAAAAAAACCACTTGTGTCCCTAACTTGGGGTTCATTTCCCTTAACACAATCTTATCTGGTCATATACACATAACTTTTGACCTTTTCTGCTTATCCCAGACATATATTAGTTATTGAAAATTAGAGAAACCATGGGACCTACGTTTCTTTGGACTTGGCTTACTTCACTTAATAATTTTTTTCCAGGGCTTTCCATTTCCTAACAAATTGGGCGATGGAATGCTTCAGAAATTTGCCTGTCATCCTTGCACAGGGGCCAGCTAATCTTCTCTGTATCATTCCAATGTTAGTGTATGTGATGCTGAATTGAACAAAGAACATTTTTTATATATAAATTGTAATTGATTTTCTTAAACTAGACAATACAACAAAACGTAAGTTTAAAAGAATTGTCATGAAATTTTAGAACCATGTACTTCTTACATAAGTACACATTTAAGAAAAAATCAAGATTGACATGTAACAAACAAAATAATTCCAGATATTTGTTGTTCAAGAGATGTGTAGGAGGAGGAATTCAATTATTCTATACAAGGGACCTGTCATAATGAACACTGCAGCAAGTGTTAAGGTTTGTTAAAATATTTAATGTTTTAAATATATTTAATTTTGGGAATTTGCTTATATATGCCAAAACTGGGACTGTTTGGCAGGTCATAATACTTTTCTATAAAGTATTTAAGATTTATGGTAGCACATAACTACTACTAAGTATGTACATTTCAGAGTTTATTGAAACCTTACTAATGAGAAGTTGCAAAGTCTTTGTGTAAAGGAGCAGAATAAAGAGTTGACTATGTTAACTACACAGTTTCTGATAAAACTGTAGGCCTTCCTTACTTTATATGTTAGTGAGGAACAAATGATAATATAAGCCATATACAAATTATGAGATGAACTATAAATGGTAATCTTAGTGGGTGATTTAAACACTACTCATAGCCTATAAAATTCTTGTTGAACGTCATAATCTTAGCCAGTGTTAAATGTAAAGAAATATGACAATAATAAAATCTAATTTGTAGTACACTTCAAAAACTGAAAAAATGATAATTGTTTTGTTTTTTATTTTATTAATCATTATTATTTAATTATTGGTTTTCTTTATTTGTAGCATTGTTTTTCTTGTAATATAATACAACTTTTTGTAAGTTGTCATTAGGAGGTACTTTGAGAAGGGTATTGGGATGGCCACAACATTTTTTATAGGTGCATGTGAATTTATAAAGAGGGAAATTAAGAACAAAATGTGTATTTAAAAAATGATCAAGTAGAGTCTGATTCAGGAGTGTTGATACATGTCCACACCTAAAATATTAGCCCTAGGCTGAAGCAGAGTTATTACAAAGTTGAAGACAGAAAAGTGAGAGACTTTGTTTTGTTTTGTTTTGTTTTTATTTTTATTTTGTTGGACATGGGGTTTGAACTCTGGGGCCTGGGTGCTGTCCCTCAGCTCAAGGCTAGTGATACCACTTGAGCCACAGCAGCACTTCCAACTTTTTCTGCTTATGTGATGCTGCGAAAAAAAACCCAAGGCCTCATGCATGCAAGGCAGGCACTCTACCATTGAGCTACCTTCCCAGTACCTGAGAGACTGGATTTTAAAAATCATCTAAACAACATTTGCTTTCTGCTTTGGGTTATATAATGAAATATATGAGTATCTTGTTATGTTTTTGTGCATTGTCATACTTCTAAATTTATACTAACTTCACCCACTTTATCCTTGCCAAAGTCATGAAATATCTCTGAGAGTTTGCTTCTGTGAAGATTGTTTTGTATTTATAATTTCTTCTGAGTCATTTTTATTTTTTATCAAAATCACTTTATATTTCATGTTGATGAGTATTTACCCAGAGACAGGCATATAGAGGATTTAGTTTAACAAGTGAACATTAAAATTAGAGCTCAAAAATAAAAATGAGCCTTAACACATATTTTCATAGCTTTCCCCACATTCTCCCTAAAAGAAGACAATATTAAAAATGTCTGAGGGAGGCTTTTTAGCTCCAATTTTCTTGAGCTTCCTAGGTTTAGAATTCTTAAATCACAGAGACATGCTGTAATGGGAGTAAGATTTTTTGGTACACTTTTCCCTTCAGTCTGTGTTTCTCGTTCTTCCCTTTTCTCAACTCCATTATTAGAGATTTTTCTCAGAGATGACTCCATCTCCAACTTTTCACTCTTCCTAGCTGGACAAATGAATTTGCAGATCAAGACTCTTAGACAGAAAGAATTTAAGAGCCTGAATCTAAGACACTTCTCTCATACACCATCCCTACAAAGACACAAGTACCAAAGCAGGATACATAGTTTCATTTTTTTCTAGCAAGGCCAATGCATGAAGTTGCTTGCTTTTGAGTGTGTCTGTTTGTAGCTCTTCCTGATGTTGCAGATTTACTTTATACCTAGTTCCATTATCAGCTACCAGGAATGGCATGTTTAGACCATCCAGGAGGTTGGCTCAACAGGGCGGCTGGATGTGTAGGATGCCTCATGAATGGCACAGAAGATCTGTGTTGGAAATACCGGGGGCAATTAAGGTATCCTACAAACACCATCTCAGCAAGGCAAAGTTTACTCCTGCAGAAGGCATCCTGTTGCATGTCCAAGTTGAATAAGCACACTGGCTAGGCAGCCCACCACTGGCTCCCATGAATTTGAGCTTTGGGATCATCTTTCATGATGGATCAAAATTTTGACCCCTTTCAAACTAGTCAAAAGCTTTAATAATCAACCAAATCCGAACACCTGGCCATATGAAAAATAACCAACTTTTACTCAGCTGGTGTTCTACTACTAGTGCCATGTCTCTAGCCCCTAGCACTTCTCTAAAATAGCATTAGTAAGGTTTTGACTACCTTTACAAGGGCAGTGCTTATATCAGTCAAGCACTTCAAGATTTAACTTCTACAATTCTCCCATCTGATTTTGCTTTCTTTTCTTCCAAACAATAATCATTGACTTTCCTATTCACCGGTATCCAATAAGATATTTTGATTTAAAAAAGGGTTTGATTAAGGCAGTTTTTCAGTCAGTCACTGAACAAAACCTGTTATAGAAGAGATAAAGCACCTGTGCACACATTACTAAGGAAACAATTACTAAAGAGGTAAATATTGCCACCATGACTCATTGTTAAAATGCTCATTCTGTCATCAAACTAGTAAAGGGATCTGCCACCACACACAGACACACAACCTTTTTTATAAGTGACTGGGGGATTGGTCTTGGGTTTGATCTCATGCTCTGGGCATTGTGCCAGAGCAGTTTTACTCAAGGCTACCACTTTAGCCACAACTCCAGTAGTATCTTTTTTTGCACCTTCATTGGAAATAAAAGTCTCATCTTTCCTGTCTGGGTTGGCTTCAAACAAAGATCCTCAGAATTCAGCCACCTGAGCATTTAGGATTATACTCAGCATCATCTCAGTTTTTAGGTAATTTGTTTCCAGTATTCAATCCTTGTAAGTCTTTCTGTATCATTGGCCTCCAACCACCACACAGATTACCTTTGAAGTATATTTATTCTTTTATTTTTATATATTTATTGTAAAAATACTGTACAGAAGGGTTAGTTACATGAGCAAGGTAAAGCATACATTTCCTATCAAGCATTGTTACCTCCTCCTTTATATGTCCCCTATCATCCCTTACCTCCTAGCTCCAAAACTACTCCATACACTCTCCCCGACCCCCGCCTAAATTGTAAAGTTTGTTTTTCAACAGTGTCTTGTGCATCTCATTGTTACAATGGGTCAACCTGTATTCCCCTTTAAGTTTTTTCCCCTTTTCCTCCTCAATCTAGTGAACTCTATATACAAGATGGAGGGCACCAACATCAAAAACATTGGAAACAGTGGTTATGCGATTTTGGGTGGGTGGGGGGACAGAATACAAAGAAACAAAAATCACATGGAACATTATAACTATGTTAGAAACAATAGCAAGAAATGAAAAAAGCACTTGTGCCCCTATGTTGGGGTTCATTTCACTTATCACCATCTTATCTGATCAAGTATTATATTTAGACCAAACTTTTCCCATTCAATCCTACCAGGGGCTTCTAGTTACTTTTACATGGTGGCATTTCCAATAAACAATTGCTGCTGATAAATAAAAGCACATATTGGAATAATTCGATTATGAAGATCATGGGTTATGGAGATCAACAGAATAAAATTAATTTAAGCTGCTGTTTCTGGTTTCTAGCTTTAAGCTCTTTGGGAACTTTTCAGGGGCTCCTAAGTAAATATAAAATTTGTAAATATGTAGTTTGTTTTTGCAAATATGAAGTTTGAATGACCCTCTAACTAAGAAGTCTTTCCTTACTTAATTTAAGGTGTTTGAGAATGGTCATGTGTGGATTGGCCAATGGAACCAAAGCACAGATTCCACTCCAGTTGGCCCGTAACATCTCCAATAGTAGTCTCCTGGAATACCACCAGACATTTCCCCTCGCTATGATTTGTACTTACTGCTCATCTCAAAGGGTTGGCCTTCACTACATCCAGGTAAGTTTCCCAGAAATGTCCAATTTTCCCCAGGTAGTTGACCTGGAAAGAATAGAGCTGATCAGTTTCAGGGATTTTTGAAATAGACTCTTGCTTCTGAGAAGAGTAACAAGGTGTTCCAAGTTGTCTCAGATCACATTTTGCTGACCTATCATGAATTTCATGCACATGGGGTCTGAGCTCCATGACAGCACAAATAGGACCTCTTGTGTGGCTTCCCTGCCACACAGTCATAACAGTAGTCCTTTTGTGGACACAATCACCACAGTATTTACCTCACTTATTCAGTTTCAATTTGAATCTGGGTAGACTCAAAATTGGAATACATACACAGAGTGTCTGCTCCAAGAATGAGTTTGCATCATATCCCTCTTGGTAGGAAACCCTTTAGGTGTAGCTTGCCTTTTTTTTTTTTTTTTTGGTCTGTCTTGCAACTGAACACTTTGCCTGGGTGCTGTCCCTCAGCTCTTCAACTCAAAGCTAGTCCTCTACCACTTGAGCCACAACATCACTTCCAGTTTTCTGAGTGGTTTCTTGGTGATAAGAGTATGACAGAATTTACCTGCCTTGCCTAGCTTTGAATGACCGTCCTCAGTTCTTAGTCTTCAGAGTAGCTAGGATTGCAGGCGTGAGCCACCAGTGCCCATATGTTTTTTTCTTTTTTTCTTTTCTTTGTTCTTGGATTTGTTGGTTGTGAGGCCCGAAATCTGGGCCTGGACACTGTCCCTCAGCTCTTCAGCTCGTGGATAGCTTTCTACCACTTGAGCCACAGTGCTTTTTCTGCTTACATGGTGCTGAGGTATCAAAGCCAGGGGTTCATGCATGCAAGGCAAGCTCTCTACCGCTAAACCACCTTCCCAGCTCTTCGTCTGAGTTTTTAGTTAACTCACTTGCCAATGTTCAAACCTTCTAAGGTCTTTGTGCAGTGGCTGGGAAGGTGGTTCAGTGGTAGAGTGTGTGCCTTGCATGCCTGAGGCCCTGGGTTTGATTCCTCAGCACCACATAAGCTAAAAAGAAAAAAAGCCGGAAGTGGCTTGTGGCTCAAGTGGTAGAGCGCTAGCCTTGAGCTGAAGGGTTGAGGGACAGTGCCCAAGCCCAGAGTTTAGGCCCCACGACCGGAATCCCCCTCCCCGAAAAAAAAGTTCTTTGTGCAACTTTTGTCTCCAATCACCACAGAAGCTCTTACCTTGTCAGATAATGTTTCTACAGCTAATTTTCCCATGCCATCCTACTAGAGCATTTAGTTTATGGATTAAAAAAAATTTTAGTATAAATAACAAACCTCTTTTGATTTTATTCTACTCTATATTTTATTTTTGCCAGTCCTGGAGCTCCCTGAGCTTCTTCTGCTCAAGGCTAGCACTCTACCAGTTGAACTACAGTGCCACTTCCAGCCTTTTCTGTTTATGTGGTTCCGAGGAATAAAACCCAGGGCTTCATGCATTCTGGAAAACAATTTTCCACAAAGCCATATTCCCAACCCCCAAAATATTTTATTTATACTAATCATAACAATAAAACTGATTCATAAGGTGCTTTCTGGTTTCAAGCTTTGAACTTTTTGGAAACTTTGTCAGGGAGGATCCTGAAAAGCACCTAAATAATTAGGAAATACGAATGACCCTCTAGGGAAGGGGTCTCTCCTAACTAGTATAAAATGTTTGAGAATGGACAAGTGCATGAAATGCTAGGGTGAAAGGGATGGCCAATTGAACCAAAGTACGGGTTCTACTCTAGTTGGCCAGGAAGGTCTACAACACTGGTCCTCCACAATACCATTAGATATCTCCCCTGACTATATTTAGTGATTACTGCTCATCTCGTCAAGGTTTTGATTCTACTGCAACTTGATAAGTTTCCCAGAAATGCCAATTACCCCTCCCCGTACCTAGAGAAGCAAGGGGTATAGTTGGCTTGGGAAGATAGGGTTTTTGTCTTAGATCCATACTCTTGTGAACAGCATCAGCAGGGTCTTACAAGTTTCCCCAGGCCGTGTTTGAATGACATATAATGCACTCCATGCCCTTGAGGATCTGAGATTCATCATAGTAGGAAGTGGACCACTTGTTTTTCTGGTTTCTGTGCCACAGAATCTTAAGAGTAATGGTGGGCAGAATATTTAACCCATTTCACCAAAGCATTATTTTCTTTGTCATAGGAATTGAGCTGAAGGGCTCAGGGATAGCACCCAGGCCCAGAGTTCAAGGCAAAAGCCCTACGACTTGAGCCACAGCACCACTTCTAACTCTTGGTGGTTAATTGGAGGTAAGAGTCTCAAGGACTCTCCTGCCTGGGCTGGCTTTGAACTCTAATTCTCATATCCTGAGTAGTGCAAGCCACTGGCACCTGGTTTTTGACTTGAATTTTAAGTCTACCCAGAGAGTCTGCTTCTGAAACTAAGGTTCAATTCCATACATCCTTGGATCAGCTGGAGGATCAATCCAGGCTTCAGAGTCAAAGTGGGCAGCTGAGGGAGTTTAGTGAGTAGGACTTTTTTGAGATCCCCTTTCAGGATTTAAGGTTTAAAACACACAAATGCAAGCACATATTCATAACAAGTTTTTGTTTGGACACGTGCACATTATGGAGCTCCATAATGAAAATCATCCATTATATAATAGTGTTCTCAGACCTTTGTCAACATTCTCCCTATGGATTATCAGAAGCAGGTCCTTAGATCATTTTTCTTAGGTTCCTTAGGCCTAGAATTCTTATTTCCCCATTTTAGCAGATCTCTTGTGATTTCAGTTTTTGATGCATGTAAAACTCCCTATTGTAAGTTTCTTGTGCACCCTTCTCATATTTAACTCTCCCGTTACTGAAGACTTCTCCAGCTCCCACATTTTTATTCTTGGGCCAGGGAATGAAAACACACATCGAGACTCAAGTTCTCTTTGTGCCTAAGACACACTCAGCCCCTAAAAATCCCCAACCAACCAGGTAGTATGCTCTACTCCAATTTTTCCTCTCATGGCTGATGTATGAGATTACTTTTTATTGAGGTGCTTCCTTGGCCCTTTCCTGAAATTGCTGATACACTTTGCATCCTTTACCACAACGGATGGTGTTTAACCCAACCTTGAGCTATCTCAACAAGTCAGGATGTGTCTCCTCCTGAGGGTCTCCCTACATCCCCCTTGCATAACATGGATCCTGGACTAGTCCCCCATTGTTGGGAATACTCCCCTACTGTAACCCAATATCCCAAGAAAGACCACCAGGTCGAAAGGAACTTAGCATGGCAAAGTTTATTTCTATTAAAGGGCATGTTATTGACAGGAAGCAACCACTCTGAGTGGGAAGTCTGCCCAGGTTATACCCCTAATGAGTTACTACTTCTGGTATTGATCACAAGTTGTGTTCACAATCTTGCTCTATTGGCTCTTTTGCAGCTCAGCTGGTTATTTTGAAAGGGGTTAACAATTTCAGAGCAATCCACTAAACCAGGACAACCAGGCCAGAAATTGTTAGAAAATTCTTACTCAGCTTGTGCTTTATGAGTTAAACTATTCTTCAAGTCCCTAGAATGATTTTAGTAACAGGATATACTTTCATTATATAGCTTTTTGGAAGATGATTAGGCTTAGTCAATGCTTTCCCTCAATCCATCATTTTCAGAGAAAAATATTATTCTAACTCCTACACAGTCCATTCCCAGACAGAATTTATTATAAGCAGCTCCCTTTTTGGAATGGAGGCTTATGAGCTTCCAGGTGAAAACACCTTATTCGCATATTGCCTTGGTTCCCTTTGGCAACTAGCCTCTGCAAGTGGTTATGAAACCAAAAGTTATGTGTGGCTGCTTCATTATACTTGTGCTCCTACCGCTAAAGAAAGAGGAAAGACTGCTCTCTGAAAGCATGTAACTATGGACTTAAGCATGCTTACTGAACCCTGAGCACAGAGCACAGATTGAGCTGCAGCATTTTCAGAGCCATAGATGAATCAGTTAGATACCAGCTGCTTGGCTGACCACAGGGCACACTTCTGATGCCACATTTCTGAGGCGAAGCAGTTCTAAGCTGTGAAGACACTATGGCAAGAAGAAGCCTGAGGGGGAATTCTTGTTGGGAAGGAGAAGGTGAAAGTTTGGAAGTAAGTTTTAGAAACTGCGAGCCACTTTCTGAATTGCTTGAGGCAGCGAGCAGATCATCATATTTTCTAGCCCTCTAGATGCAGAGTATGAGAACACTTCCCACATCTCACACTCAATCCCACCTGCCTAGCAGTCTTCAATTCCCTCTTATAGGAGTTAGGCAATTTTTAAGAAAGCAAAATTCAGCGAACCTGATCTAGCTTGTGAAGAAAACATATCCTCTGGCTTTAGAATAGATCAATTTCTATCTCAGAATAAGAGGAAGAAAAGAAACCACATTCTACAGACTTTAACACCTTAAACATGCTAGTTTGCTGCATTAATTTTCATTTATTAGATTCATACGAGAAAAAAGGAAGAAATCTGAGAATTTCTGGAGCCTTTGCTTGCCTAATATCAGGTTCTTGTTGTTTTTTATTTGTTTGTTTCCTTTTTTTCCTAATACTTTAGAGATTCTAGTTGAAAAATTGAGAAAATGCAGACATTAGCCTGGTTCAGATTAATCTGAAACCACAGCACCTAACTTATCAAATTCTAATCTAAATCTAGTCTCAAAGCTGAAGGTCAATGCTTCCCTGCCCTCAACATCTTCAGAATAACAGTATTGTCTATGTCTCGGGTTTGTTTTCTTTAAAGAATTAGAGAGCAGAACAGGTTTTAAAGCAGTTTTTCTTCAAAGTGAAAAAAGAGCAGTGCAACAGTCTCTACCTCAAAGCAAAAACAGAGCAGTGAAACAGACTCCCCAGTGTAAAGAGGGACATATTGTCTCATAATTGGTTTCCTAGTCTCAGAACATAAGTATGGAATTTTTCCTTATTGGATGTCCCATCTCAGAGCACAAGCACAGAAAACACTTTTGATTCGATGGGAAGTATAGGGGCACTCCCCAGACCATATTCAGAAAAAGTGTGTTAGCACCTAAAGCTTCATGGGGAAAGGGTGTGTATTTTTTGCTGCATCATTCATCCCCACCACATTGGAGCCAGTTCCAACCATTACCTTTTATCCATAACTACCCAGATGAAGTGGTTTAACTCCCTCTGTGTGGCACATAAGCACTTGTTACTCACAGGGCACTGTACATTGTGATGTCCCATCAACAATATGTGGACAGATAAATTGGATATCTAAATTGCTGTTATGAAGAAGCAAAGCCCTCTGACTTAAACTTGCACACTTAACTTAAAATTTATTTTCTTTTTTCAATTCTATTAGCATTACCTACATAAATAAGTAGATTTTTTCATTTTGATATATCC
This sequence comes from Dipodomys spectabilis, assembly GCF_019054845.1. Taxonomy (NCBI): domain Eukaryota; kingdom Metazoa; phylum Chordata; class Mammalia; order Rodentia; family Heteromyidae; genus Dipodomys; species Dipodomys spectabilis. The sequence goes on along the minus strand of NW_024871098.1, from coordinate 1,737,565 downwards.
ACATAGGCATACAATGTACCATGATTATGCTCAACCCCTTCATAATTCTCTCCCAGGTTTTATTAATCATTTTAAGAATATAACATCGTAGTAATAAGTGCATTTACAATATTGTACAATCTCAATGTCCACACTCTTTACATCCTCTAAGATTCAAATTCTTTATTTATTAAAACAATTTTCCACTCTCCTCTGCTTCAAGGTATACATCAAGTATGATTTTGTTTCCTTTCTCTATCAATTAGACTGTTCTATGTAACTACTGATATAAGTATAATCATGTAATATTTGATCTTTTTATGACTGGCTTATTTCACTTAGCAGTGTTCCAAAGAGTCATCCATAATATAGTATATGTCACATAATTCTTTTTTTTTTGGGGGGGTCCAGTCGTGGGGCCTGAATTCTGGCCCTGGGCCCTGTCCCTCAGCTCTTCAGCTCAAGGTTAGCACCCTACCACTTGAGCCACAACGCCACTTCTGGCTTTTTTCTTTTTGCTTATGTGGTCCTAAAGAATCAAACCCAGAGCCTCATGAATGAAAGGCAAGCGCTCTACCACTGAGCCACCTTCCCAGCCCCATAATTCTTTTTGAAGTTGAAATAATATACCACTGTATGTATAAACCACATTTGCTTTAACTATTCATTTGTTGATGGCCACTGGATTGCCTCCATGTTTTGAGTATTATACAAAATGAATATGAGTGTACAAGATCTCTTCCAGACCTTGCTTTTAGATGTTTAGAGTGTATGCCCAGAATTGTAGTCACTGGATCACATGAAAACTCTCTTTTCTTTCTTTTCTTTTAAATTTTTGTGTCATGGGGCTTGACCTCAGGGCCAAGTCACTGTCCCTGAACTTTTCCTCAAGGCTAGAGTTCTACCACTTTAAACGACAGATCCTCTTCTAGTTTTCTGCCCAGGCTGTCTATGAACCGTGATCCTTGCATTTCAGCCTCCTGTCCTGAGTGGTTAGGATTATAGGTATGAATAATCCTGTTTTTAATTGTTTTGAAAATATGCCATTCTGTTTCCCATAGAACTATTCCAATTTTACCACACTTTTGTCAATATTGTTACTTTATTTTTTTGTAGTTATCCTACCTAATTCATATGAAGTAGTTATTTTCTTGGTGATTAATGATGTTAAACACCTTCTTCGTGGGCTTGTTAACAGTTTGTCTTCTCTGGAGAAACATCTGAGTTCTTTGCACATTGTAAAATCAGGTTGTGTGTCATTGCAATGATGTTTTTTATATATTCTTTATTTTTCTTTTTTTGGTTTAAGTCATGGGGCCTGAACTCTGGGCCTGGGCGCTGTCCCTCAGCTCTTCAGCTCAAGGCTAGCACTCTACCACTTGAGCCACAGTGCCACTTCCTGCTTTTTTTCCTTTTTGCTTATGTGGTGCTGAGGAATTGAACCCAGGGCCTCATGCATGCGAGGCAAGCGCTTTACCACTTAGCCACCTTCCCAGCCCCGTTTTTTATATATTCTTGATGTGAACCACTTATCAAATATATACTTGCAATAACTTTATCCCATTCTGTGTTGCTTTTTTGGACACTGTTGATTGCAACCTTTGGTGCATCCTGATTTATGTTTTCCAACAATGAATGACCCTTCATTGATGTCAATTTCCAGTATGTCTTCTGGTCCTGTAACTACGAACCATCATATTGATTTGAACTCCTGCTATGGTAACAGTGAAGTAAAGCTACATAATTACGCTCTGGTCACCTATCTACTGCCACTTTTGAATATCTCTCCCTTAGCTTTTCGTAAAGGCCTTGGGGCATATCCACAATTTATTTGGTCCTTAAAAACCTGTAGAAAGTTACAGGCCTTAAATTTAGTTAGTTTTAATGGAAATACGTGACTTCCAATTTCTTTTTTTTTTCCTTTTTGTACATATTTGATTGTAAGAATACTGTACAAAGGGGTTACAGTCACATGTCAAGGTAATGAGTACATTTCCTATCAAGCATTTTTGCCTCCTCCCGGCAAATAAGATGAATGTTGAGAGCTTCGTAATATAGAAGCACACCAAAACTCTTGGTATGTATTTTTCTTCATATGAGTATTTAGAATTGTGTGAAGCTAGAGATTTAACCTACTTACAAGTTAATAATGAACTTGTCACACTTTAATGGATGCTAGACGATTTATGATGCTCTTGGGTCAGAGACAAAAAGGTCTTAATTTTTACAGTAATAGTGAAAGCCAGTGAGATATGTGTGTATGTGTATATTTCACGTGTATCTCTCATCCCTCAGTGCCACTGAGTGAAGTAAAGATAGCCATGTGAAGCTTATACAAACAATGGGTTCTGAGTTTGAGCAACTGCGATCTTTATAATGAGCAATAGGCATGCCTGAACTTTACTCTGGAGGATGACAATAGCTTAGAAAAAGCTTGCAAATATACTACGGAATATAGAGCAGCTAGTGTTCACTTGAAGATATGCAAACACTTGAGACTGCCATGGACTTGTTCTTTTTCTTTTGTTTCTTGAATGTTCCTGGCTACCAAGACCAATACATATTTTTCCTAATAAAGGCATAGCTCCCCTTTAAAATGAGGCATGACAATTTGTTGAGAATACTATTTTTCTAACCCTAAGGCCTCAATCCTATCTAGAGTACAATTTAACAAAAGAAATTGATGGAATTCAAATTTAACACATTTAGAAGCTTTTCTCTTAGAGCCATTTCTTAATGTAGGTGTGGAAGAAATTAAGGGAAAAAAATAGGCCCACAAATATATATTATGAAGATATTCTATGTATTTTAGCAGTAATAAAGGATTACATTTCTGTTTTTTAGTGTGTGAGTATTTACAGAGTATGTACAAAGTGCCAACTTTTATGCCAGGGCCTATCATGGAATAGAACATAGCAAAATTTCTCTATATAGTTTGTATATTTATAGAATTCACCTGTATGACTTCTCTCCCATTTTGATAAACAGATCACCTGTTTGATTGAAATACAATCATTATTTTTCTACCTACAGGATTCCACACACTTTGCTGTCTACTAAATATAGAAAATATTCATGCATAACCCTCATCTTCAAGGAGCAATTCTCAGTATCCCAAGTAGCTTATGTTTATCTCCCACCCCTTTCCTCCCAGCTGTCAATCTAGGTGAGTGATGGCTCAATTCTATAAGACAGGAAAGCTCAGATAATTCATAGGCATTCAGTTAGTATCTAATGGAAACTTCTTCACTTGGATTATATTTTATCATCATCTTTGTGAGAACTTCAGCTTCCTTATTTGGAACCTGAGCTGTTCAGATAACAGTGAGTAGATGAATCTTATGATTTAAAATTTCATTTAACTGAAATTGGAAGAATTAATTTTTCAGAAACTATTCACATTTGAGATTCATTAAGCGCATATTGCCAGTGGATAGTGTGTTAGACAATGCATATATAGAATATTTCCATTATCACAGATGTTTCTGTTAGAACTGTTTTAGAGCATGTTTTTGCTTGTTAAGGCATGGTCCATGTTCATAAACTATATATGCTCTGTAGGTGGTACTCAGACTGAAGATCCAACCAGAAAGGCTAGACACCTATGAAGTTAAGGTATAGGTATAAATTGTTCTACATAGGCACACTTATTTGTGAGGAGGAAGAGGATCAAACAGTCAACGTCAGCAGAATCAACCGTCTCAACTCCAGGAAAGAATAGGTAAAAATTTTAGCAGTTCTTTGCAGCTTTGCTTCTGTGAATGAAATTGACTGTGGTATTCTCAATGGTGATTTTGTTAGAAAATATAAATATTTAATTATCACTTTAGCTCAGTGAAGAATTAGGGTTTGTGCTTTGTAATTGTAATTTGGTATTTATATGTGACATTTCAATTTCTCCTGGTATCAACACACCATAAATAGCTTTATATTTTTGTTTGTTTCATTAATTTTGTTGTTCTCACAGCAGGCATTTTAGAAATTAGTGGAAAAGTTAAGACTTTCTTGTGTTTTGCAATCACATTATTTCTCCATAATCTTAATAAAAAATGAGAATCCAATAAATATGTGAAGAAATTGAATCTCCAATCACCTGTTCACTTTCATTAATTACTGGACCAAAGGGAACTGGCTCCCCAGAATCTCACCTTCAGAATACAAGAATGAGGTGGGAAAAGACAAGGAAAGAGAGACATAATAATTTGAACTGAAGTTACTGTGCTGTCACAATGAACACTTGTTCTCATGCAATCCTTTTGAATTCCACAGTTAGCTTTTTTGTGGTTTTTATTAGTATGACAAAGATGACTGATTTCCCAGATTTGTAGTTGGAAGTGTGTGGGACACATTCCTTTATCTATGGAATCTTCCTTTGGGTCTCAGTGCCTTTTCCATCCTTGTCGCAAGTATGTATTTCTACAAATGAACACGTTGCTCCATCATTTGTCTTTAAATGATTCAATTATGTGGATTTTGGAGGGTGTGTGATTTGCTGTAGAAGGAAGGTATTATGGGTAGGACCCTTTGGTCCATGTTGTTGTTGTTGCTGGTGGTGGTCGTGGGCCTTGAACTCTGGACCTGGGCGCTGTCACTCATCTATTCAGCTCAAGGCTAGATCTCTACCACTTGAGCCTAGCGCCACTTCTGGTTTTCTGGTGGTTTATTGGAGATAAGAGTCACATGGACTTTTTCTGCCCAGGCTGGCTTTGTACCACGATCCTCATTTCAGCTTCCTGAGTAGCTACAATTATAAAATGTGCCAACAGCACTGGGCTTGAATCAGTATTCTTAGTACAAAGAAAAAATACAAGTGATTTGGAACCAAGCTGTAGAAGGCTGCTTTTTGGCTTCAGAAGAGAGCTGGCTGGTATCTTAGGAATAGATAGATTTAGGAAAAATTGAACATATAAGTCCACATGGAAGGCCACAAAACATTTTAGTGAAGTTCCAAAAATGATAAGGACATGAATTGCAATAACTAGCTTGGTAATAAGGGACATGTTTGGGAGTTCGGTCTCTATTGTTACTGTTGTAAATGTACAATGTCATTTTATTCATTTTTGTTGTTGTTGTTTCCTCAGTATGTTCTTTTTTTTGGGGGGGTCCAATATTGGGGCCTGAACTCTGGGCCTGGGCGCTGTCCCTCAGCTCTTCAGCTCAAGGCTAGCAGTCTACCACTTGAGCCACAGTGCCACTTCTGGCTTTTTTCTTACGTGGTGCTGAGGAATCGAACCCAGGGCCTCGAGCATGCAAGGCAAGTGCTCTGCCACTGAGCCACCTTCCCAGCCCTCCTTAGTATGTTCTTTCCCCTATGGAATATCCTCTGTTGTCACTGTACTTGATTTTGATACCCTGCATCTTGTATATACATGTCTAATCTGGGGAGGGTAAAGGGAATTACAAAACGCTGAAACAAGGACACAGGATGACCCATTGCAACACAGATACCAATAAGACTTTATTGAAAATGAACCTTACCACTTCATGCTGCAAAGAATGGGGAGAAAGGAAGGTGGGAGCTGGGGGAGGGAAAGGTTAGTGGCACAACAACAAGGAAGGAAAGAGGTAATAATGATCAACAGGCAATGTGCTCATTGCCTTACTCATGTAACTGTAACCCCTCTGTACAACATTTTAACAATAAAATAAAATAAAGTAAAATCAATAAAGGACACGTTTGGCAAATAAAGTAAAATGTTAACTTAAAAGAAAAATGAAAATAATAATAAACATATATATGTATATTCATATAAATGCATACATATATAGGTATTTGTGTATGAACACATGTAAGTATGAATATATGAATATGCACATAGTGTGCATACATATACATTTATTTAAAGAGACTTGAATAAGAAATATATTAATGTCTATGAAAAACTTTAACCATCCTGCCTATGAAAAGCTTTAACTATCCTAAATATGTCTAAAAAAAATCCAAATACATATCTTTATAATAATATACCAAAATCCAAAAAATATATGTCAAAATCATACCATACCTATACATTGTATACATATAGAGATTAGTGGAAATAGAAAAAACAATAGAATAGCAGTGCATAACCAATATGTAGAAATTGGAATCCTTATATTTTGGTGCTTGACAGTTAAATTGATATAGTCAGTTTGTTAAACATACTGGCAATCTAAGATATTACACATAGAGTTGCCTCTATGATGCAGCATTTTGAATCATAATTTCATATATAAAATACATTTCAACATATGTCCAACAAAACACATGTACAATTATTTACATAAGAAAACCTTTTATAGGGCTGGGAAGGTGGCTCAGTGGTAGAGTGCTTGCCTTGCATTCATGAGGCCCTGTGTTCGATTCCTTAGCACCACATAAGCAAAAGAAAAAAGTTGGAAGTGGAGCTGTGGCTCAAGTGGTAGAGCACTAGACTTGAGCTGAAGAGGTGAGGGACAGCACCCAGGCCCAGAGTTCAGGCCCCACGACCATACCCCTCCCCCCCAAAAAAGAAAATTTTTATAATAACATATAATAAAATATTGAAATTCCCATTGAGGGTATTATAGAATTATACACACACATACAAATCACTATGGTATATCCCTGGGAAAAATTTATATGGACTTGGTTCGGAAACTAATTTTACTTGGGAGGAATGGATAAAATAAACTTCAATTTTTAATTATATGAGCTTTTTAAAATGGACACAGCCGTAGTGGTAGACTATGAAGTAATGGTTGGTAAAGTGGAGCGTAGGTTGAAATGATCACAGGAAGTGACTAATAATAGATATTGGAGTACTTTGAGAGGGTAGTGATGAAAAAATGTTCTAGAACTGAAGGTGATATTCATAGTCCAACTCTTTAACATTCTATTAATCATTGTACTTTATCGAAGAATTACAGATTGCATTTGCATTAACCTTAAGAAAAATTTTAGAATAGTAATGGGTGAATCTGAGTGATAATTTAGAATTTAAAGTCACAGAATTCTATAATGCACACGTTTAATATGTTGATGAATAAGACTTTCAATAAAATATGATCTGTGATATATCCTCTGAGTGACTGTATATGACACTGCAAGTCAATGAATACTCTACAAAAATATGTAAATTGAGGAATGAGATAGGATTGAAAAGAATGAGGGATAATGATCATCCAGCTTTGTATTGAGCTGGGAATGTGGCTTAGTGGTAGTCTTAGGGGAATACTGTGAAGTCCTGGGTTTGATTCCTCACTTCTACATTAACAAAATAAAGCTGGAATTGGCACTGTGACAGAAGTCGTAAAGTGCCAGTGTGAGGAAAAGAAGTTCGTGGACATTGCCAAGGCCCTGAGTTCAAGCCCCAAGACTGGTCAAAAAGAAAACGATGCATTGTATTAAGATAGCAATAACGGCTCATGCCTGTAATCCTAGATACTCAGGAGGCTGAGGATTGAGGTTTAAGCCTGCCCAGGTAAGAAAGTCTGTGAGATTCTTATCCCCAATTAAATGTCAGAAAAATCTGAAAGTACTGCTTTGCCTCAAGTGATAGAGTTCTAGTGTTCATCGAATGGAGGTCATGCACAGCGCTCAGACCCAGACTTCAAACCTCAGAAGAGAAGAAAGAAAACAAAATAACTCACTATACATTATTCATAAACTGCATGGTCAATCAGATACTCCCATGCAACCACTTAAAGTCAATTAAGAATATGATTAAAATAGAATACAAGTCATTTTGTGGACCAAACATAGATAGAATACAAAGGTTGTTTACAGGGACAAAGTAAATTTTATCTCTTATTTAGAGTTGAAATTTGTTCTTCAGTCTTCTTAAATCATTTATGAAATTGACAATATTGCCAATTATAGGTCAATTTCCATGAGGAACAGTTTGAATTCTGCTGTCTTTTCATAGCAAACCATAGAGGTGAATTTTTTGCCTCTTGTTGAAGTATATCTGTTATTTAAAAGTAGATTTGTCCTAATATAATATTGATTTAATAAATCATTTCATTAGGGTGATGTTAGATTTTTTTTCCAGTAAATCCTATCCCTTATAATAAATGAGAGCATGCTGTGTCAGTCTCCTATTAATATGACAAAATATTTTATAAAATTAATTAATAAGGGGGAAAGATTAACCTTGGCATCTGATTTTATACAGTTCAGTTTATGTTTCTTATCCTCATTGCTTTGGGTTGGTGGTGGCACAGAACACAATGTCAGGAACATGTGATGGAGTATGTGTATTCATGGAAGACAAAAAGTAAAGAAGAGGAGGAATAGGAGTGGGAGAGAGAGAAAGAGGAGGAGGGGAAGAAGGAGAAGGAGAAGGAAAAGAAGGAGACAGAGAAAGAAAAGCAGGAAGAGGAGGAAAGACTTTGATCTTGACATCGTCTTTGATCACAAGTTCTCAGTGACCATACCTCTACAACTGTGCGCACTTGAAAAGGTTCACAACCTATTTATGGCAACATAGTGAAAGCTAATTATTAATCCCAATCCTTTATGATTTCAGATTTAACTTCTAGAATGGTGGGTAGATATTTCTATACAAGTGTGATAACTTCTGTTCCTAAATATTTACTTGAATTAAACAGATAAGCTATTTGGCATGGAGTTGGTTTGGTTATACCACTGTTGGAGAGATGAATGAAATATTTTGAATGCAAATACAGTTTATTTAACAGATAAAGAAGGTTCAAGAGATTTCATTTTGTGACCTGCAAAAATGACTATTTCATTCAACTTATAGTCACTCAAACTTTTCATAATTTTATGGCATTTTCATTGAAGTATTTTGTCATCTATAGCGAGGTTCATTCTTTCTAGTGAAGGAAAAATGAATGCTATCACGATCATTTATTTCTTAATTATTCTATAGAAAGTAGGTATAATATGAATTTCCTACCATTCAAAAATAAGTTATATTAAAGTCTATAGGAATAATTGGAAAAGTCATGGAAAATCTTGCTTTAGTTATCTCATATTAAGATTGATTCAATTTCTAAAAAAATCACTGTTGACATAAAATATATGAAATTCAATTTTTGTCTGAAATGACTTGATACTCAAACCTGAGAAATACATGACCAGAAACTATGATTTCTGTATACTCAAAATTGTGGTAGAGAGCTTGCCTTGCATGTATGAGGCCCTGAGTTCAATTTCTCAGTACCACATAAGCAAAAAGAAAAAAGCCGGAAGTGGCACTGTGGCTCAAGTGGTAGAGCGCTAGCCTTGAGCTGAAGAGCTGAGGGGCAGCGCCCAGGCCCCAGAGCTCACGCCCCACGCCTGGACCCCCCCAAAAAATGGTGCAATATTATTCTTAATGATTGATGAATAAAATTTGATTATGTATGTATATATACATAAATACTTGTAAATGGGAATCATATATATATATATATATATATATATATATATATATATAATTCATATACACACAGGAACACAATTCTTGATCCCTTATTGCAGTGAGAGGCATCTGGGCTGATTCCATATGGTGGCTACAGAATATAATGCAACAATGAACATGATTGTGCTGGCAGCTTCAGTGTGGTCGTGTTTCTGCTCTATTGGATAAATGCCAATAAGTGGAATTGCTGTATCATAGGGAGCTTTCTATTCATTTTTGTGAGCAACCTCCATAGTGTTTTCCAAAGCCGTTGAACAAGATTACATTTCCACCAATATAATAGAGTTTCCTTTGGACCACATCCCTATCAGTATCTGGGATTGTTCATTTTTTCATAATGGCATTGTAACAGGGATGAGAAGAATCTCAGTGTTGTTTGGATTTGCATTTCTTTCATGGAGAGAGATATGTCTATTTGTCATTGTCACTTTTCTTCTATGAAGTTCTCCTTAAGTCATTATCCCATACATTAATTGGGCTCTTGTTTATTTGAGGGTTTATTTGATCTGTAAATATGGGTTAGTTATGTAAACCCTTGTCTAATGCTTAGTTAGTAAAAATCTTCTTCCATTCTGTTCTCTTTCTATATACCCTGCTAACTTTTTTCTTTGCCATGAAGAAACTCTTCAGTATGATGCAACTCTATTCACCCAGAAAAAATGATATTATACCATTCATAAGGAAATGGAAATACTTGGAAAAAACCTATATTAAGTGAAGAAAATCTGACTCAAAAAATATAAGTTGCCCGATTTCCCTCATTTGTTGTATTAGAATGTGCCTTTAATTCTACAACTTAAAACAGAGTTGGATGTTAAAAGAGAAAACATTACATTAGGACATGATAAATTACATGGGATTCTAAACATTTATACAGTGAGATCAAAGGAGGATGCCCTTTGGAGAGGATCACAAAGGCTCAATAGCTATATGAATATTATCATATGAAATAATGTTCATCAAATTGATCTCCAAGAATTGATAATGAGAGGTTTTTATTATTTTGCTTTTTCCATCTGAATTTGGATGCTGTTTTTTTTGTTTCAATTTCTGCACCTTTGGTCTTATATGCAAGTTTGTAAAGGGCAAGGGGAAACACAGAAATGGTGGGACAAAGGGTGAACAAATGTAGCGGTGCCACTCAATAGACACTACCTTGTAAATGAACTATAGAACATATGGGGGAGGGAGGTTGAAAGGGAAAAACTAGGAGAATATGAGGGAAGAGGTGACACTGTTGAAAAAGAAATACGCTCATCATTTGACTTATGTAATTGGATCCCTTCTGTACATCATCTTTACAAATTAAAAATGGGCCTCATAAACAGGCAAGAGTAGTTATATTAATTAGATAAGATTGGCTTTAAATTACAATTGGTATAAAAGTAAAAAGAGACTAAAAAGGACATTAAATGTTGATGAAGGAAAGTCTCCATCAAGGGGATATAACAATGCTAAATATCAATGCCCTGAATCCTAGATCTCTCAAATTCATCAGACAAATACTACTTGTCCTAAAAATATGCATACATCCAAACGCATTGTTGGTTGCTTGAACACGTCATTCTTACCTCTGGACAGGCCATCCAGGTCAAAATCTAGCAAAAAATCAAAACCAAATACCTGGTTTGACAAGCTATACTTAACAGCTCATGGAACGTTCTCCAAAATAGATTATATCTTAGATCAGAAAAAAATCTGTGAAAATTCAAAAATAAAAATGAAATTACTCCTCTTATCATGTCAGACCACAATGAGACCAAATTAGATCTCAACATCAAAAGGCATCACAAGAAATTCTGAAACTCACAGAGACTGAATAACACATTGCTAAATCATCAGTGAGTCACTGAAGACATATGGAGTGAAGTTCCAACGTTTATGGAATTCAGTAGAAGTGAACAGACAAAATACTACCTCCTCTTGGACACAAGAACACAGGCAATACTCAGGAAAATTTATAGCTTTGACTATGTACATCAACAAATTAGAACAATCTTAAATCAGCACTAATAATGCACCACTAGGTCATTGAAAAACAGGAACAACTAATTCAAAAACTGGTAAATAGAAATCATACAAATTAGATTAAAGAAATAAATGAATTAGAGTCTCAGAAAAACATCCAATCATAATTGACTTCTAACTACTAGTAGCTCAAAAATTTGCCCAATGAATGTAAATTTAGCTATTTTCAGAGATAGACTCAACCAGCTCAAACCAGTGAACAAAACATACTCGTATGATTCTAAGAAACAATATTTTGTTTGCCTTTTTAAAATAAATTTACTCTTTTATTAAGTTGATTTATAGAGGGATTACAATTACATGAATCAGGTAATGAGTATATTTCCTTTTATGAAATGTCTTGTGTTCCCTCATATTTTCTCATTCCCTCCCTTCTTTCCCCACCCATATGTTAAATAGTTCACTTTCATCAATGTTCAAGGAACTCCACTGCTTCATTTTTTCACCCTTTCCCTAAAGCTCTGTGCCCACCCCCACCTTCCTGAAGACGAGAATGAATATACCATGCATAAGGTAAAGAAGACAGAATCATCTCAAACTATAAATAACGAGTACATACACTGAACAAAAAATGGAGTCTTCTGTTTCCATACCTCATATTTTGTTTCAGGATGCTTATGATGTTACATAAATGTAATTGTTTTTATAATAAAGTCAATTCAGGGATTAAGGTGTGATAAACTTATAATTTTCTTTCTATTTAGTAATGCTTTTATGTTACATTAATGTTGTAAGTAACACAATTCAAATCCCAGTGAAATTAGAAGGTTCAGATTTAAAGTTAAATATTCAAAAGGTCTAATAGTTCCATTTTGGCAACCAAACTGAAAATCAGGCATGTTTTATCCTCAGAAATGTCATTATTTCATATGCAAAAAGTAATTTTACCTACATTTTCTCTCATATGTTAACATATTATCTGCTAATCAGAGAGATACAAAAAGACTTTTAATTATGATATGAAAAATGCATCGACATAAATGAATGAAATCAGCGAGTAGATGGCCCATAGCGGGGTGGTTATGTTTTATATTTTCATTATTTTGAATGATCTGGTGTTTTTGTATGTGTGGAATTATGAATGTATTTTATATCTGGACAAGCAAGTTTGATTAATAGATCATTGTCTGATACCCAATGTCTGGAACCTAACCTGAGTCAGAGTAGTAAGTATGTGTGTGTGTGTGTGAGTGTGTGTGTATGTGTGTGGGTGTGGGTGTCTCTCTGTCTGCCTGCAAGTCTGGATTTAGAAGGAAGTGTCTTATTTCCCTGAGGGTATATACTTAATTCTATTAGGTATACTCCATTAATGACAGCAGATAAAGTTAATTAACATTTTGTGCTATATATTTATGTTCCTATGATGGCATGAACAAACTAAAAATTATGTTTGGGGTATGAGTTTTGTAAAAGGTCAGCTGAAAGTATAAACATGTGGAATCTTGAGAAAGATATCAATGACAATCATTTCAGTTTAGATAAATTTTGACAACACTTGCAGTGATAGGTAATCCTATATCAAAATTCAATATTTATTGATTTTCCATAGCTACAATATTCTATAAATATGTAGGAAAACAAGTTAAATTATGGAATCATAAAAGTAATGTGATTATTTATTGCAAACAGTTTTACAATTAGGTCCTGATTGTAAGTGCTAGGATCAACAGAATAAAAAACACAATATACAACATGGAGTTAGATATTTTATAATGAAGCATATTTTAATATACTTTACATTTTTAGAAAGACTAGAACTTTGGGTTAGCTTTATAATCTACCAAAATAAGTGATATTGTCTATTTATTAAACAGAAAGGCTTACTCAGATTTACAAGATTGAATGTTTCAGTGTATGTTCAGCTGGTTTTATTGCTTTTGAGGCCAGTGCCAAGACAATATCAAGGAGGGGAGTATGTCAAAGAGAAAAGTTTTTTACCTAGAATGATTAAAAGATAAAAGAAGAAAGAAGATGCGAGTCTATTTTCTCATGTGTTTCACTCTGAAGAAATTAATCTCCAGAAGAACTCCACATTCTGGGAGGAATTGGAATGTCATTTCTCTTAAACACATAGGTCTTCCTGGGGCATTCTAAAATCCAATGGCAACATCTTCACCAATGATAATAACTTGTCCAAGGGTGGAAGCCACTAGATATTTCTTAAAATTCTAATCAGATCTCAGCAGACAAAATATTTTATGGAATTCCTATTAAAATATTTTCTTGCAGACTGACTGGGTCTTCATAATGTGTATCTGTTTATATGTGTGTGTTTGAATAAACTAATAAAACAATGTGGCAGATAAAAGTATTAGTATGGTCTTTTGTTTTTCTTCTCATACTATGAAAGCCTGTCACAATTCCAATCAAATCCCATCCAAGATTCAAACATTAATGCTGTCCCAACATTTCATTATGTTAACCTAAGTACATCCATCTCATTTCAGATGGCCATGGTATAGGAAAATTTTAAGTCTTCCAATTATGTTGTCACCAAGGAAACAACGTACAATATTTCTTTTAAAAATACCTAGATTGTAGAACATGTTAGCCAGAAAATTGAAGGAGTATACATTATAGGATTTAATTTAAATATTTAGTCACATAAATGGAAGTTCTTTATCCCCAACTCAGAGCCCTTTTAAACTACATAATTGCACAACTCATCTATTACCATCTTCCATGAAGACAGTCCTTGCTGTAAACAAACCAGATGTGGTGAACAAATTTACAAGTACACCATTGTTACATGCTGGTGTTCTAAAGCATGGAAGTGAAAGAGCATTTAATGCCTGTGAAGAGCTTGTTCTAAGGATTATGGAAAGTGATTACTTTGCACCATAAATAGAAAAATCCACAGATGTTTCAAGTTGTGTTTTGTTGTTGGCATTTGTGAGATATATTTTGGAAAGCACAATGAATGAAAGCATGCTATTTTGTAAAGCTTTGCTGGCTGACACATTTACTGAAATGTTTCAAATGAGAAGACAGACAATAGGGTGGGTAAGATGTGGTATGCAGCTTGAAATACAGACAAGCAAAAAAAGAATGGGATTTTTTTTCCCTTAAAAATGCTTTCTGGTTATATTGTGCTATACACTATACTGTTGAAATAATCATTTCTTTGGAAAAGTAAGGAGAAAACACTGTCACCTGTTGAGTTTCTTTTTAAACTGAATCTTAAATGTCAGGGTTAAAGAAATTTAAATGTCTTAATAAAATATTATCCAGTATTACTTTCATTTTTGATAAAAACTTAAAACAAACTGACAGACTGTTAGTCCATTCAGATTTATAAGTTTCCTGCTATATATTTCCTATTGTTCCTTTATTTGGGGGGTGATATATATATATATTTTTTAGAATGACAACCTTGTCTTAACCATTCCCCACAAAATTTATGCTCTCATAGAATCAGAGAGTTTTTGTTTTTGTTGTTGTTGTTTTGTTTTGTTTAATTGGTTGGTCGTGGGGCTTGAACTCTCTGCCTCAGCGATGGTCCTACACTCTTCAGCTCAAGGTGAGTACTCTACCGCTTGAGCCACAGTGCCATTTCTGATTTTCTAGTGGCTTATTGTAGATACAAGTCTCACAGACTTTCCTACCCGGGCTGTCTTTGAACTGAGATCCTCATATCTCAGCCTCCTGAGTAGGTGGGATTACAAGCATGAGCCTCCGGTGCCCAGCCAGAGAATTTTATTTTATTAAATTAAGACAATAGTAGGCTCATTTTATGCCAACACAAAATATAAACACCAATGACATTTTTCCCTAAAAAAAAAAACACTCATAAAAAATTCGTGAGATTTGGGGGAAGATGGGAGAGGAGAAGCTGAAGGCTAAACAAGCTCTCCCATAGAAAGCATTTTAGTATTCCAGTGAACAGTCTTAGGCTACAGAGTCACACCAAGTGTGTCAATACAGAGAGTTTGGACAGAGAGGGAAAATCCAAGCAAGGAAAGAGATCTGAACACATCCACTAGCTATGGCTGCAGTGGCAGAGTTGGTAGCAGAGACACTCTTAGCAGCCATAACTACAGAGAGAATCTGGGACAAAGGTGCCAGATGTGGCAGGCAAGCAGATTCTACCCAACACAAGCAAGAACTGACAAGGAGCAGATATCTTCATCCTGCAGATCACAGACCAGAAACTGCCCAGGAACAAGACTCTGGCATGAGTAGAACCCTGATCTCCTCATTCCTTCTCAGGAAGCAGAGGAGGGAAGGATGTCCCCTACCACTGGAGATCTCTGTCTTTGATACTAACAAAGGCCCAGCTGAGCAACTAGCTCCAATTCAGGCCTTGGAAGAAAACAAAAGAGTCATTTAGCAGGTCACAGGAACCTGCCCTTACCTGCCAGGCTCAGCTCCACCCAGGGGAAAGTCAACCAACCCTGACAGAGAAAAATCTGCCCCCTGAAGAGTGACTTTCATCACTGGGTAAACATAGCCAGAGGCTGCCCCTCCCTACAGCAGCCTAGACAAACAAAACTCAGTAAACATAAACCCTGAGAATGGCTCCAAGCTGGGCTCTCTGAGAGTCTCAGGAGCTAGCCCAACAAGGAAAAGCTACTGATTGCTGAAAGGCCTCAACTCTACCCATAACCTAGTCTCATCACAGCATCTCCAAACTAGAGGAAACTCCCATCTCCCTCTTTTGGGATACTCAAAGCAAATCTACCTCCCACTGAACTAGCCTGGGAGGAGGATCACAAGACAATGGGATAGGCAAAGCATTTTTCTGCCTGCTCAAACAAACTGACTTAAGAAAACAATCAAGCCACAGGAAAACCAAACACCACAAGCAGACCAGAGACTCCACCAAGAGACTGGTTATGGACATGGGAGATACACAATCATCCCATTGCCCTCATTCCCCCCCCAAAAAAAAAAAAATCAAAGAACTCTTTTTTAAATTTAATTTTATTTTTTTATTGTGAGAATACAGTACAGAGGAGTTACAATTACATGGGCAAGATAACGAGTATATTTCTTATCAAGCATTTTTGCCTCCTTGTTGTTTCTCCTTCCCATCCCTTCCCATACTTCTCCCCTCCCCACACCGGCTCCTCCCCCACCCCCCACCAAAGTTGTTAATTTCGTTTTTCTACATAGTGAATTGTACATCTCATTGTTGCAATCAAAGAACTCTTATTTGAACCATTTAAAAAATTTTTAATTTTAAAAATTGTTTTCTATTAATCTTATTTTCCTCCCATAATGTTTATTGTAGGTGTATACGTGTGTGTGTGTGTGTGTGTGTGTGTGTGTGTGTGTGTGTGTGTGTGTGTGCACATGCGTTTTTTATCTCCTCTGAACTTTTGGTCCTTTTTACGTATTCTTTTCATTTTTTTCTTTTTCTTTTTTTGCGTGACAAAATTGCTGTTTGGCTCATTCCCAGATATATACCTGTCGTTGATTATTAGACCTTATACCCCATTGTGTACACATTTAATCCAGGAATTTATTACTCAATTCACAACCTCTTAGGCTTAAATTTTTAATAGCAGTATTATCTCTTTATATGTATATAATTTTCAAGTAACTAATTTTAAGAATTTTTATTTTTTAGTTTTCATTTTTCCTTTCAATCCATCCCTTCTTCTCATCTTATCCTTTTCTTTTCTCAATATCATTTGTTTAAACTTACATAATTTTTAAGTGTTTCACTACTTAAATTTAAATTTTGTTTTTTTCATTTTTTCTTGTTCTTTTTTTGTAATCTCTCTCCTATCATTCTATCCAAACCATTTCCCTCTCTAAGATTAGGACTTGGTTAAATACCACATTTTCTCGATCCATCCATCTACTGAGGGGCTTCTGGGTTGATTCCATATCTTAGCTATGGTAAATAATGTTGCAATAAATATAGTTGTTTTGGTAGCGTTAGTATGGTCTTGTTTGTGATCATTTGGGTAAATGCCCAAAAGTTAGATTGGTAGGTCATAGGGAAGTTCTAGGTGGAATCTTTTGAGGAACCTCCATACTACTCCAAAGTGGTGGAACAAGTTTCATTCCCACCAACAATGGAGTAAGGTTCCCTTCTGGCCACATCCACTCAAGGATCTGTTGTTATTAGACTTCTCTATTATAGCCATTCTAAATGGCTTGAGGTGGTATCTCAATGTTGTTTTGATTTGCTTTTCTTTTATGGCTTGGGAGGTTGAGCAATTCTTCATGTGTCTGTTGGCCTTCCTTCTTTCCTTTTCAGAGAAGTTTCTCTTGAAGCCTTTAGTCCACTTATTTATTGGGAAGTTGTTTCTTTTAGGATTTGTTGTTGGGGGATTTAATGTTTTGAGTTCCACATATATTTTATATGAGACCCTTGTATATTGTATGGTTACCGAAGATCTTCTCCCAATCAATGGGCTTTCTATTGATCTTGCTAGCTATGTCCTTTGCCATGCAGAAGCTCTGCAATTTCATACAATCCCATTTACCCAACATTTCTTTGATTTGTTGTGCTTCTGGGTCTCTATTAAGAAAATTTCCGCCTCTACACAGGAGACCTACGGTATGTCCTACTCCATCCTGTAATGTTATCAGGGTGTCTGCTTTGACTTTGAGGTCTTTGATACATTTGGAGTTGATTTGGTACAGGATGATATATAAGGATATAGCTTTAGTTTTTTATGAGTGATTAACTACTTTTGCCAGCACTTTTACTGAATAGGCTGTCTTTCTTCCATTCTATTTTTTATCTCCTTTATCAAAGATTAGGTACCTATTGGTCTGTAGGCTCATTTCTGGGTTTTCAATTCTATTCCATTGGTCCTGAGGTCTGTTCTTGTGCCAGTACAAGCTGTTTTGTTTGCTAAGGCTTTGTAGTAGAGTTTGAAATTTGGTATTGATATTACTCCAGCACTGTTCTTTCTGTTAAGGATTGCTTATGCTACTCACTGCCTTTTATCATTCCATATGACTTTTTGGATTGCCTCTTCTATTTCCTTGAAGAATGAGATTGAAATATTGATAGGTATTGCATTGAATTTGTAGATAGCCTTGGAAAGTATTGTCATTTTCACGATGTTAATCCTTCCAATCCAGGATCAAGGGAGTTTTTCACTTTCTAAGTTCTGTTTTGATTTCCTTTTCCAGGTTTTCAAAGTTTTCATCATGGAGATCCTTTACTTCTTTGGTTAAGTTAATTCAATGTTATTCTATTTTATGTGGGGTTATTAAGAATGGAGTTGCTTTTCTGATTGCACCCACGCTTTTCTTATTGTTGGCATACAGAAAAGCCACTGATTTTTGAGGGTTAATTTTATACCCTGATACATTGCCATAGTTTTGAATCAGCATGAGTAATTGGGGAGTGGAATCCATGGGATTCTTTAAATACAAGATCATGTCATCTGCAAAGAGGGAGTGTCTTACTTCATCTTTCCCTGTTTGGATCCCTTTTCGGTTTTCATCTTTTCTTATTGCTGTAGCTAGGCATGCTAATAGTAAATTGAAGAGAAGTGGAGAGATTGGACATCCTTGTCTCGTTCCTGAGTTATGAGGAAATGTCTTTACTTTTTGACAATTAAGTATAATGCTGGCAGCAGGTTTGTCATATACAGCCTTTATTTTATTGAGGAATGTTCCCTGGATTCCTAGTTTATCCAGAAACTTCATCATAAAGTGGTGTTATTTAATGGATTTGTGTATATTGAACCATCTTTGGATCCCTGAACTGAATCCTGTTTTATCATGGTATGTAATGTTTTGGATGAATTGTTGAATTGTTTGGCCAAAATTTTATTGAGAAGTTTGGCATCAATGTTCATCAAAGTAATGGGTGTATAATTCTCTTTCTTTGATGAGTTCCTGCATGGTTTTGGGATGAGGGTTTTGATGGCGTCATAGAATTAGTTTGGTCCTGAGATTTCTCTTTCAATTTCATTGAAGAGTTGGAGGAGAATTTGTATGAGCTCTGCTTTGAAAGCCTTGTAGAATTCTGCTGTAAATCCATGTGGTCCTGGGCTTTTCTTAGACATGAGGTCTCTTATTGCTTTTTCTATTTCAATGCTTGATATGGGCCTGTTAAGATGGTTTAATTCATTTGCTCCTTTTCAGTTGTTGCTGTTGTTGAGTTGAATCTGCTCATCCAATGTGTCTGCTGCCTTTGTCCTGGAACCTCTCTGTTGTTGGTATGGCGGGTTGGCTATGGCCACCACCAAAGCTGCCTCAGCCATGGCTACAGCAACTGCTCAGATCTGTCTCCTTCCCTGGATTTTCCCTCTCTAGCCAAACTCTGTACTGTGATGGCACACTGGGTGTGATACTCTAGCCTAGTACTGTTCACTGGAACACTAAAATAGCTTTCTATGCAAGAGATTGTTTAGCCTCCAGCTTCTTCTCCACCATCTTCCCCCACTTCTCATAAGCATTTTCTTATTATAGATTATTCTAGATTAGCTATATTATGATTGATAATGACCAAGATTGACAGAAAGGTGAAGGAAAATTGTCTACATTTCCATGAGGTTCTGACCTGTGTTTCACAAAATGTTATAAAAGCTCTCCATGAGAAATCTAGCAGCTGCATTTCTAAATAGTCTTTGCGTGCTTACACTTTCTGATAATGTTTCAATTCAAGTACTTCTCCTTAGAGTCCCATACCATTCAATGATGCTGTACTAGATCTTTGTTACATCTTGAGGACAGCTCTTGGTGATTAAATTTGTGCTTTTCAAATTAGCTCTCGCAATTCCATCCACAAAATGCAGACAAAAATTATCTAAAATAAATTTGTATCTGTTGATAGTGAAAATATTTTATTTTCCATTACAAACATAGAATGTATTAAAATTTTTCACAGAAATTACACTGCACTAAGTTGTGGGCAGATTCTAATGAAAATAATAAAAACTGTGTTTATGTAGAGAATTTGAGCTTGCAAAATTTTAATATGCCTGTGCTCCTAAAACCAATACCTTACTTATATTGAGTGACAAATACAACTTGCTATAAGTAAGTTTTCCTTGTACGTTTTTAATATATATTTTATTGTAAAGATACTGTACACAGAGGTTACAGTTACATAAGTAAGGTAATGAGTACATTTTTATTGAGCATTGTTACAACCCCCTTTGTTTTTCCCCTACTATTCTTTACCTTCACACATCCCCAACACCCCCGTACATCCCCCTCTAATATTATCTTGCAAATCTCATTGTTCCAATGGGTCAACCTGTATACTTTCCTTGTGTCTTAAATGAAGAAATGCTGTCTTGTTTCATGCTGATTCTACTTGTGTAGACACACTTAAAAACACTTTCCAAGTCCAAAAGCACATAAATGAAACGCACATCATCTTTTGTGAGCTGGTATAATTGTGTTCTGCACATTTATTGACAGGTTACAAATTATTCTTAAATTTTAATACATAAAAAACTTTCTTTTTTCTTATTTTCGTTGCCAGGACATCGGCACAACCTCAGTCAGCATTTCTCACTTTAGACATTTCATATGGTTTGGTTAAATTTTGACCTGCGCTCCAGTCTTCTGAGGAGTCACTCATCTGCTTAAGAATTGATGCTGGCTGTTGGAAAAGAGCCCAAGGAAGGATGCCATTTAAAGCCTTATAACTTTATTCTTAACAAGGATATTGTCCTACTAATTTGGCTGTTGAGAGTGTCTACAAGAGCAAGTATTCCATGGTGAGCAGGGAGACATCATATGACCTATACTTATTGAGATTTCTGAGTGACTTGCTATCACTTGTACTGCATTTTTCAAGTCGAATATCTCTAAACCTACAAGTTGGAAGAGATAAGAGGAGTGGTAAAAGAACTCTTAGAGACAAATACATCTTCAACACATTTATTTCCAAGCAGTCTGTCTAAGGCATATTGAACAACTAGTAAAATTTATGTTTGCTATATATGTGTCTTTTTCCATTTGTGCATGTGTACATGTGTGTACGTATGTGTTTATTTGTGTGTATAGTAACATTCATGTTTACATATATGGGCCGATATCCACATATATGCATATATAAATAAATATACAAACATAAATATATGTTCATATATATCAGGTGTTCATTGATTTAATCTAGAATTCCCAGCGCATTGTCCTTATCACAAAGTGTACATGATAAACTGCTCTAACTATCTGTGCTATATGAGGTGTATCCTTTGTACTCACTTCCCCCATTACCTTGTTTTTCATCCCTGAGAACAACTTCAGCCTACTTTCCATAGGATAGCGTTGTTTTTGTTACTTACTGATAATAAAAGAAAAAGAATTTTTAGGACCCAGGCTAAAAGTATCTTATCAGTCTCAATGATTCGTATGAGATAAAATTTATAATAGTACTAAAAGTGAAAAGGAATTCCTAGATCTGTTGTTTTGCCATTTAGAATGGCAAAGAATAATTTTACATCACTGTTATAACTCTTAAAGAATGCAAGGGTAACTGATGGTCCTTATCATGTTCCCACAAAACCAGTGGACCCTGAAGGATAATAGTAGACCAGCAGAAATTCTAAGTAGCAGACAAGGAGCATGAAAGAGAAAGAGCGGAAATGAGAGAGAGTGAAAGAGAGAGAAAAATATAATATTTATAGTGCGTAACAGATAAACAAGAGGTTTATGAGAATATTCATACTGCTATCTTGAGACTCTACATATACATTTGAAGGTATTTGATGTATGATAACTCATCAACATAAAATATAAAATGATTTTGATAAAAAATAAAAATGACTCAGAAGAAATTATAAATGCAAAAACATTCTTCACAGAAGCAAACTCTCAGAAATATTTCTTGACTTTGAAAAGGATAAATTGGCTGCAGTTAGTATAAATTTAGAAGTATGACAATTCACGAAAATATAAAAATGTGTTCACATATTTCATTATATAACCCAAAGCAGAAAGCAAATATTGTTCAGATGATTTTTTAAATCACAGTTTCTCAGGTGCTGTGAAGGTGGCTCAGTGGTAGAGTGCTTGCCTTGCATGCATGAGGTCCTGGATTTCATGCCTCAGCACGACATAAGCAGAAAAATGTGAAAGTGGTGCTGTGGATCAAGTGATAGCGCTAGCCTTGAGCTGAAGAGCTGAGGGACAGTACCCAAGACCCAGAGTTCAAGCCCCACAACCAACAAAACCAAAGCAAAAAAAAACAAAACATAACAAAACAAAACAATTTTGTAGCCTCAATTCTGTAATAACACTACTTCAGCTTAGGGTTAAGATTTAGGTGTGGACATTTATCAACACTCCTGATTCAGACTCTACTTGATAAAATTTTTAATCAGTATTTTGTTTTTATTTTTGCTCTTTGTACATTCACATGCACCTATGAAATATGGTATTGCCATCCCAATAATATTCTCAAAATACCTCTTAATCACTACTCACAAAAGTTTGTATTATATTACAACAAGGAAAAAATGTTATAAATAAAGAAAACAATAATTAAATATTAATGATTACTAAAATAAAAAAGAAAACAATTACCAGGGTTTTCAGTATTTGAAGTGTACACAGTTGATTTTACTATTTTCTCATATTCTTATACATTTAAATCTGGATAAAGCTATGAGTAGCTTTTAAATTTACCCACTGAGATTACTATTTATAGTTCATCTCACCATTTGTATGTGGCTTAAATCATTATTTGTTCATCACAAACATATAACGTAAGGGAGCCCTAAAGTTTTAACAGAAACTGTGTACTTAAAATTTTACCTCTTCACTCTGCTTCTTTACACAGTCTTTGCAACTTATTATTAGTAAAGTTTCTATAAACTATGAAATGTACATACTTACTAGTACATGCTACCAGAAAAATTATATACTTTATCGAAAAATTTTATGACCTGCAAACAGTCTTGATTTTGCCATATATAAGCAAATCCCAAAATGAAACATATTTAAAACATTAAAACTTTTAACAAACCTTAACATCTGCTGCAATGATCATTATGACAGGTGCCTTGTGTAGAATAATTGAATTCTTCTTCCTACACATCTCATGAACAACAAATATCTGGAATTATTTTGTTTTTGGCATGTCAATCTTGACTTTATTCTTAAATGTGAGCTTATGTAAGAAATACATGGTTCTAAAATTTCACAATTGTTTTTAACTTATTTGTGTTGAATTGTCTAGTTTAAGAAAATCAATTACAGAGTTCCGGGAAGATGGCGGAGGAGAAGCTGGAATCTGAACAAGCTCTTGCATAGAAAACAGTTTCAGAGTTCCAGTGAACAGTCCCAAGCCAGAGAATCACACCAAGTGTGCCATCACAGAACAGAGAGTTAGTCAAGAGAGGGGAAGCCAAGCAGACACATCTGAGCAGCTGCCGCTGCGGCGGCAGGGTCGCAGCGGCGACCACCGCCGCGGAGGCATACCTGAGACGCAGTCCGGGACAAAGGAGCCAGACGCAGCGGACGAGCGGATTCTACTCAACACCAGCAAGAACCGACAAGGAGCGGACAACTTCATCCTGCACTTTGCAGACCAGAGACGACCCGGGATCCAAGACTCCCCGTGAGTAGAAGCCCCGCTTCCTCACTCCTTCTCTAGGAGCAGAGGAGGGAAGGACACCCCTCCCCCCCCCAGCACCGGTGATCTCCATCTTGGATACCGATAAAGCTCGGAGGAGCGGCTAGCTCCAGCTCAGGCCTTGGAATAGAGCTAGTCATTTGGCAGTTCACGGGAACAGACTCAGTTCCATCCAGGGAGGGATCGCCCAGCTCAGGCACCAGCCATTGGAGTGGCTCTCCTCGCTGGGTGGCCAGAGCCAGAGGCTGCCCCTCCCTCTAGCAGCCACCACAATCAATTGAAAAACAGAAACCCTGAGAATGGCTCCAGGCTGGGTGCTGTGAGTTTTTTTTTTTCACAAAATAGCCCCAGGGAAAAGCTACTGTTCCTTGAAAGACCTCAACTCTACCCAGAACCTAGCCTCATCACTGCATCCCCCTCTTTTGTGATTCTCAAAGCAGATCACCCTCCCAGTAAACTAACCTGGGAGGGGGATCTCAAAATCTTGGGTAAAGCAGAGCATTTTTCTGCCTGTTCCAACAAACTGACTTAAGAAACCAATCAAGCCACAGGACCTCAAGCTGACCAGAGACTCCAACCAGACTCTGGTTACAGACAAAAGGGAGATACAGGACTCTTCCCACCCCTCCCAAAAAAAAAAAAAAAAAAAAATCAAAGAACTTTTTTTTTTCTTCTTCTTCTTCTTTTCTTTTTTTCTTTTTCTTGTTTTGTTTTTTTTTTTTTCGTTTTTTGTTACCTTATATATATATATAAAAAAATTTTTTTTTTGCTTTTCTAAAACTTTTATTAATCTTTAATTTTTGCCTCTTCTGAAAAAATAATTGTTTTCCATTAATTTTTTTTTTCTCCTCTTATAATTTTTATTTTAGGAATACGTGAATGTGTGTTTTCTTTTCTTTTCTTGTCTTCTTTCTCTTTTTCATTCATTCTTAATTATCTTTTTGTTCTTGTTTTTTTTCTAGCTCTACTGAACTTCTGATCTTTTCTTCTCACTTTCCTATCCTTTCCAACTTTTCCTCTTTGTTCACCTTTATGTGACTTAACTCTTGTCCTGCACATCCTCAGATAAACCCGTAGTTAACCAGTAGACCCTATCCCCCATTGTGTACACACTTAATCCACAAACTTATTACTCAATTCAAAACCTCTGAGACTTAAATTCATTAATAACAGTACTACCTCTTTATACCTATATAATATTTTAAGCATTTTTTAAAAGTTTTTCTCATCTCCTCTATGTCCCTCCCTTTCTCTCAACATATTCATATCCCTCTATAAATAGATGGTCTTTTAATCTCTAAAATAACATTAATTTTTATGTCTCTATTTTTTTTCTGGTCTCTTTTCATTCCCCTTTCCCTTTCTTCCCTTTTCTCTCTCTCTCTACTTACATCCTACCC
This sequence comes from Dipodomys spectabilis, assembly GCF_019054845.1. NCBI lineage: Eukaryota > Metazoa > Chordata > Mammalia > Rodentia > Heteromyidae > Dipodomys > Dipodomys spectabilis. The sequence continues at coordinate 1,712,261 of NW_024871098.1, read as the reverse complement.
AACCTATTTCCTGCATTGTGATTAGGACATAGTTAACTCTCCCTGTGCCTTCCCACACCAATCTATTCCTATTTTTTACCCACATCTCTCCCTAACCCTAATAATTTCTGGTTTTCCAAATTCTTCTCTGCGGTTCAAAGTCCTTTAACATATAGTTGTTTGATGTCGAATAGATGTATCTGTTGAACTAGATTGTATCTGTAGACTATTGACTGTACAAATGCAAACTTTGGTTGATGGTTGCCTTAAAATAGTGTTCTAGCACAAAACTGGTGCTATCTTCATCTCAAATGGGCAGAGTAAGCCGGAAAAACACAAGAAAAATGGCAAATTCGGGTATCTCAATTCCCAATCCTGATAATCAGGGGTTAGAACAGATAATGAATAATCCAGAGGAGAGTTCCCAAACAGCTCTACAAACACTGCTGGCAAACATGATAAATGAAAAGTTTGACAACGTACAAAGGACTCTGTATGAGCGTGATAGGGAGAGAGAGGAGGCATCCCAGAAGTTTATACAGGAATATCATAAGCGTGAGGAAGCTACTCAAAAACTGATACAGGATTTGCGTGAACAACTTGAGAATACTCAAAGAGAAAGGGAGGAATGGCGTGAGCAGGCTGAGAACACTCAAAGAGATCTGCAGGAATCCCGCGAACGGGAGGAAGCTAATCAAAGAGTAATACAGGAATTGAGAGACCAGGTAGAGAACACACAAAGATCACTAAAGGCATTCATGGAATCCATTAACAAAGAGATGAAGGAAGTCAGGGAGACCACAAAGGGAATGCTGAAGGGAACCCAAAAGAAGGAATGGGAGCCCAAAGAAACCATAACCAATCAACTAAGTGATTTGAGGACAAACACTGAACACCAAATTAAGGAAGTAAAGAAATTCATACAAGACCTAAAACAGAGCTTCAACAAAGAACTTGAAGCCATCAAAGATGACCAACTAGAAGGAAAAGAGATAAAAAACAAAGTAGAGAGTCTTGACAGCAGGTTAGAACATGCAGAAGATCGAATCTCAGGGATTGAAGACAGCCTAGATATTATAGAGAAAGAACATACAACCATCCAAGACAAGTCCAAGAAATATGACAGATCTATCCAACACCTGGAAGACACCATCAGAAGGCCTAATCTAAGGATAATGGGTGTAGAGGAGCACCTAGAAACAGAAGTTAATGGTCTAGGAAATCTGTTTAACAGGATCCTAGCAGAGAACTTCCCAAACATGCAAAAAGATAGGCCTGTCCAGATACAAGAAGCCTTTAGAACCCCAAATAGACCAGACCAGAATAGGACATCCCACCGTCACATAATAATCCACACAGGATCAACTCAGAACAAGGAAAAGATCCTTAAAGCTGTCAGAGAGAAAAGGGTAATCACTTATAAAGGGAAACCAATTAGAATCACCTCAGATTTCTCAGCAGAGACAATCAAAGCAAGAAGAGCCTGGAATGATGTATGCCATGCCCTAAAAACAAACAACTATCAACCAAGAATACTGTACCCAGCTAAACTCTCCTTCATAACTGAAGGCCAAATAAAAACCTTCCATAGCAAAGAAAAATTGAAACAATACATCTCCACCAAACCAGCCCTACAAAAGATTCTTAAAGATGTCCTACACATAGAAAACCAACAAGACCGCAATAAAGGCCAAGAAACTGCACCCAAACTGAGAATCCAAGAACCATAGGAAGAACCCAGTTTTCGGAGCCCCCAAGAAGGTAGATAACATGGCAGGAACTCCCAAATACCTCTCAGTGCTATCTCTTAATGTTAACGGACTGAACTCTCCAATTAAGCGACATAGACTGTCTAGTTGGATTAAAAAACAAGACCCTTCTATCTGTTGCCTGCAGGAGTCACATCTTGCCCGTAAAAACAAACACATTTTCAATGTTAAAGGCTGGAACAAAATCTACCAAGCAAACGGACCGCATAAACAGGCGGGAGTTGCAATCCTAATATCAGATAAAATAGACTTCAAATTAAAATTCGTGAAAAGAGATAAAGAAGGTCGCTACATACTAATTAAAGGATCTCTCCTTCAGGAGGATATTACAATTCTAAATATCTATTCGCCAAACAATGGAGCACCCAAATTTATCAAAGAAACACTACTTTCCCTCAAATCCCATATAGATCCAAAGACATTAATCGTTGGGGATTTTAACACACCACTCTCCCCACTAGATAGATCAACTCGGCAAAAACTCAACAGAGAAACCGCAGATCTAAACAGCTGCATAGATCAACTAGACTTAACAGACATTTACCGAACATTTCACCCAGCAGCATCAGAATACACGTTTTTCTCAGCAGCACATGGAACGTTTTCTAAAATAGACCACATTTTAGGCCACAAAGCAAACTTGTCTAAATTCAGAAACATTGAAGTTATACCTTGCATTCTCTCTGACCACAAGGGAATAAAGTTAGAACTCAACACCAAAAGCCACCAAAGAAAGTCCGGTATCACATGGAGGCTGAACAACACACTGCTGAATCATGAGTGGGTCATGGAAGAGATTAGAAAGGAAATTCAAATGTTCATGCTATTCAACAAAAATGAACACACAAAATACCAGCTCCTCTGGGACACAGCAAAGGCAGTACTCAGAGGCAAGTTTATAGCTCTGAGCTCCTACATCAACAAATTGGAAAGATCTGAAACTAACAATTTAATGACACATCTAAACCTCCTTGAAAAAGAGCAGCAAGATAAACCCCAATCCAGTAGACGGAAAGAAATAATCAAAATTAAATCAGAATTAAATGAATTAGAATCCAAAAAAACTATAGAAAGAATCAACAAAACAAAGAGTTGGTTCTTCGAAAAACTCAACAAAATTGACAGACCCTTAGCAAATCTTATCAGAAAAAGAAGAGAACACACCCAAATTAATAAACTCAGAGATGAGAATGGAAACATCACCACGGAAACAAGCAAGATTCAGAACATTATAAGGGAATACTTCTCAAAACTTTATGCTAATAAGTTTGAGAACTTGACAGAAATGGACCTCTTCCTAGCAAATATTGACATGCCAAAACTAAACCAAGATGAGGTAAACTATCTTAACAGGCCCATATCAAGCATTGAAATAGAAACAGCAATAAGAGACCTCCCAGCTAAGAAAAGTCCAGGACCAGATGGTTTTACAGCGGAATTTTACAAGGCCTTCAAAGCAGAGCTCACACCAATTCTCCTCCAACTCTTCAATGAAATTGAAAGAGAAAGCTCACTACCGAACACATTCTATGAAGCCATCATAACCCTCATCCCAAAACCAGGCAGGGACTCATCAAAGAAAGAGAACTATAGACCCATTTCTTTGATGAACATTGATGCAAAACTTCTCAACAAAATTTTGGCCAACCGACTTCAACAATTCATCCAAAAAATCATACACCACGATCAAACAGGATTCATTTCAGGGATGCAAAGCTGGTTCAATATACGCAAATCAATTAATATTATTCATCACATCAACAGGAGCAAGAATAAGAACCACATGGTTATCTCAATAGACGCAGAAAAAGCATTCGACAAGATCCAACACCCCTTTATGATGAAGGTTTTGAAAAAATTAGGAATCCATGGAACATTCCTCAATACAATAAAGGCTGTATATGACAAACCTACAGCCAGCATTATACTCAATGGTGAAAAACTAAAGCCATTTCCTCTTAACACAGGAACAAGACAAGGATGCCCACTCTCTCCACTTCTCTTCAATCTAGTATTAGAATGCCTAGCTACAGCAATAAGACAAGATGCAGACATAAAGGGGATCCAAATAGGGAAAGAAGAAATAAAACTCTCCCTCTTTGCAGATGACATGATCTTGTATTTAAAGAATCCCATAGACTCCACTCCCAAATTACTCAAGCTGATTCAAAACTTTGGCAAAGTAGCAGGTTATAAAATTAACCCCCAAAAATCAATGGCTTTTCTGTATGCCAACAATGAGAAAAGTGTGGCTGAAATTAGGAAAGCAACTCCATTTGTAATAGCCCCACAAAAAATAAAATACCTAGGAATTAACTTAACTAAAGAAGTGAAGGACCTATATGATGAAAACTTTAAAATCTTGAAAAAGGAAATCAACACAGAACTTAAAAAATGGCAAAACCTCCCATGCTCCTGGATTGGAAAGATTAACATCGTGAAAATGGCAATACTTCCCAAGGCTATCTACAAATTCAACGCAATACCTATCAAAATTCCACCCTCATTCTTCAAGGAAATAGAAGAGGCAATCCAAAAATTCATATGGAACAATAAAAGACCCCGAATAGCAAAAACGCTCCTCAACGGAAAGAACACTGCTGGAGGAATATCAGTACCAAATTTCAAACTCTACTATAAAGCCATAGTAATCAAAACAGCTTGGTATTGGCATAAGAACAGACCTCAGGACCAATGGAATAGAATTGAAAACCCAGAAATGAACCTACAGACCTATAGCCATCTAATCTTCGATAAGGGAGCTAAAACAATAGAATGGAAGACAGACAGCCTCTTCAGTAAATGGTGCTGGCAAAACTGGTTAACTACATGCAGAAAACTAAAGCTAGATCCTTATATATCACCCTGCACCAGAATCAACTCCAAATGGATCAAAGACCTTGAACTCAAAGCAGACACTCTGAAAACATTACAGGATGGAATAGGAGAAACCCTGGGTCTCCTTGGCACAGGCCGAAATTTTCTGAATAAAGACCCGGAAACACAACAAATCAAAGAAAGGCTGGACAAATGGGATTGTATAAGGTTGCAGAGCTTCTGCAGGGCAAATGACATAGCTAGCAAGATCAATAGAAAGCCCACGGACTGGGAGAAGATCTTTACTAGCCATACAACGGACAAGGGTCTCATATCTAAAATATACTTGGAACTCAAAAAATTAAACCACCCAACAACAAATCCTCAAAGAAACAACTGCCCAATAAGTAAGTGGGCGAAAGACTTAAAGAGAAGCTTCTCTGAAGAAGAAAGAAGGATGGCCAATAGACACATGAAGAAATGTTCAACATCCCTAGCCATAAAAGAAATGCAAATCAAAACAACATTGAGATATCACCTCACTCCAGTTAGAACAGCAAAAATCAAGAACTCTAACAACAACAGATGCTGGAGGGGATGTGGACAGAAAGGAACCTTACTTCATTGTTGGTGGGAATGTAAACTTGTTCAACCACTTTGGAAAGCAGTATGGAGGTTCCTCAAAAGACTCCACATAGAGCTCCCCAATGACCCAGCAATCCCACTTTTGGGCATTTACCCAAATGATCACAAACAAGGCCACACTAAAGCTACCAGCACAACTATGTTTATTGCAGCATTATTTACCATAGCTAAGACATGGAACCAACCCAGATGCCCCTCAGTAGATGAATGGATCAAGAAGATGTGGTATATATACACAATGGAATTCTATGCCTCCATCAGAAAGAATGACATTTCCCCATTTGTTAGGAAATGGAAAGGCTTGGAAAAAATTATATTAAGTGAAGTAAGCCAGGCCCAAAGAAACATAGGTCCCATGGTTTCCCTTATTTGCAATATCTAGTATAGGTATGAGTCAAGCGGAAAAAGTCAAATAATGTGATGTTAGGAAAACGAAACCTCAAATATGTATTTTAATGTTTTTGTTTCTTTCATGCATGTGTTTCTAACGTATTTATAAGATTATCTCTTTGTTGCTTTGTATGTCCCTCCCCCACAGTGTAACCCCCGCTTTCACTATATTTGATGTCAGTATAACATGTGGAGGAGATGGGGACAAACAAGTCGTTTAAGGATTCAGGTGGACCTGTTGCAACAATGAGAAGTACAAAATGTCATGTCAAAACCAGCTTTACAATGTCGGGGGGGGGGGAGGGGGGGTATGATTGGGTGGGAGGGAGGGGGGAGGCTGGGAAGGGAGGTGAAGGGTAAACAAAGGAGGAGGCTGCAATGCTTGGTAAGAAATGTATGCATTATCCTGCCCATGTAATTGTAACCCCTCTGTACAGTATGTTCTCAAATAAAATAAAATTAAATTAAAAAAAAAAAAAAAAAAAAAGGAAATCAATTACACTTTACATATAAAAAAATGTTCTGTGCTCAATTTGGCTGCACATACACTAAAATTGGAACATACAGAGAAGATTAGCATGGTCCCTGCACAAGGATGACATGCAACTTAGTGAATCGTTCCATATTTTTAAAACAACAGTTGCTGGAAGGGATGTGGCCAGAAGGGAAGCCTATTGCATTCTTGGTGTGAGTGTACACTTGTTCATCCACTTTGGAAAGCAGTTTGGAGGTTCCTCAAAAGACTCCACATAGAGCTCCCCTATTACACAGCAATCCCACTTTTGGGCATTCATCCAAATGATCACAAACAAGTCCATACTAAAACAACCACCACAGCAATGCTTATTGTAGCATTATTTGCCATAGCTAAGATATGGAACCAACCCCGATGCCCCTCAGTAGAAGAATGGGTCAAGAAAACATTCTGTGTGTGTGTGTGTGTGTGTGTGTGTGTGTGTGTGTGTGTGTGTGTGTGAATGTACACTTACACAACCACTTTGGAAAGCAGTCTGGTGAGTCCTCAGAAAGCTAAATATTGACGCTCCTTATGGCCCACTCATACCACTTCTAGGCATCTATCCTGAACAACAGGTACCAATATTCAAGGACACATGTACCTCCATGTTTATCACAGCACTGTTCACAGTAGCTAGGATATGAAAACAACCCATATATCCCACCAGAGATGAATGGATCCAAAAACTGTGGTAACTGTACACAACGGAATATTTTCCAGTCATTAGAAACGACAAAATAATGGCATTAGCAGGGAAATCAATCAACCTACAAGAAATCATGTTGAGTGAGGTAAGCCAAAAGCAAAGAGACAAACAGCACATGGTCTCCGTGATAAGTGGATTTTAAATCCAAAATATAAGGTAATATGACAAAATTAACAACACTTAAGAAACCAAGGACTTCCACTCATCTGATTGAATCACTACTAAATAACCCCATTCTGCTGATCAAATGTGCACACTGAAGTGAAACCAGGAAGATGACACAGAACTAGAGGGAATCAGGGAAAAACATACAACAGCTGGATCCATCAGCTGCAATGGACATTGACCAAAATGAAATAAGCAACTCAATGTCACTGAAGGGAAGGAGGGAACAAGTGGGAAAGAGGGAACAGCTGATGCTCTGCAAAACAAAAGAAATGTACATATTTCAAAACAAAAGAAGTATACATATGGAAGAAATAACTCTATTTCAAAGCTCAAAGAACTCATAAATGTTGTAGACCATGATAGACAATTTGCTCCATCAAAGTTAGAATGTGTTTGTGACTTTAACTAAGCATCACTATGCCACAATATTGTGAAATTTGGGAAATTATGTAACCACTTAATCACAATAAAAACATTTGAAAAAATGATGAAGTTGGAAAACTAAGTTGCTCTAAAAAACAAAAAAGGAAAATGTTCTGTGTGTATATGTGTACACACACACACACACATATTACATATATATACATATATACATATGTATATATATTAATTCTATGCCTCCGTCAGAAAGAATGACATTGCCCAATTTGTTAGGAAATGGAAAGACTTGGAAAAAAATTATATTAACTGATGTAAGCCAAGTCCAAAGAAACATAGGTCCCATGGTATCCCTTATTTGCAATAACAAGTATATGTCTGGGATAAGCAGAAAAGTTGAAAAAGCTATGTGTATATGATAGATAAGTTGATGTTAAGCTAAATGACCCCCAAGATAGAGACAGAAGTGGTTTTTCTTTTTTGCTGTTGTTTCTCACATATTTATAATGTAAGATGTGATTTTTTTATATCTTCCTCCCCAACAGTATAACCCCCGTTTTCAATTTATTTGATGTTGGTGCATCTGCATCTTGTATATACACTTCTCTAATTTGGGGAGGGAAATGGAAAAAACAACATGCTTAAATAGGAATACAGTTTGACCCATTGTATAACAATAGATGCACAAGACATTATTTTGAAAAACGAACTTTATAATTTAGGCTGGGGACATTGGGTGGGGCTTGTGGGTCTGAGGAGTGTACTTGTGGAGGTGGAAGGGAAGCAATGGTGGGGGGAAAACAAAGGAGGAGGTAACAATGCTTGATAGGAAATGTACTTATTACTTTGATCATGTAACTATAACCCCTCTGTACAGTATTTTTACAACAAAAATGTATAAAAATGTTTTGAGATGGAAGTTTATTTTGCCTATTTTACCCATATAATATCGTTAACAAAGAAATTAATGCAAAATACTGATATGAAGATATTTTGAAAAAGTGAGTGTGTGTGCATTCCTGCATGTTGGCATGCTCAGAGTTTGAAATCAGGGCTTCAAAGTCTCGCTACATCTTTCTCTCTAGATTGGTGAGCTACTATATGAGCTACATCTCCATTCCTGGCCCTTTGCTGGTTCATTAAAATTTTTGAAAAATAATCTCATGAATTTATTTTGCCCTGATTGGCTTCCACAGATCTCAGTCTCCTGAGTAGGTATCCCAAGTAGTTAGGATTACAGGTGTAACAAACCAGCAAATGGCTTTCAGAATAATTTTAAAAGTAGAAGAAAATTTACTTCACAGTGGCCTGTTTTATCATCTCCTAGTTTTAAAGCATTTTGGATTGATTATATGTGAATTTTTTCATTCTTGAATTCTTAAAATACAGTAAGTGATGATATTTAAAATATTTAGAACTTTTTAAAACCGATACTGGAACTATGGGACAGAAAAAGTTTGCATGCCTTTGGACCATAATTTATAAGCTCAGCTCTGTGCATGATAACCCAATGTCACCAACACAGTCTGTGTTGAAGACAAAATGTAACAGAAAACAATCACCATTCGCAATAATTGCTATGCTATTATTCCTTGGATAATATGAATATTGAATTGAGAGTATCAGAGAATGGAGAGAATTTATCTACCTTTTGTGTATTGCTGAAAGACTTCTGGAAAATTTGACTCATCTCCTTCAACACTGTGTGTCTTGGGCCATGCACTTACTTCCTTTAATTACAATTTTTCCCAACACTGAAATGGTAATAACATTAGCATTATAACAAATTTTATCTTAAGAATTAAGGGTTCTTAGAATGGTGAACTCTTTCTCATTCTTGTAGAGGCATTATCAGATGAGAAGAACTGTATTTTTTTGTTTGCTTACTTCCATTTATTCTTCAGATTGAAATCTGAACTACTTAAGACTGAAAGAAACCAAAATTAGACATGCAGGCTTTGGAAAGAGCAATCAATGTAAAATAAATAAAATACATATAGCTATGTAACAAGTCTAACTAAATTGTTATATAGTCTCAATTATAAACAGAAAATGATTTAAGCAATATCATGTTATTGAAAATTGAAAAATGTTAGGAGTTGCTTAATTTTTTCTTTTTTACTACCTTGAATTAATTATTTTTGTATACAGAGATTAAAGATGAGATTAACAAGAAACTTGATTTAAAATGGACAAAAGTTTGAATAGACATGTTTTCCATAAACCCCTCTATATCACCAGTGGGTTTACCAGTTGTGTTTAATACAACTTCTGTGCTGGCTTAATGCTTTGTGAGCAGAAGTCATTAGAGAAATGTAATTCAAAATTACTATGATACTACTTTATAACTATTATAACTCTTATCAAAAAAAATCAAAGGAACCAGGTGTGGTGGTAAAGGTTTGTAATTCCAAGCATTTAGGAGGTTTGATTTCAGTCTTAAGACAGTCTGGGGTACTGAAGATAGTAAAAACTTGGCCTTTATTACCTTTTAAGTAAAAGGTAATAATGTTGGTGAGAGTGTGAAGAAAAGGAAATTTTCTACACTCTTGGTCAAAATACAGGTTAGTATTCTCCTTGTAGAAAGTAGTATGCAGTTTTCTAAAGAAATCATAATTGAAATATCATCTGAACCACCAATCATGTGATTATTTCTCTCTGGGTAACTCGAAAATATATCTGTAGTTCATTGTTATTCACATTATTCACATCAACAGCCAAGATATAAATCAAAGTTCAGTGTTCAAATATACTAATAAACAACTGTGGTACATGCACAAATATCTTTTTGTTTCATCTTTAAAATAACAAGAGACTTCTCCCATTAGCCACAACTTACAATGACCTGAAAGATGTATTCGAAATGAAGAAAAATGTCATGTTCTGATCTTTGTAAACACACACACACACACACATACACACACACACACACACACACACACACACACACACACACACACACACACACAATCCTCAAATAGTAAGACAGATTTTTTTTTAAAAAAGTAAAGCAAAGTGGAACTTCTGGGGCATTTAGTTCACAATGCATAAGATACTAGATATACATTATGACCAGGTATAGAGTTGTAATGTACAACATGAGGATACAGGGGACAACATTGGCCTTACATACAAATATATCTAAGTAAGTAGGAGTTGTTCTTCCTAGTAGTGGTTACTCTTTTAGTTGCTCTTCCTTCTATAATGGATAATATGAATGTAATTCTTTAAGTATACCTGCCGATTTTCAGAAATAATAACAAACAATGTAGCAATAATGTTGCACGCTCAACATAGAACAAAATGTCAAATTAAAATACATGAGATTATCCTTGATGTAAACTAATTATTACAAATAAGGGAAACCATGTGACCTATGTTTCTTTAAGTCTGGGGTACTTCACTTAATATGATTTTTCCAAGATCTTCCATTTCCTTATAAATGTGGTGGTCACATTCTTTATGATGGAAGCATGTTTTTTCATGTGTGTATATCTGTGTTTGTGTGTGTGTGTGTGTGCGTGTGTGTGTGTGTGTGTGTTTGTGTGTGTGTGTGTCGTTTTTGGTAAATATTACTGTGATACACAGTAGTAGCTTTACTGTGGCCTTGTTTGTGATCACCTGGTTATATGCCCAGAAGTGGGATAACTGGGTAATAGGGGAGCATTATTTTGTACATCAAGGATAATATTAGTAGATAAGTAGAATAGCTCAATAGCTATGTACATATGATCGTATAAGGTGATTCCAAGTGAAATGAACTCCAAGACATGTTCTTTGTTGTTGTTGTTCTTTTTTTTTTTGTCGGGCGTGGGGCTTGAACTCTGGGCCTGGGCGCTGTCCCTCAGCTATTCAGCTCAAGGTGAGCACTCTACCACTTGAGCTACAGCGCCACTTCCGGTTTTCTGGTGGTTTATTGGAGATAGGAGTCTCAGGGTCTTTCCTGCAAAGGCTGGCTTTGAACCACGATCCTCAGATCTCAGCCTCCTGAGTAGCTAGGATTACAGGCATGAGCCACCAGCGCCCGGCTTGTTGTTGTTGTTCTTAATGTACTATGTGATTTCTTTTTATCCTTTTGTGTTTTCCCCACCTATGGTTTATCCCCTGTAGTCACTGTATTTGATTTTGATACCCTGGGTATTTTAAATATGTTGATCTGAACTAGGGAAGGGAAAGGAAAATAAAACAAAATGGTGAGACAAAGGACAAAGGGGGAACCTTTGCAACAGTAGTACTCACAATACAATATGTTGTAAATAATCTTGGGGGGGCGTTAGGAATGAAGAGGGAGAAAAATAGGGGAAAATGTAACAAGTTAGAAAAAAATAAATTAATTACCTTACTTATGTAACTATATCCCATCTCTACATTACCTTGACAATAAAATTTAAATAAAAAATAAAATAAAATATAAGAGAGCAGCAATACAGGAGATGGGAGTGGGGGAAATACTGTAGTATCATAGAGTAGAACAGCTGTGGAAAGCAGTAATTTTACATTAACATAGCAAGTAATAAAGTAACATACAGATTTTCAGCCTCATGTCAGTCATTAAAAAGGGAAAACAAAATACACAATCAGCAAACCAATAGAGATAAAATAGAAAACTAAACAATTAAGATGAAGAGATGACTTGGACCAAGAATAACAAATGACACAATTAGGAAACAAATAACAAGCTGCTGGGCTGGGAAGGTGGCTCAGTGGTAGAGTGCTTGACTTGCATACCTGAGGCCCTGGGTTTGATTCTCAGCACCACATAATCAAAAAGAAAAAAACCAGAAGTGGTGCTCTATTTCAAGTGGTAGAGCACTAGCCTTGAGCTGAAGTGCTGAGGCACAGCGCCAAGGCCCAGAGTTCAGGACCCACAATCGGACCCAAAAAATAAAATAAAAAAAATAACAAGCAGCTAAGTTTTAAAATGATCACCCTTAATTCTATTGACTTGTTTACATCACAATTTTTTAGAAGTATAATTCAAATCACAGTTTATTGAATATCATTTTAATAATAGTTTACTTATTATTGATTTCTTAATATTGAATGTTAATATATAATTTTAATTTCAGCAGCTATAGAAAAGAAAGTGAAAATAATTTTAATAATATATTTATGAATTGTAAAATTGAGAAGCATAAGAATTTAAACAAATAACATATCATTATTGCTTCATTTCTGTGATTTAATGTAATAATTCAAAGTGTGTTCTACACTTAGCACTCATCTTAACATCAAATAATAAATTATTGCACATGACACTTGGTATTAGTTGGAAGGGTTCAGCAATGTGGTAAAATTCACATCACATAGTACACGAGGGTATGACCCCTCTCATATAGCTTAAATTGTGGAAATTTGATTTCTACATGCATGTTAAATTCTTGCCTAGGTGACATCTATAAAATTATATACATGAGGACTATTTCAGATGATTCTTAAAGGTCATATTCATTAATTGAATTTTTATTACTTCATACCAAATATTTACAGAGAGACTGAATTTTTGAGTAGATGATGTTGTATGTGTGCCAGATTATACGTATTAAGGTTTATTTTATATTCCTGACATTGTTTCTAGAGTTGGATTTATTTGTCCATTACGGGTTAAGTGTATTATATTGGATATATGAAAGTAAAGTGAATGTTTAGTCCATTAATACTTTGTGTAATCCCAATATAAATTATCCATCTGTTTGAAGTAATGAAAATAACAACAGATAAAAGCAAGATAAATGAGTCTGTAGTAGACAAGTATTTACACTGTTATTTTGAAAGTTGGTCCTCTTTTACACAACAGAATGTTCTTGAGAATATGTGTCCCCTGCTGGCCACAACTGAAGAATATTATGGTTTGATCGATCATAAAAGAAGGAAGGAAGGTTCGTTCCCCTTCCTTCCAAATGTCTGATCCCAGGAATGTGATCTGCTTTATGGTGCCTACTTGGAAATGAACTTTTTTCAGAGTCAACCTTGAAAAGCCATCTTGATAGATGACTTCTGTAAGTGGTTAGAAAACATTATTGATGACTTTGCAAGGATGCCTGATTGCCTCATTTTGAGACAATTAACAGGAATTTAATCAGTTGTTCTTTGTATCTTTAGGAGAAAAACCCATTGACTCTAGGCCAGCGGATCACAGGGGTCCAGAGAAACTTCTAACTTGGATAGTAATCCTAGATATCTAAAACAAAACACACACACGAACACACACACACACATGCACACACACACACACTCCAGTAAGCACAGCCAGGCAGGGTTGCTATCACAGCCTACATGAAGTCAGGCAAAAAACAGAAGCTGAGAGTCATTTAGTTGATAACTAATATATTTTTTATGAGGCAGACTCACATGAGACTCCAGAGAAAGGATCGGAAAGACTGATCAGAGAGACAAAAATTGGTCACTGAAAGATTGGAAAGTAGAATTCCTTGTAGAACAAATAAATCATAGAAAGCTTGTGCATGTAAGAACAAGATAGAATACCAAATTCCAAAAATGCACATTTTCTTAAAAGTCAGCTTAATGAATTATCAGCGCAAATCTTTAAATTCTAAAGTATTTGACCACATGTGGGAGAAGGTTGAAAAGAAAGAAAATTTCATCACTTTATTAGGAAGTCTAATATCACATTAGGAAGTAATCAAGCACAGATTTGTAATAAAAAGAGAAAACAATTATTCCAAATGAGGGTTTCATTTCCTTTGATGTAAAAGTTCTTAAATTAGGTGCTAGCAATTACCATACAATTGATCCAGTCCCCCAGCTGAGTTGATATTGACGGCAGTATTATCACATGAAGGAAAAGAGAAAATTTACAAATGTCTGATGAAATGAGGTAAATGTGAAGTGTTCTAATAGTAATATCTGAGGTTTAGACACAGGTGAAGAGGTGGATTTTCTTTTCTAAAAATCCCCCATTTTTACCTTGTGCCAGTGGCTCACAGCTGTATCCTAGCTACTCAGGAAGCTGAGATCTAAGGACTATGGTTCAAAGCCAGCCTGGGCAAGAAAGACCCTGAGACTATTATTTCCATTTAGCCATCAGAAAACCAGAAGTGGCACTGTTGCTCAAGTAGTAGAGCACTCATCTTGAGTTGAAGAGTTCAGGGACAGTGCCCAAGTCCAGACTACAAGCCCCTCGCACAGCAACGACAACAAAATCTCCATTTCATGGATTACCTACATCTCTTCCTAACATTCAACAAAGGAGCCATTTTATCACCCACTACATTTAAGTCCTAATCTAGCTACTGCAAATAGATTGATTTGGTATCTTATATAAAACGGTTCATATTTGCGGAAACAAATACCAACAGTGGTAATTTTTTCCAGTCCTTGAACTCTGGGCCTGAGCCCTGAACATGGTTATGCTGGTAGCTTTCATGTGAGCTTGTTTGTTATTTATTGGATTACTGCCAATGAGGGGAATTACTGGGTCTTAAGGGAGATCTATATTTCTCTTTCAGGAAACTCCGTACTGCATTCCACAGTGGTGGAACATGTTTAATTTCCCACCAACACTGTAATAGAGTTCCCAATTGGCTACATCCATGCCAGTGTTTGCTATTGTTAGTTTTCTTAGTAATGGCCATTCTAATGGACGAGGTAGAATCTGTCTTGTTTACTTATAGATTTGTATGCATCTTCTAGCTACAATAAAGAAATGAATCCATGAAACCTATATTGCTCTGAGTCGGCATTCCTTTCTCTTTGCTCTTAATATAATTTCCCAAACCTTTCATTTTCCTTAGACTGGTGAAAATTGTTCTTTCTGATGGGTGAATATAATTCCATTGTGTGTGTGTGTGTGTGTGTGTGTGTGTGTGTGTGTGTGTGAGTGTTTGTGTGTGTAAGATGACTATAGGGCCATGAATTCATTTCTAAGCATTCTGTTTCATCTGTAATTTTGTAATTCCATATTATAGTTGCATTGCTTTCTCTTCTACATTGAAGAAAGTTGTTGGGATTTTGATGAGTATTGCATTGCCAATTGTTTAAGGGAAGTATTGCAGTTTTCAAAATGTTAATTCTTCCAACAAGGAACATTGAAAGACTTTCTATTTTCTTGAATCTCCTTCAATTTCCCTTTTTATATTTTTTAAGTTTTCACATATACGTCCTTCACAATTTTAGTTAAATTAATTAAATCCTAGTTTTGTTGTTGTTGTTTTGTTTTGTTTAGGTTTGATTTGATTTTGAGGCTAGTATATGAGGCTGTTTTTTGGATTTCAGCATGGATCTTCCCATTGTTGGTCAGAGAAAAACTACTGATTCTTGTGGTTTTTATATCCTGCTACATTGCTGAAGGTTAGCATCACATTTACTAACTTGAGGGAGGAATCCACAGTGTCCTTTAAATACAGGGTCATTTAATCTGTAAAAAGGGATAGTTTTGCTTCTTCCCTATTTGGATCTGCTTTATGTTTTGTTCTTGTCTATTGCTCTTGCAAGAAAGTCCACTACCATATTGATGAGTAGTAGACAGTGGACATCCTTTTCTCATTCCTCATGTTAATGTCTTCATGCTTCCACTCTTAGGTAAATGCTAATTATCTCTGTCATATACATACTCAGTTTAATATTGAAGAATGTTCCATGCATTCCTAGGTTCTCAGACTTTTTAATCATAAAGGTGTATTAGAACTTGTTAAAAGCTATTTCTACATCCCTATTGATGATCATGTGTTTCTGGTCCCTGCTTCTGCTGATGGTTTGTATTAGGCTTATTGACAAGAATATTGAATCAAATCATATCCAAGATGAATCTTATTTGATCATACCATATGATTTTTTTGTTAGTTGCTGAAATTGGTTTGTTAGAATTTTATTAAGAAGTTCTGCATTAATGCTTATCAAAGAGTTTGGTTCATAGTTCTCTTTCTTTGGTGAGTCCCTATGTGATTTGGGGAGGAGTCTTATTCTAGCTTCATAGAATGTATTTGATAACGTGTCTCTCATAGATACTAGATAGATGCATCTTTGTTTTTGATACTACTATCTAATCTATGTCTTCTATCTGGAAATTTAAGTCCATTGATATTGAGAGTTAAGACAGAAATACCTGATAAATCCTGCTTTGTTATACACCTGTTGTTAGGAGCTGTGCCTCATCTACTGTTAACATATTTACCTTGTTCTCTGGTAGGGAGCATTTTATGTAACCAGTTCCTCTTCTTCTTGATCTTCTCTATGTAGGATATTTTTGATTATATTCTATTCTGATAATATGGTGGACATAGGTTGTTCCAAGTTTTCTTTGTCATGAAATATGTTTATATATCCTTTAAATGTAAAGGAGAGTTTGGCTTGGGACCGTGTTCATGGTTGGTAGTTTTTTACCTTTAATGTTTGTCATATATAATGCCAGGCTTTCCTTTTTACCATATCAGCTAAGAAATCTGTATTTATTCTGACTGTATATCCTTTACAAATAATCAATCTTTTCTCTATGGCATCTTTAAGAATCCTTTCCTTGATCTTTAATAATCCTCTAATGGATTATGATATCATGGTGGATTGTTCAGTTCTAGAATTCTGATTGGTTTCTAAAGGCTTCTCTTCCTTGAATGAGCCTATCTCTTTGGATGTTTGGCATGTTCTCTGCTAGAATTCTGTAATATGCTTCCCATCCATTTAGTTTCTTGCTCTTCTCCTTCCTGATACCTATCTCCCTGAAATTTGATCTTCTAACTGAGTCTTGAAGTTCTGGCAAGATCATTTCTTATTTCTTGGATTTGTTCTAAATGTTTAGTTCCTCTTTTCTGTTAGATCTATTCTGTCTTTGACCCTGAGATTATCTTCTATGTCATCTATTTGCTGTGGAGATTTTCTACTTTGTTTTTGATTTCCCTGTCTTCTAATTGGTCATTTTTTAGGGGTTCTGTCTCTTTATTAAAGCTTTGTTTTAGGTCTTGTATGGACTTTCTGTACAGTTTTTGCTTGGTTGGGGGAAATGTAAGGGTTGTTTTCTTAGCTGTGTCTTCTCTCATATCTTTTAACTAGGCATCCATTTTTTCTTGGACTCCCTTGACTTCTCAGAATTTATTCATATTTCTGTTTGAAATCTCCATGAATTATTTTGCTAATGACTGGTTGGTCTCATCTTGTTCACTGTCGTGACCGCCTCGACCCACAAGGATGACACGACAACAGGTTCTTCTTTCAGGCTGTTTATTCAGGACCTTTTACAACATCTTCTCTCCTGCT
Organism: Dipodomys spectabilis; assembly: GCF_019054845.1. Taxonomy (NCBI): domain Eukaryota; kingdom Metazoa; phylum Chordata; class Mammalia; order Rodentia; family Heteromyidae; genus Dipodomys; species Dipodomys spectabilis. The sequence goes on along the minus strand of NW_024871098.1, from coordinate 1,694,683 downwards.
TCTTCTGCCCGCTTTTTCTTTCTTCTCTTGCCCGCTTCTTCCTGCTTCTCTGTCCATCCGCCCCCGCGCTCCGGTTATAAGCCTCCTGGATGGCCAATCCTGAAGCGCCACGTGGCATATACCGATAGGGCTGCAAACACGGAAGCAAACTAGGAGCCAAGTCATAGCCAAATAAGGAGTTGTTTTTTACAGAGAGCACTCGTCACCGGGAAGACAGAAGGCGGGAGCCAGCGCCATCTTTGGTCGCAGCCGCACCAGCTACAATGTTGCTTTCGTGGCCAAGCCTTACGGCTGTGCCGTCTTTGGGCACGGCTCCCGCAGCTCTCCACAGTTCACAAATTTCCTTGTAGAGGTTTCTATCTTTCCATTAATCACATTTTTCAGCAATATCCGTAATACATTTTAATAACTATCTTCTACATCCTTGATTGTCTGTTCTAATGCCTGGTTATTTACTGTGTGAATTATACTACTTTGTCATTACTTTTCTTGTATTTTTCTGATTTGTTCTGTCCATTTGGAGTTTTTCTTTTGGGGGATCTATGATATTAATAGGTGACTCTCTATATTCTTGGTTGATTTGCTGGGTCTTGGTTTGGTTTCCTGTTGTGATGTGTTTTCTGGAATTGCATTTTTGTCGAGTCCATTAAGTGTAGGAATAGAAATCAGTTGTGGTGAGATGTTGTGATGTTAATATTTGTGTTTCCAGTGACCATTTGGACTGTCCAGTGGTATGGTGAATTTTCTATGTGTATGGGTGTGGCTTTCTCTGATGTACACTTCTGTCCCTGCTTTTTTCAATGTTGTCCTTTTATTTCCACACTGCACATGTGCTTTTGAATGTGTTGCCCAATGTATTCCTGGCTGGCACCTTTTCATAGATTTCTGTTTTCTTGTGAAGACGGTATAAAATCTTCTTATGAATTCTATGTCTATAATTATGTCTATATTTATAGCTGCATATCTATAATTATAGCTGATTTGATGTGACCCTCTAGATTTGGAGGACCTGCTAGGAGTCTAAATCTCTGTTTCATTAGAGATTGCTAGGATAATTTTCTGTTGTTATTCTGTCATTGTTTTTCCTCTTCCTCAGATTTACTTTTTATATTGTGGATTTTTTCACATAATTCAGGATTTGTGATTGTTGTATCAGTTTATTTTGTTTTCCTGCTTATGCTACTTTGAAATATTGATTTCAGGCTTGTGAGAAGAAACAGAAAGAGACAGAAATATATGTTATTAAATTGAGAGAAAGAGAAGACATTTAAACATATTTACTACAAGTAAATTAATATTAAGCAAAGCTATTGAAAATAATTACTTATTTACACTTCAGAGGATGAGTATAGTACTCTTGGGTATCTCGGGGGAAAGACTTTAGACTCATTACAATTGATGACTTACATTGAAATTACTGGATAACATTCTTCTTTAGAAAGGGAAAAGCTCCATTACTTCCATATTAGTACTATAAAATCATTATAGCTTCATGTTGAATAGTTTTCCCTTTGCTATTTTCAATTCCGTTCTTCATCCATTAATTATCTAGGGCTTTGAATGACCAATTCCTTAAAATATCTATATTGCTTATATTGTGATATAAATCTCAGTAATATAAATATGAATTTATCTTTGAGTCTCATCTTGAGCTACATTCATATGAAATTTATGCAGTCTCAAGCAAGAAACTTGCCTTTTTTTACTCTATTCTATGTTGTAATCAATAAATCCTTTCTCTTTAGAAATGCGTTCTCAGCTTTTATATTGCTCCAGTAAACATCATGTGTTTCTAGTACTTTTACTGAAGTAAATATAAAGTTTGGAACATGAAGACAACTCCCCTATTATCACTTTAAAGTAAACCTTTGGGGATTATTTCATATATAAAAATAAAAAAGTGCAATGCAATGTTTATACATGAATAATATAATGGTTAAATCAATTAGACACATGAACTAACATAGCAATTTTCAATTAACATAAATGCATCAAAATATTGTGTTCATGAATATCACTCATTTTTAAAAAATGACTAGTCAATACAAAGTTTATATTATATTTGAAATCTACAAAATGAAAATTACACTCAGATTTGCTGTCAATATCCTGTTTCCAGGAATGCATTTATTCCGCAAACAGGAAAACAAAAAATAAGGGTTTTTCACATAGAATGAAAAATGTAGAAGCAGACTGTCTTTCCTTAAGATGTTAAGTACCTGCAAATCGTGTGATTTATTCAAAGATACTATACACACTCATAAGAGAATTTGTGATCAGAAGTGATAGGTAAGCAAAGTAACTGGAAAACTGTATGCTTAAATTGAGCTTTCAATATAGGATGACAAGTTTTCAATAAATGAGCCTATTATTCTGTATCTCTAACACACATACAGCATTCTTCATTTTCCCACATACTTCCGTTCTCTTAGCTCAGTTCCTGATCGATATTCTTTTATTTCATGATTTCAATTCCTTCTAAAATAACAAGGTGGGCGTTTTTTTGTCTCTAGATCCAATATATTCTAGAATCTTAGAAGAGTAGTATGAATTCATGGAGTTTGACTTGAATGTCAAGTATGAAAATTTTGTATTCAGGGTACTCTTAATTGGCCTAAAGCACACAAAGATACACAGTATACTAAGAACAAGGGACTTTATATCAGGGAAACATACAGGTCCAGGCAAGATCCTGAAGCAAAGAAAAGCAAGGAAGCGCAAACCTCAATCAACTATAATTACAAAGGAATGGAACTGATCTCTGATGTGTCTGGGTGGCAGCTCTATGTGTTTGTGTGTGTGTGTGTGTGTGTCAGTAGAAAGAGAGAAAGCGAGACAGACAGAGGGAGAATTTTGTGTGGCTTACATATTTACAGTCCATAGAGCATTATTTGTTAGGGAGGAGGTGCTCATATCAGAGCTGTGATACTACTGTCATCACTTTACTACAAAACAAACACTTGCTTAATCTCATTAAATAGGGAAAATAAACTAACATCTTACATGTTTGTTTGACAATTGATTAGTATATTGAAAGCCAAAGGGAGGAATTGGAGATCAATATAATCTTTTTCCTCTCTTCTAAATATTACACTGTAATAGATGTGATTTCAGGCGTCTCCTGCCATGTACTTCCAGTTGAATTACTAATATGCTTAACAATATGAAATATGTGATAGAGAAATAGATCAGCCAGCAAGCACAAAGAATTTGTGATAAGATTGAGCTTTTGAGCAGGGTTGCCACAACTTCTAGGAATGTAATTCTTTCATATGAACTTCAAATTTTCTGGCTTTCCCTGTGTGATTAAATGGCAAGAAAGTACTGTAGAAATAAGAATTCTTGTTCAGCCAAGTAGAAAGTGCTCATGATCCCATCTGCACGTTGCAAATTTTCATTCCATATAGACTCTCTGTTAGACTGGTTTAATTTTATATACTTCAGCACCTCATCCTTCCCTGTGGGAGACAAGAAAAAAGATAACTTTGTTTGTGTATTAAAATTATGTAAATTACATGTACAGGCATGATTTGTATAATTTTAGAACATTGTAATAACTATAAGTAGGGATCATTTCACAATAAAAATATAATTAAAATCACTTAATAAGACTAGAAGTCACAGAATTTTCTGCATGAAAACATACATTAGATTAGTTGCAGAATTTCTATTTTGAGATAAAGTATATATTGAAGTATAATGCACTTTACCTAAGGATTGAAACATTTTATTGAAAAATATATTTCCTGGAGATATTTTTGCTTCATAATTTTTGGGATACCGTTGGACTCATTGTAATAATGAGATGTACAAGACGTTATGTCAAAAGACGAACTTTACAACTTTGGCTGGCGAGGGTGTGGAGATGGGTAAGCATGGAAAGGGGAAACAAAGGAAGAGGAAACAATGCTTGATAAGAAATGAACTAATTACTTTGCCCATATAATTGTAACCCCTCTGTATGATATTTTCACAAAAAAAATTAAGAAGAAAAGGATCTCAAAGTAATCATTTTTATTATTTTCCTATTTCCATGTGATTTACCTGCAATTTAGAAATCTAGTTATATAATTTAATTTAATTAAACCAAAAACATTATTGAGTATAAGATTCTTATACTCTCTACATTCTTCACACTGAGATCATCAAATATGGTGAGTTTGAAATGATTAGTCTCTGTTTGACCCATGTTAATATTATTTAAAATGTGAGTGAAATGTTTAAAAAGTAGTATTTATTTTAGTTGCTCTGAAGAGACAATAACTTATATAATCAAAGCCTTAAAATGATTAGATTTAAAATTTAGAATTCAGGAAATGTTGTTGATCACATTGGTTACTGGAGCCTTCACAAAAACCTCATGTGATAATTAATATTGATGAAGCAAAAATCTCACAATGGTTACTGGAGCCTTCACAAAAACCTCATGAGACAGTTTATATTGATGAAGCAAAAATCCCAGAGTTTAGACATTTACCAATAGAAAAATCATGTCATTCTGAATATGTAGAGCTACATAACAAACATAGAATATTTATCTTTAAATATCTGAATATACTAATACATTTAATTTCAGGGTAAGTTCTTGTTCTGAAAGGAGATAAAATTTCATTTATTTTGAAAAGTAAACCTAAGTATTCATTTGAATAAAAGACAATGTTTAAAATATCACTCATCCAAGACACAAGATGTACAGTTCAGTGTTTTTCATGCCTATTATGTTCTCTAAACTTACTACAAATACTAGATTAGTAAATCTAAATCATTGCTTTGTAGGGAAATAGAAAGATTCTTAAAACTCATGACTATAACTTTTTCTCAAACAATTACTTGGTAACTGTTTTATATTTTTTGTCATCATGGATTCCTATTTGATAAATTTTTACTCATTAAGTTAAATAATTGGCCAATAACAATTTAAATTATGCATGAACAAAGTTTAGAACAAGTATTTCTTTCACAAGACATATCATGGTTCTCTTCAAGAACACTGGAAGGCTGTGTGTTATTTATTTATTTTATTAATGGTTATTAATTTTAAGAAGTGGCAGTTTCGTTATTCTCTTTCCATAATATATTTAAAACGGTTGATTATACTCCCTCTATTTCCTTTTTGTTACACCTTCCTTCAAAGATCTTGTTTTTTACATAAAATTATATCGTTATATAGGCACATATAAACTCATTTGGAAGATTTAAGCTAAATTGCAACTTAATTCAAGATGTACAGAGGATTAACAGGACGAACAAAAACGAGTATTTTTTGTTAACTTCGGAATTGAACTATCATTATTATTATGCTTAGGGTTAGGATACCAAACAGAATTAGAATTAGGTTTAGAGAAATAGCAAATTTAGGTTCAACACAGGATGACCTATTGCAACAATAATAGTCACAGCACACTGTACTAAAAATGAACTTTACACCATGGGGAGAGAAGAGTAATGGAGATTGGAGAGGGAAGGGATAGTTGGACAACAACAAAGAAGTGAGTAACAATGGTCAACAAGAAATGTACTCATCATCTTACACATTTAACTGTAATCCCTCTGTCAGCTTCATTACCTACTCAGGAAGCTGATTTCTGAGGACCGCAGTTCAAAGCCAGCCCAGTCAGGAAAGTCAGTGAGAATTTTATCTCCAATTAACTACCAGGAAACCAGAAAGTGGTACTGTGGCTCAAGTGGTACAAGCACACACCTTGAGCTAAAGAACTCAGGGATTGTGCCCTGGCCCAGAGTTCAAGCCCTACGACTGACAAAAAGAAAAAAAAATTAATGTGTTAAATGTTAAGTAAAGCAGAACTTTTTTAGGTTCTAGGAATTCAGGAAAATCTGGGATAATGGAAGTACAATGTATTTCATAATATCAGGATTTGAGATCAATGGGTATAATGATTCCTCTTATGGAACAAGATAGGTTCACAGATAAGAGTGAGAAAATATGTAGGGTTTAGGAAAACCTGCAATTTATTTCGAGGATTACTGTGGAATTTCAGTTAAGATTTCACAAAATGAGCATTTTTCATACATTTTAGAATTGGGATACCTTTAGTATTAAGGTTATGGTTAGGATTCCAGCCATGGTTAGGGTTAGAGTGAAAGAGAAAAAAAATTGAGGGTCAAATTGAAGGTACATTGTAATATAAGCCTGCTAAGTATTAGAATGAATGTGAACTAGAGTATTGCTATTAATATTAGAATCTACTTGCAATTAGGCTTATATTTATTCTCAATATTCCAGTTAAGATTAAGTTTAGGGTTAGAAAATGACTAAGGTATAGGAAAAAATTGAAACCTATGTATGGAAGGCTTATTTGAATCAAGTTAGGATGAATGAAAACTAGTGTAACACTAGTTAATGTTAGTATTGACATATAATTTGGACTAAAATCAGGGTCAGCATTTTGTTCTGATTATGATTAGTGTTATGAATAGGAAAGTTTTACTATAAAATTGAGTTTTCACTAACAAGTAGAAGCAAAAATGTGAGCCTGAATAGTAACTAGAGCATTATCATTATATTTATTTCTCAGTGATCATTCTTGTAATGATTAATGAGAGTTTTCCAGTCAGGTTTAGGTTGAGAGTTAGCATTAAGTAAAAGACTAGATGATATGTAAATCTGAAATTGTTTTAGGATACAGTGGTTCAGGAAAATGTAGGATTAATGAAAACTACAGTATTTTTCCTGGTAAGAGAATTTGAGGACAAGTAATATAATGGTTCATGTTAGGGAAGAAGATAACTTCACAGGTAGAGTCAGGAAATTTGTTGGATTCGGGCAAATTGAAACTCATTTCCAGAGTGCAAACTGGAATATTCATTACAATGAATAAAAAATAGAGTATTTTTTAATATTAATTTTGGACAAATATTAGGTTGAAAATTGGATTTCAGTTCCAGCTAGCCTTATTGTTAGCATCAGGGAAATGGAAAACTTATGGTCAAACTGAAAGTAAATCTTTGAATAACAAGTCAAGATCGAATTAGGATGAATATGAAATGGGAAACTTCTAATAATATTAGGATTAGGGGATGATTAGTGTGAGGGTTAGCCTGAATGTTGTGTTAGAAAAATGGCAAGGTATTGAGTAAAACTAGAAACTATTTTAAGAAGATGAATTGAATCAAAGACAAGATGTATAAATTTAATGTACTTTTGTGGCTTTTAGAATCCAAAGGCAATTGGTTCTAGGGTTAGGGTTACTTTTCTAATTTATGAACTAATGAATTAATGTCAAAATTCTTTCATTCTTACAAACCAAGACAGTCACAAGTTGGGGAAAAAACAATTTTCTACATGAAAATGTGTCTTAAAACATTTTCCAACCAGGATTAAATAATAGTGAACAGGGTGTCATTTATTAAAATTAGGTAAGTTGATGATAAAACTTTCAAAAATATCCAAACACATAAGATTGGAACTCAGATATGTTATTGGGAAAACAGATAATTGCTCTAGCTGGGACATTGTGTGTGTGTGTGTGTGTGTGTGTGTGTGTGTGTGTGTGTGTGTGTGTGTGTGTGTGTATGCACCCACCACAGGTGTTCAAATCAGGCCTGTGCCCTGTCGTTAGCTTATTCTGTGGAAGTATGTAACTAAACCACATAGCACAGGCTTTCTTCTGGCTTTTTAGTAGTTATTTTGAGATAAATCTCTCATGGATTTTCCTGTCTGGACTTAATCTTCTGATCCCTAGCAATCCTTGGGTTAGTGTTACTGTGAGTGCTACCACAAAGTGACAATTCATTAAACTGGGAGCAATATGGAAGTAGTTGTGCAAGATATGAAGTAACCAGTTCATTAATGTGGGAGTAACAGGATCACATTTGATTGCCTTCAAACACATTATTTCTGATGAGTTTAACTGAAGCCCAAAGCATAATCCAAACCTATTATCCACACTGTATGAAGTAGCATATATTCATGGTGTAGAATATGTACAATGAATTAAATCCTGAATCAAACGACTTTGTTGGGTTTGCACCAAAGAAATAGATTGTCATTGAAATGAAGTCCAGACTGGAGGCCTGTAGCGAGCAAGAGAGCATCTGCTTAGTGTGTGTCCAACCCCCAGGACCATAAAAAAGTAGAAGGGAAAGTGTAAGAGAAAGGGGAAAGGAAAGGAGGAGGAAGGGGTAAGAGAGGAGCAAGGGCATAGCAGGAGGGAGAAGAGAAGGGGACAGGGAGAAAGTAGAGCTAGGAGAGAAGGAAGAGGGAAACAGGACCCTGGGGAAGAGGAGCAGGAGAGGAGACAGGAGGAGGAAGATAAATGCAATATAACAGCAAGAATTGTTGGAAAACATTTTGCATAAGTGATTTGCATGTGCATGGCAGGATTATTTTCTAATCAGAGACAGCTAGCACAGTGACAATATGGGTGATACCTGTTGCTCAGTCATTTTATTCTCTTTCTTCTGTGAGGAGTTCAGAAGATATGCTGAGTTTGGTTTGGTGTTTACTTCAGGATTTCTTTTTCATGAATCAAACAATGGAAGGAAATAATTGCAACTTCCCTTAATTAAAAAAGAATAGAAGCTATATTTATTTGTATTACAATGCATGAAGAAATCCTGGAGATTTCTGGTTAATTCAGAGGGCCCCATGCAAAAATATAATACAAGAGGAAAGTAAAACTGCTTTTAATGTATAATAGGTTATCATTGATGAAAAGGTTTACTGGACTTTTTTCGTTTTTCTTTTTGTTTTTTTGTTTTTGTTTTTGCCAGTTGTTCATTGCTCCAAGTCACCACGTGAAACTCCATTTCTGTAGTCCCTGTGGGTGTGGGTGACTCCTCAGGTCACCCATTGAGATGTGTGGCCCACTCCTTTACAGTGGATATGCAGTGAGTGGATGTGTGTGCATGCTCCCCAGCATTGCCAGATGAGTCATGCCCACACTTCCCACCTAAATTCCCAGTCTCAGTTGCTCCATTTCACCAAGGAACTGGCAGCCATGGGTCTAGAGTTGAGGCCACTGCTGCCTTCTCCTCCTCCAGCTGTGCTGGTACTGGTCTTCTGTACTCCTGAGTGGGTGGCCCATCCTAAGGACACTTTATTCTGGGGTCACTGCCTGCCCCCGTGAGTGTGGGTTGGGGGACACCATGTTTGTACACTGCACAGTCCATGGTTAAAGGAAGGCTGGGGATGTTGTCTGCCCTCTTGGGGAAAGGCAGCCCAGCCGTGGTTCACCTCATCAGTCTTTAAGGGGTTCTGGGTACTGGAGCCATGTGTTGACACCTCTGCCAGCTGGCTTGTGACAGCTGCAACAGCTCAGCAACTTGGAGCCCCTTCAGCATCTCTGTGGACCTCCATTTTCTGTTCCTTGTGGGCTCTGGTACAGGGCCAACCCTACATATTCCAATCAGTGCCAGAGAAGCCTGGACTTGCAGCACACCAGCTGCAGCACCGAGGGAATGAAGCCCCTCTTGCTTTGCTGTGTAGCCTCCTCTGTCGCCCTTCTGGCCCACATGGGCCCAGCTCTGGGTGCCATTCCAGGGATACTCCATTTGGAGGCAATGGGGTCACCCTCTACCCTCGCTGTTCTCCAAAGCAGGGGAAAGGGCTTTGCCTTGGCAATGTAGGCTACACAGATGGAAGGCAGGACTTGGCGTCTGCCCTGCCTTCCCCCCTGGCTTTGGCACTTGAGTCTGGGTTGCTTGGTTTGGTCACTAATGGAACCTTGTTGGCTACAGCCCACCGGAAAGGTCCTGCACCTGCTGCAGCAGCAATGCGGTGTCCTGGATCCCCTTAGGGTCACCACATGGAACTCTGATGGGTCTACTTGGGCTGGGTGTGGGTTTCATCTCAGGACTCCAATTAAGAATTGCCACTCCCCTTCGTGGTACTGCAAGCAAGAGGTGCCACATATAATATCTACTTTCTAACATTTTCCTTCACTGAGATAAACAGAACTTGGAGATATAAATAAGTTTTATAAAAACAAAATATATAACCTATATCACTTCAACCTTCTAAATCATTATAATATTTTAATCCAATAGGAATTGTCTGTAATTATTTATTTTACATTTGAATGTAACTAATGTAATGTATTTTGTGTGTATTTTACTATTCTAGTATAATTTCATTTGCACTACTTACATACAATTTTTTTCAAATTCTGAGATTCAATCACGTGTTTATGGATAAGTGTTTTGTTGTACTTTTATTTCAGTTTTCCATTATGGCCTTATGAATACAAACAATAAGATCCATTCTTGCTAATATAAAGTTCAATGATTTTGGACAAGAGAATCGAGGATATAATATTACATATCATACAGTTATGTGTATCACTTTGTTTGTTACTGCTCCATAAAATAATTAATAATTCAGGTGGCAGCCACTTCATCTGGCATGCTCGTCTGTCTGGTGAAGTAGGATCTTACTGGCAGCCTGCCCATATCAGGCCATTGCAGCCTGCTGTTCAGCTAGGGCAGCAACCCGGCAGCTGCTGTGTGAATGACACAGTGTCACTAACTCACATCTAACACATGCTTGCCCCATGGGCTTGGGCCCTGAGGATCAGCCCCTGGGAGCACACACACACCGGGGGCAAGGGGTGCCTACCTAGGAAGGTGTGCAGACCAAACAGAAGCTACTCTGCAGATTGGCTGGTACGGTATTTATTCTCCTTAGAGCAAGGGACAATTCTGCTCTGCTGTGGGGAGAAAACAAGAAAGACAGACCCAGGAGGGTGAAGCCAACTTTTGTACTCAGGCTGCCAAGGAAACTTTCCTCCATGCACTCTCCAGCAGGCTCATGAAGTCGTTCCATGCACCTTGTCCATGAAGTAGCAGCCAGGGACACTCATGTCTGGTACTCCTGGCTGCTCTTTTGGATTTGTTTGTTAATTTATACAGACAGCCCCTCCCTCAGACAGCAGAGTTATTCTGGGTTTTGTAAAACGTTCTGCATCTGAGCATTCCCAATGTTTGGTTTTTGCATTATTTCTTGTAAACACTTTGTGAAATTTGTGTTTTAGGTGTTGTGGTATGAGAGAAGGACCAGATTATGAACATAGTTTCCTACCAGTCTTTCATTTAAAAACGAAAACAGATTCTCTATAAAAATGCCTATCAGGAAGTAAATTTGAGAGAGGAAAAAAGGCTGTTTTCTCATAAGATCAAAATTTGCTAGTTTTATATGCATGTTTTATGCACTCAAAATACAATTAAGTAACTCACTATCTAGGAACAATTGTCCAGAGCTAAGAGTTAAGTGTCTGGGAGATAGAAGCAGGGTGTTTGTGAGCTTTATCCAAAGGGAGGGAAGAAAGTTAAAATTCATAATTGACTTTGTAGAATCAAGGTGGCAAATCAAAATGAGAATCACAATAAATTTCTTTGCTATTCGGGGTCTTTTATTGTTCCATATGAATTTTTGGATTGCTTCTTCTATTTCATTGAAGAGTGACATTGAGATATTGGTAGGTATCACATTGAATTTGTATATAGCCTTTCGCAGTATTGCCATTTTCATGATGTTAATCCTCCCAATCCAGGAGAATGGGAAGTTTCCCACATCCATAGCTCTGCTTTACTTTTCTTTTTCAGGTTTTTAAAGTTCCCAACATAGAGGTCCTTCACCTCTTAAGTTAACTCCTAGGTATTTTATTTTTTGTGCGGCTAGTAAAAAGGGGTTGCTTTCCTAATTTCAGCTGCACTCTATCATTATTGGAATACAGGAAAACCTTTATTTTCTGAGGGTTAATTGTATACTCTGCTAGTTTGCCAAAGTTTCTGATCAGCTCAAGTAACTTGGGAATGGAGTCCATGGGTTTCATTAAATACAAGATCATGTCATCTTCAAAGAGGGAGAGTTTTACTTCATTTTTGCTATTTGGAACCCCTTTAAGATTGCATCTTATCCTATTGCCCTAGCTAGCATTCTAATACTAAGTTGAAAAGGAGTGTAGAGAGCAGACATCCTTATCTAATTCCTGAATTTATAAGAAATGGGTTTAACTTCTCACCATTAATATAATGCTGGCTGTAGGTTTGTCAATTCTTAGCAGAAAGAACAGCACTAGAGCAATATCAGTTCCAAATTTCAAATGCTACTAAAAAGCCATAGTAATAAGAACAGCTTGGTTCTGGCGCAAGAACAGACCTGAGGACCAGTGGAGTAGGACTGAAGACTCAGAAATGAACCCCCTGACCGATAGCTACCTAATCTTTGACAAAGGAGCTAAAAAAAGAGAATGGAAGAAAGACAGCCTTTTGAGTAAATGGTGTGGGCAAAATTGGTTAAACACCTGTTAAACTAAACCTGCATCCGTGTGTATTATCCTGCACAAGAATCAACTCCAAATGGATCAAAGACCTCAAAATAAAAGAGGACACAATGAAAACATTACATGAAGAAATAGGATAAACTCTAGAGCTTATTAGCACATACCGAAATTTTCTTAATAGAGAGCCAGAAACAAAGAGTAAAGAAAAATAAGTTAAGAAATTCATTCCTTAATTCATCTCTTTATGAAACAAGTAATTTACTATTACAAGATGAAATGGAATTATAAATTCCAAGTGCTGATACAGTCTGTATGTAATAAACATATTACAAATGTCAAAAAAAAGAAATCAAAGAAAAGTTGAACAAATGGGATTGCATGAATCATGAGAGCTTCTGCAAGGCAGAGGTCATAGCTAGCAATATCAATAGAAAGCACACGTTCTGGGAGAAGATCTTCATGAGGTATAAAACGGACAAGGTCTTATATCTAAAATGTACTTAGGACTCAAAAAATTAAATCCCCAAAAGCAAATCCTCAAAGAAACAACTGCTCGATAATTAAGTGGGCTATTAACTTAAAGAGAGACTTCTCTGAAGAGGAAATAAAAATGGCGATTAGACACATGAAGAAATGCTCAACTATTCTAGCCAAAAAAGAAATGCAAATCAAGACAACATTGCGTTTGCACCTTACTCTAGTTAGAATGGCTATAATCAAGAAATTTATTTTTTTTCTGTTGATGTGGTGCTGAGGAATCCAACCGAGGGCCTCATTCATGCAAGGCAAAGCACTCTACTATTGAGCCACCTTCCCGGTCCCTAATCAAGAAATTTAATAACAACATGTTGGAGGGGATGTGGCTAAATAGGAAGCCTATTTCATTGATGGTGGGAGTGTAAACTTGTTTAACCACTTTGGAATGCAGTATGGAAGTTCTTCAAAAAACTCCATGTAAAGTTACCCTGTGTCCCAGCAATCCCACTTTTGGGCATTTAGGCATTTACCCAAATCATCACAAACAAGGTCATACCATAGTTGCCTGTGCAACCATGTTTATTGCAATATTATTCACCATAGCTAAGATATGGAACCAACCTCGATGCTCCTCATTTCATGAATGGATCAAGAAAATGTGATACAATCACACACACACACACACACACACACACACACACACACACACACACACACACAATGGAATTCTATGCCTCCATTAGAAAGAATGAATGAAATTGTCACATTTGTTAGGAAATGGAAAGACTTGGTAAATATTATATTAAGTGAAGTAAGCCAGGCCCAAAGAAACATACATCCCATGGTTTCCCTTGTTTGCAAGGACTAGTACATGTCTAGGACAAGCATAGAAGATCAAAGGCTATGGACGTATAACCACAAAAGATGACATTAAGTGAAAGGAATCCCAAGTCAGACACACAAGTGATTTTTTCTTTCTTGTTTTTGTTTTTAATATACTTATAATGCGCTATGTGATTCTTTTGTAAGTTCATCCCTCCATGGTATAATCCCTGTTTTCATTGTATTTGATTCAAGTGTTCTGCATTTTTATATACATTTTTGTAATTTGGGGAGTGGAAAGGTTATAGCAGAATGCTGAAATGGGGATGCAGGTTGACCCATTGTGATGATGAGATGTACAGGACACTGTGTCAAAAATGAATTTACAATGTCGGGTAGGGGTGAAGGAGGGAGGAGTTGGAGAGTTGTGGAGGGAAGGGGTAGTAGGGGAAAAACAAAGGAGGAGGTAAAAATGCTCAATAGGAAATGTACTCATTACCCTACTCATGTAACTATATACCCTCTGTATATTATCTTTACAATAAATAATATAAAACTCTCTTCTTGGTATAGAATTCCAGTGCTGCCCTCGGCATTGCCTTTTTTGTCTTTTCTGGCTGTGGTTAGGTCCATCTGCCTAGTGGATCAGTAGTCTTGGTCCTGAAGTGGGACTTGGATTATCCAGTGATGGTTGGAACTAGGCCAAGGACATGACAAAACCATTTCCAGGGCATGGCTTTTTCATTCCCCGCCGCTATGAAACTAGGATTGCAAGCAGAATGTCTCTGAATTTGACTCCAGAAAACAATCACTGAACCAAAAGGCAAGGTCACAAAACACCTCCCCTCCTCCCCCCATTCCCGCCTTTCTTCCTCCTTGGTAAAGTGCAAAATAATTTTACAGGTTTTGGCAAACACACAAATTGCCTACCACCTCCCCTATTAAACTAGGTTTAAAGTCACTAAGTCATGTAAACTGATAATGCCGCACTCATTATTCTGGACAACAACTTCAGGTTGTTTGATGCTTTAATTAGTTGTTGTTGGTGGTGGTAAGTAGGAGGGCCTGAACTCTGGGTCTGGTTGCTGTACCTTAATGCTTCAATTCTTTAAATTTTAGTTTTGTCAGTCCTGGGGTTTAATCTCAGGGAGTTAACATATCCCTGAGTTCTTCAGCTCAAGTGAAGCCCTCTACTACTTGAGCCACAGTGCCAATTCCTGTTTTCAGATAAGTGTCTTTCAGACATTCTTGCCAGGGTTTGCTTTGATCAGTGAATTTTTAAATTATATTTCTTCTATGTATTTATTGGAATATTGCACTTTATCTGAAATTTAAAGTTTTCTGTAAAACTTTGTCTTCAAGTATGCAATAGTATTAAATATTACATTTACAATCTATTCTGTAGCAATACATTTAGAAATTATTATGTTAAGATGAAAATCTTGTTGATTGTAGAAAAATCCTATTAAAGTCCAAATGGGAAATATGCTCATTTCAGCAGCCTTGAGTCTCCTTCGTATTTATTTATTTATTTATCTATTTATTTGTGAAAATACTATACAGAGGGATAACAATTACATGGGCAAGATAATGAGCACATTATTCATCAAGCATTGTTGCCTCCTCCTTTGTTTCCCCTTCCCATCTGTTCTCATCTGCGCCCCTCCCCCCCCCCCCCCCCCCGGGCTCTCCAGACACCCCTTTGCCTGCCCCCCACCCTCGCCGGGCAAGTTGTAAAGTTCGTTTTTCTTTTCTTTTTTATTTATTTTTTTATATTAAGAATACCAACAGATGAGTTACAATTACATGGGCAAGAGAATGAGTACATTTCTTATCAAGCATTGTTGCTGCCTCTGCCTCTTTGTTTCCCCTTCCCATCCCTTTCCATGCTACCCCCCTCTCCCCACCCGATCCTCCCCACACCCCCCATCAAAGCTGTAAAGTTTGTGTTTTGACCTAACGACTTGTAAATCTCATTGTTGCAATGGGTCCACCTGTATCTCTAGTTAAAAGATTAGTTTTTTCCCTTTCCCTCCACAAATTATACCATCAAATACCGTGAAAGCAGGGGCTATACTGTAGGGGAGGGACATACAAAGCAATATAGAAATCATCTTATAAATATGTTAGAAACAATCGCAAGAAAAAAAATATTGAATCCTTATCTTGTGGTTCATTTCACCCAACACCAACTTGTCCGACCTTTTCTGCTTGTCTCAGACATATACTGGTTATTGAAAATAAAGGAAACCATGGGACCTATGTTTCTTTGGGACTGGTTTACTTCACTTAATATAAATTTTTCCAAGTCTTTCCATTTCCTAACAAGTGGGGCAATGTCATTTTTTCTGATGCAGGCATAGAATTCTATTATGTATATATATACCACATTATATTGATCCATGCATCTACTGAGGAGCATCTGGGTTGGTTCCATATTTTAGCTATGGTAAATAATGGTTCAATAAACATAATTGTGCAGGAGCTTTAATATGGTCTTGTTTGTGACCTTTTGGGTAAATACCCAAAAGACGGATTGCTGGGCCATATGGGAGCTCTACGTGGAATCTTTTGAGGAACCTCCATACTACTTTCCAAAGTGGTTGAACACGTTTACATGCCCACCAACAATGCAATAAATTTCCCTTATGCCCACATCCTCTCTAGCATCTGTTGTTATTAGAGTTCTTCATTATAGCCATTCTAACTAGGGTGAGGTGGTATCTCAATGTTGTTTTGATTTGCATTTCTGTTATGGCTAGACAGATTGAGCATTTCTTCCTGGGTCTATTGGCCATCCTTCTTTCATATTCAGAGGAGATTCTCTTTATGTCTTTAGCCCACTTATTTATTTGGCAGTTGTTTCTTTGAGGATTTGTTGTTGGGGGATTTAATTTTTTTGAGTTGCAGGTATATTTTAGATATGAGATCCTTGTCTGTTGTAGTGAAGAGCTTCTTTGCCATGCAGAAGCTCTGCAATTTCATGCAATCCCATTTGTCCAACATTTCTTTGATTTGTGTAATTCTGGGTCTCTATTAAGAAAATTTCAGCCTGTGCAAAGGAGACCTACTGTTTCTCCTATTCCCTTCTTTAATGTTTTCAGAGTGTCTGTTTGACTCTGAGGTTTTTGATCCATTTGAAGTTCATTCTGGTGCAGATGATGTATAAAGTTCTAGCTTTAGTTTCCTACAAGTTGTTAACCAATTTTGCCAGCACCATTTACTGAAGAGATTGTGTTTCTTCCATTCTAATTTCTTAGCTCCCTTATTGAACATTAGATGTCTATAGGTCTATAGGTTCATTTCTGGGTTTTCATTTCTAGTCCATTGGTCCTATGGGTTGTTCTTGTGAGAGAAGCAAGCTGTTTTAATTACTATGGCTTTGTAGAAGAGTTTGAAATTTGGTATTGATATTCCTCCAGCACTGTTGTTTCCGTTAAATATCGTTTTTGCTATTCGAGGTATTTTATAGTTCTGTATGAATTTTTGGATTGCCTCTTCTTTTTACTAAAAGAATGAGGCTGGAATATTGATAGGTATCATATTGAATTTGAAGATAGCCTTGGGAAATATTGCCATTTTCACCATGTTGATCTTTCCAATCCAGGAGCATGGGGGTTTTTTCCACTTTCTAAGTTCGGTGCTGATTTCCTTTTTAAGGTTTTCAAAGTTGTCATCATAGAGGTCCTTCTTTTCTTTGTTAAGTCCTAGGTATTTTATTTTTTGTGGGGCTATTACGAATGGAGTTGCTTTCCTGATTTCAGCCATACTTTTCTCATTTTTGACATACAGAAAAGCCATTGTTATTTGAGGGTTAATTTTATACCCTGCTACTTTGTCAAAGTTTTGAATAAGCTTGAATAATTTGGGAATGGAGTCCGTGGGATTCTTTAAATCCAAGTTCATGTCATCTGCCAAGAGGTAGAGCTTCTTCTTTCCCTATTTGGATTCCCTTTTATATTTGAATCTTATCTTATAGCTGTAGCTAGGTATTCTAATACTAGTTTGAAGAGAAGTGGAGTGAGTGGACATCCTTATCTCATTCCTTAGTTAAGAGGAAATACCTTTATTTTTTCACCATTAAGTAAAATGTTTGAAGTAGGTTTGTCATATACATCCTTTATTGTATTGAGGAATGTTCCCTGAATTCCTAATTTTCCCAGAACCTTCATCATAAAGGGGTGTTGGATCTTGTCAAATCCTTTTTCTGCATCTATTGAGGTAACCATGTGGTTCTTATCCTTGCTCTTGTTGATGCGAGTTATTGTATCAATTGATTTGCGTATATTGAAGCAGCTTTACATCCCTGAAATGAATCCTGTTTGATCATGATGTATGATTTTTTGGATGAATTGCGAAAGTCGATTGACCAAAATTTTGTTGAGAAGATTTGCATCAATGTTCATCAAGGAAATTGATCTACAGTTCTCTTTCTTTGATGAGTCCTTGCCTAGTTTGGGGATGAAGTTTAATGATGGCTTCATAGAATGAGTTTGGTAGTGAACTTTTGCTTTCAATTTCATTGGAGACTTGAAGGAGTATTGATGTGAGCTCTGCTTTGAAGGCCTTGTAGATTTCCGCTGTAAAACTATCTGGTTCTGGGCTTTTCTTAGATGAGAGGTCTCTTATTGCTATTTCTATTTCATTGCTTAATATGGGACAGTTAAGATGGTTTAACTCAGTTTAGTTTCAGCATGTCATTATTTGCTAGGAAAAGGTCCATTACTGCAAACTTCTTAAACTTACTAGCATACAGTTTTGAGAAGTATTCCCTTATAATGTACTGAATCTTGGTTGTTTCTGTGGTGATGTTTCCATTCTCATCTCTGAGTTTATTTATTTCAGTGTGTTCTCTTGTTCTTCTAATAAGATTTGTTAAGGGTCTGCCAATTTGTTAATTTTTCAAAAACCAACTCTGTTTTGTTGATTCTTTCTATGTTTTTGGATTCTTATTTATTTAATTTTAATTTAATTTTAATTATTTCTTTCCATCTACTGGATTGGGGTTTATCCTGCTGCTCTTTTTCAAGGAGGCTCAGATGTCTCACTAAATTGTTGGTTTGAGATCACTCCAATTTGTTGATGTAGGAACTCAGAGCTATAAACGTGCCTCTGAGTACTGCATTAGCTGTGTCCATTTTTGTTGAATATTACAAACATTTGAATTTCGTTTCTGATCTCTTCCATGACCCACTGGTGATTCAACAGTGTGTTGTTCAGCCTCCATGTGTTACAGGACTTTCATTGGTGGCTTTTGGTGTTGAGTTCTAATTTTATCCCCTTGTGGTCTGAGAGAATGCTAGGTATAATTTCAATGTTTTTGTATTTGGACAAGTTTGGTTTGTGACCAAAATGTGGTCTATTTTGGAAAAAGTTCCCTGTGCTGCTGAGAAAAATGTGTATTCTGATGTTGCTGGGTGAAATATTCGGTAGGTGTCTGTTAAATCTAGGTGATCTATGCAGTTTTATATCTGTGGTTTCTCTGCTGATTTTTTGCCGAGTTGATATATCTAGTGGGCAGAGTGTGTGTTAAAGTCCCCAACAATTAATATCTTGGATCTATGGGAGATGTGAGAAAAATTAGAATTTCTTGGATAAATTTGTGTGCTCTTGTGAGGAATAGATTTTAGAATTGTAATATCCTCCTGAAGGAGAGATCTCTTAATAAGTATATAGCGACCTTCTTTATCTCTTCTCACTAATTTTAATTTGAAATCTATTTTATCTGATATTAGGATTGCAACTCCTTCCTGTTTATGAGGCCGTTTGCTTGTTAGATTTTGTTCCAGCCTTTCACTTTCAACATGTGTTTGTTTTTATGAGAAAGTTGTGACTCCTGAATGCAGCAGACAGAAGGATCTTTTTTTTTTTTAAATCCAAGTAGACAGTCTATTTTGCTTAATTGTATTGTTAAGTTTGTTAATGTTGGGAGATAGTACTGAGAGATATTTGGGAGTTGCTGCCATTTTATGCACCTTCTTGGGGGCTGTGCCAACTGGGTTATTCCTACGGTTCTTGGATTCTCAATTTGGGTGCAGTTTCTTAGCCTTTATTGTGGTCCTGTTGGTTTTCTCTGTGTAGGACATCTTTAAGTAACTTTTGTAGGGCTAGTTTGGTAGAGATATATTGCTTCACTTTTTCTTTGGTATGGAAAGTTTTTATTTGTCCTTCAGTCATGAAGGAGAGTATAGCTGGGTACAGTTTTCTTGGTTGATAGTTGTTTGTCTTTAGGGCATGGCATACATCATTCCAGGCTCTTCTTGCTTTAATTGTCTCTGCTGAGAAATCTGAGGTGATTCTACTTGGTTTCCCTTATAGGTGATTGATCTTTTCACCTTGACAACTTTAAGGATGTTTTCCTTGGTCTGAATTGATCCTGTGGATATTATAATGTGGAGTTGTGATGTCTTGTTTTGGTCTGGTCTATTTGGGGTTCTAAAAGCTTCTTATATCTGAATAGGCCTATCTTTTTGCGTGTTTGGGAAGTTTTCTGCTAGGAACCTGTGAAACAAATTTCTTAGATCATTAACTTCTGTTTCTAGGTGCTCCCCTATACCTATTATCATCAGATTAGGCTATCTGATGGTGTCTTCCAAATGTTGAAGAGGTCTATCATATTTCTTGGATTTGTCTTAGATAGTTGTGTTTTCTTCCTCTATAATATATAGGCTGTCTTCAATCCCCGAGTTTCAGTCTTCTTCATGGTCTAACCTATTTTCAAAATTTCTACTTTGTTTTTTTTAATTTCTTTTCCTTCTAATTGGTCGGCTTTGATGGCTTCAAATTCTTTTTTGGAGCTTTCTTTTAGATCTTGTATGAATTTGTTTACTTCCTTAATTTCGTGTTCAGTGTTTATTCACAAATCACTTAATTGATTGGTTATGGTTTCCTTGGACTCTCATTCCTTCTGTTAGGCTCCATTCAACATTCCCTTTCAGGTCTCCCTGACTTCTTTCAGCTGTCTTTTAATGGCTTCCAAGAATGCCTCTATTTGGTGTGAAAGTAACACAAGTTTTGTGCTAGAACACTATTTTAAGTCAAGCATCAACCAAACTCCTTTAGTTGCACAATCAAAAGTCGACAGATACAAACAATCTATTTCAACAGGTACAATCTATTCAACGTAAAACAACAATGTATTAATGGGGTAAGAACAGCAAAGTAGAATTTGGCATACCAGAAATTAGTTTTAGGGAGAAAAGTGGGGAAAAATATGATT
The DNA here is from genome assembly GCF_019054845.1 of Dipodomys spectabilis. Taxonomy (NCBI): domain Eukaryota; kingdom Metazoa; phylum Chordata; class Mammalia; order Rodentia; family Heteromyidae; genus Dipodomys; species Dipodomys spectabilis. Next base: position 1,673,923 of record NW_024871098.1, on the reverse strand, counting down.
AGAGAGATGTGGAAAGGTAAAAGGAGAGTGAAATTAACCAAGTCCTAATCTCAAAGAAGAAAATGGATTGGACAAAATGATAGGAGAAAGAGAAGTGAAAGTAAAAGAGGCAAGAAAAAATGGAAAAACAAAAATTTAAATTTAAAAAGTAAAACACAAAAATGATGCAATTTTAAAGAAGAAATATTGAGAGAAGAATGGGAATACGATGAGAGGAGGGGAAGAGTAGAAAGGAGATATGAAGAACTAAAAATACTTATAATAAAAATAAAAAATAAAAAATCATTTTAATATTATATATATATGGTATTATGAGATAATACTGTAATTAAGGAATTTAAGCCAGAGATTTTTTTAAATAAGTAATAAATTTCTGGATTCATCGTGTAAACAATGTGGAATAAGGTCTAATAATCAATGAAGGGTATATCTGAGGATGAGCAGAACAGCAATTAAGTTACCCAAAAAAGAATGAAGAGAAGAAAAAGTGAAAAGAATGAGAAAGAAAGAAAGGAAAAGGATCAAAAGTTCAATAGAGATAAAATAAAAATACAAAAGTGCACACACATATACACCAAAAATAAAATTTCTAAAAACAAAACAAGATTAATAGAAAACAAATTTTTTAAAAAAATAACAAGTTAATAAAAAGGTACAAAGAAAGTGTTCTTTGGGGGGGGGGGGGTGTTGAAAGGGAAGATCCTGTATCTCCCTTGTGTCCATAACTAGTCTCTTGGTGGAGTCTCTGGTCTGCTTTTGGTGTTTGGTTTTCCTGTGGCTTGATTGGTTTCTTAAGTTAGTTTATTTAGCAGGCAGAAAAATGGTCTGCTTTACCCAGAATTTTGTGATCCCCCTCCCACGCTAGTTCAGTGGGAGGGAGATCTGCTTTGTTTCTCACAAAAGAGGGAGTTGGCTGTTTCCTCTTGATTGGAGATGCTGTGATGAGGCTAGGTTCTGGGTAGAGTTGAGGCCTTTCAGCAAACAGTAGCTTTGCCCTGAGGGGCTAGCTTCTGAGACACTCACAGAGCCCAGCATGGAGCCATTCTCAGGGTTTATGTTTACTGAAATTCAATTGATTGTCTAGGCTGCTATAGGGAGGGGAAGCCTCTGGCTCTGTTTACCCAGTGAAGAAAGACATTCCTCTGGGGGCAGAGTTTTCACTGCTTGGGCTGGGTGACTTTCTCCTGGGTGGAGCTGAGCCTGGCAGGTCATTTCAGGTTCCTCTGACCTGCTAAATGACTCTTTTGTTTTCCTCCAAGGCCTGGGTTGGAGCTATATTCCCAGCTGGGCCTTTGACAGTATCAAAGATGGAGATCTCAGGTAGTGGCACAGTGGGGAGAGGGAGGGGGAGGGGAGCCATGCCTCCTCTGCTCCCTGAGAAGGTGTTATTATGTAAGGCTTCTACTCATGCCAGTGTCTTGGTTCCTGGGTCGTCTCTGGTCTGTGATCTGCAGGATGAAGATACCTGCTCCTTGTCAGTTCTTGCTGGTGTTGGGTAGAATCTGATCATTTGCTGTGTCTGGCACATTTGTCCAGGACTCTCTGTGTTGTAGGTGTGGAAGCAATGGCCACTGCTACCACCGCCACTGCTACCGGCAAGTGCTCAAATCTGTTTCCTTGCCTGGATTTCCCCTTTCTGGCAAAACTCTTTGTACTGGGATGGCACACTTGGTGTTATTCTCCCGCCTAGGACTGTTCACTGAAACACTAATACTGCTTTCTAGGTGAGGGCTTCTTTAGCCTCCAGGTTCTGCTCTGCCATCTTCCTGGAACTACTCCTCTTTTTTTTCTCTCCAGTATATTTTCTTGTTTTGGAACAAATGTCATGCACTGTTTAACCATTCAAAAGGAAGCGTATTCCATTAATTTAATAGAAAAGGAATGCAGCCTGCTTTCATCTCAAGGAAACTTTGAGTATAATGTTAATCTCATAATTCACATCATTGAATTATCAAAGTCGTATTTATAATTTTTTGTTAAACTATTCATTAATGTTTTAAATGTTTTAAAAGCTAGTAATTCAAGAAAACACATTCTATTCTTCCAAGATTCCATAGTGAAGAATTTGTCTTTTATCATAGCCCTTACCACTGATCCCCTCCCTTCAAACTTGTAGCTTTATTCAGTTTTCTTGTTCCCACTTTCATTTTGGTACTAGCACGAATAATCTCCTTGTAGTATTTGACAATGAAATTCCATTTGTTGTTAGAGAGCTCAATACATATTGCCAAAGGCAGACCCATAGGCAAATAATAGAGCATAAACTATTGAATATCATTAATGTGATCCTATGCAACTATTCCATCAATTAATATAAATACCACAAAGTGTGCATCTTCATATAATTTTTAAAATACAATGTAGTTACACATCATATGTCATAAAATAATTCAGACCACTGATAGAAGAGACTAAGCTCAACCTTTTGCATTGTTCCCAATACTATTTACAAAATTTTCTTTCTCATTAACTTTCACTGCAGGGCCTTCTTTCCCTAGCAATAAGTTATAAGTTATGTCCTTGGATTTTAGTCAACTTTGAGTAAGCTGTTTTCTTTCCACAACTAGTTAGTCCCTCACGTTAAATACCTGAGGAATAACTTGTTCCAATATGCCTGCAAGAGGAGTATCCAAGGCAACTGTCTGTGCCCACTCTTCCCTTAATTTGTTTGGGAATGCAGTATCATAGACAGGGGAGAAACGGGTTTCAAGGTTCAGGTGGCTGGAACCCTGGTGTTATGAATTATGGGTAGCAGAAAAGAGTAGTAGAAACTAGGATACCAGGTAAAGGTTAACTGTGACTGTAATTGCTGAGGTCCAGTGTCAGGAAATTGGTTAGCAGCAACAGCTTTGCAGGGGTTGGGGTAGGTAACACAGGTATCCAGAACTGTTTAGCAGGGACTAGGAAGCATAGACAAAGTGAAAGAGTAAAAGTTGTGACCAGGGTAACAAGGTCATGGGTGTGCAAACTGGGTAGCCAGTACTATGGTAGAAGCAATTGGCATGGTGTCCTGATGTGGTGCAGAGCTCTGGGTGTACTTGTCCAGTTTTGGCTGTTAGATCTTTAGGGAAACTACCTCTAGCAGCTCATTATCAGCTTGTTGTGTTCAGGCATGTGCCATCTATAAATGTCTAGTCCAAGTAGATTGCATTCTTTGACACCAGCTATAGGATCTTTGCCCTAAGCATCCTGAGAGACCACACTCCACAATGCTGCAGAACAGCCTCCAAATAATGAGTTGCAATCACCTCATACAACTCTTGCTGCTACTCTCCAATGTCAATGATCATGGTAGCAAGGAATCTGAGATGTGCTCAGCCGCAGTGCTCTGGGAAGCTACCAATTCGCCCTGTCTTTCTGGGAACTCCCTAGAAATGGGCAAGAGCACTTGTTGATGTTCTTCCAACTTTTCTCTGTGGCTCAGCACAACCAGACTGTTGTACCTCAGATGGGATACTTTGATGTCCAGGTGGCCTCAAATGTGCTCTATCTTCTCTCTCTAGATGCTCTTCTGCTTCAGCTGCCTCTCCTTTCCCTTCCACGTAGCTCGCTTCATCTCCACATCCTTTGAATTCTGCTTTATATCAACCTGTGGCTTTAACACCAAGCCTTTCCACTTTCTCATCTACCTCTCTAGCTGTGAATCTGGCACAACAAGTAACTTCTGTATCTGTTTATCAAGATTTGAGCTGGAATCTAGGAGGTACTAGCTAACTGAGAACATGGGGAGCTTCCTAAATACTCCCCTGCCATTCACTGCTCATTGAGAAAGATGCAAATGTGTTCTGGTCAGTCTCTCCTTCTCCATTTCTGGTGAATAAAGTGAAGTCACAATGGACCTACCAGACAGCTGCTATGTCAGCAAGTGACCAAACTAAAGACAATATAGTGAGGGGTACTTATCAAGAGTAGTAGGACAAATGCACATATTTGTGTATATTACTAAGGGCTTTCATCAAACTAGTTATTTTATGTCCAAAATGGCAGACCAATGTTAGGCTCTCCCCGAGATCTTCCTGTTCTGCAAGTCCTGAGGTCTCCAACATACAACTCAGACCTAATGACATGGGTGAACAAAAAAGTAAGGGAGTATGGATTAGTATTTTTAAGGTGTGGTAAGTTTTTGTCTTGTCATGACCACCATGAAATCAATGTCCTTTTTCTGACCTTCATCCTATCTCTTTATTTGGCATAATTGGCAGATTTCTTAGTGTGTCGTTTTCTCCTGTTACTTCAGTTTACAAGTTAAAACATTAAGCATGCCAAACCAGGGGTTTCCATTGTCCTAGTAGATGTTTTGTCTTCTAGGACCTTCCTTCCAGGTAACTCTCTGTTTAGCATATTGCACAATGCCCCAATCAATGAAATAATTTTGAGCCTAGGAGAAAATCTCCATTTGTAAAGCAGTACACATAAGAAGGAGATGATGCCCCACACTCAAATGCTCCAGGAAAACAGAGTGTAAGGGTGTCTACACAGTTTGGAATTAGGATTCTGAGGGGTGGGAAGGGATGAGTTTAGATAGGAAACCTAGAAGTAATTATAAGTTTCTGAATGTCTAACCTTATTTCCTTCTGCCACTCAGACCCAATTCAGGAAGTGGTAGAATGTTTATGATCACAAAAAAGAGTTTTTAATCCCGGGCCCAAACTCTATGTGTTCTTGTTACATCGTCCCACCAGCTCCTGATGTAAATTATCAGAAGGGCAAAGGGGAAAGGTGACCCCTGCTCAGGAATATAAATGGAGCTTAAAAGTAACTGCAATCTCTGACTTTCTATTTTGAAGGTAAGATAAAAGGCAGTTTGAGTTTCTACGAAATCAGTTTCTAGGCTCTATTGTTCCTTCAGAACTTCTTTCCTTCCTTCTGTGTTTTGAGAGCAACAGTTAGTAGTGCTTCTATCTCTTAGGGACAATCCTTCTCTTCACACAATGCTTAAAGTAGACAATAGGTGGGAAGCTGCCATTAAATTTAAAAAGCATGAAATAGCACACCATAAGTGCTTTCCCTGAATTCCTGGACCTAACAAGTTCCAAATTCTGAAGAGAATGTGATTATGTGTGAGTACTAACAACCTCCACTGAATGGTGAGCTTAGAACACTTTTCCCAAGGCAGGTTCTGTCCAGGTTATTGGGATGGCTGAGATCTACTGGATCAATGAACTTACAGACCATGCAAGACAGAAAAATCTAAGAGATTTAGATCCCAAAAAGAAACTGGACCAAGAAGACAAAACTTATCATTGCTGAAAAAGGAGGAAGACTTAACTAGGAGAATGTCCCTCTGAATACAGATATGGGTATAATTATAACAAAGTTCTAGGTTATGGCTCATCAGTAGAAACTATTAAGTCAAAACTCACTAAAGCTAAAAATAAAACTTATAAAATTAACAAAAAACTATTTGGATTTCAGTACTAACATCTGTTTTAAGGAGTGTGATTTTGGTGTGTGTGTGTGTGTGGTGTCTGAGATTATGTATGGGTGAGCATTAGTTCTTAAAATCATCATACTGTCAATATTCTTTAGATTTCCCATTCATGTCTGGTGGCATTCTAGCTCTACCACGTGAAACACAATTCTCGCTTTCTTCTGGTTAAATGGAGATAAACATGTAATGGATATGTCAACCTGGGTTGGTTTCAAATGATGATATTCAGATCTTACTCTCTGGAATAGGTAATGTATAAGAGTGAGCCAGTATTGTCAGCCCAGTATTTCCAGTGACTTACATAATATTTCTGAATCTCAGTTTCTTCCTGTGTGGAAAGTGAAAAGAATTACTGTGTGGACCTTAGAATCAGGTGGGAGTTATGACTGGGTGTAGGAAGTATATGTGTTTGGGATGTGTGTACAGAGCCTGACACTCTCATAAAACTATTGATGTTTATATTGAAATGTATTCCAGGAATTGGAAACAAGAGGGATTTTTCTGTTCTAGTTTACTCTTTTATGGCATTGAGGGAACCAGAGATAGTCAAGGAGAAAAGGGAAACAAATGCAGCACTTGTACACTGTAGCTATTGTGTTCACAATGAGCTATACCACTGTGGACAGGGACAGGAGGGATGGGATTGTCAAACAAGAAATGAACTCATTACCTGACTTACAAAATGGTTATCCATATAACAATTTTAAAAATATAATAACAATTATAAAAATCGAGGTTGATGATTCTCTCCTCCAGTTTTTGTAGGTGCCCTTAAGACTCAGGCCCACCAATGGAGTTTTTGAAGGTCAATATATATGATAATTAATATAAAGCCATAATCTCTTAAGAAATGTTATAACAAGTATTTCATTCTTAGTACTGGTTTCTCTTTGAGTAGCAATTCTATATGTTGTTGGCAGAGCTAATGTTTTACTTTCTGGTTTTAATATTTGTTAGGTGTTGAAATCCTTCTTAAAGATTTGCAACAGAGTTCTGCTGTGTCTTGGCACCCTGCCCCTAACTAAAATGGTAATCAACTTTTGAAATTCATGTACTTAAGTATGAGTTTTATTTATTTAATTTGCTGATGATGGTGAACTGTCGCTGTCCTTCAGCTCTTCAGCTCAAGACTGCTCTAGCACTTGAGCCAAAGTACCTCTTCTAGCTGTTTCTGCTTAGGTGGTGCTATGGAATCAAACCCAGGGTCTCGTACATTCAAGATAAGCTGTCTACCACTTATCCACCTTCTCAGCTCCCATAAGCGGTATTTTTGTGCTAAGGTCTATCAAGCAAATCACTGAGCAAATGTATTCATTCACCACTAGACATAATCAAAATTATGAATTATCTGATATTTTAATGAATAAAACTGTTATCATTGTTACTAGGAATTGTTTGTCTCCCCATGCTGTAAACATGGAGGACTATTTTAAACTAAAACTAAAAAAGTAATTTTAAGGTCTTGATGCTAACAAATGTGTCCAGGTGTTATTACACTAAACAGAGAATTCAAAATGACTTTTCTTCATAAATACAGAGATTAAAGGACTTATAATACTTATTTCAAAATGCAAATTAAAGGGAAAATCAGTCAGGAGATAAAATTTATATTGAATGTTAATTTTTGAAGAGGAAAAGAAGATATTAGATGGCAGACTAAAGACAAAACACTATCAGAGCCCTTTATGCTGAATTATAAAAAAAGAAGCTTTAATTGAAAAATTGAGCTGGAATGTGCACATCAGGCAAAGGCAAGCAATCAGAGCATACCACCAACAAAAACGCCATAATGTATACCTCAGAAAAAGGAAACAAGTGCAGACCAGGGCTCAAAATCCTTATCCTTTATTTCAATGATACACATATCCCCCCCTACACACAGACGCACAATCACACACATAAACACACACACGAACACACAAGAATATATGCAACAGCTCAACCTACTCACTTCAATTCAACATGAATCAAAGATCTTCCTGTAATATTTGAAACTTTAAAAGTTTCAAGTCTTTTAAGTAATTGATAACAGATGCTTAAGCAATTATTTTCTGAATAGACTCTGCTATAGAAATGAGAGTTCAAGATGGTTATAACTACTTAAACATCTTTGAATCTCAAAAGAATTAAACAAGAGACAATCCAAATTTTGGGACTATATTTCTACCAGCTATTCTTCAAAGGCTTAATAAGAGGTTGCAAAATCCAAAATTAAATATCAAATTAATACAACTAATATTTGTGTAAGCAAAGTGAAAGACACTGATCAGTGACCTATGCTGCCTCCATTTCTAAGCCGGCTGCACATTGTGGAACCTTTGATTCTACTGGGCCAGGCCCACAGTTGTCTTCCCCAGAGCAGTAGCCCTGCTGGGGTTGGCACTGGGAGCTGTGTGGAGAAGAGGGGAGGTCTCGGAGGCGGCCAAGCTGGGATTGGGGATGGGGGTAGTAGGGAGAGTATGGGAGGCCCTGGCAGAGGCTGGTGAAGGGAGGAAGGAGGCAGTAGGCCAATGACTCGGGAAGCAGCAGCCCCAAAGGCAGCTGGGTTCTGGAGAGTGTCTGTGAGGTGTGGAGTTTGGTCCCGGGGGCCTCCTGGCTGGGTGAGGAGAGGAAGGAGTCTCAAATCCGACCCAAATAGGCAATGAGAAATGAGACAACCAGTGGCTGAAGAATTTCAAGAAAAAAGGCAGGGACTTGTAGGTAAACTCTGGGGGTGGGGAGGGCAGCAGTGCTGAACCAGTGATGGTCATGCCTCTCTGGAGGCACTTGAAGTGAGTGAGGGCCAGCGCTGCTGTGCACTAGGCCTCACTCTCGCCTTGAAGCAGGCACCAGGAATCACAGGCACAGCTTCAGCCTGCCTCACAGAGCTGGCCTGCCATGAGTGCTGGGGACTGGGCAGCTGCTGGGAGGTTAGGTGCAGCAGGACAGAGGAGAATGGCTGGTGGGTACTGCTCCACCCTAGCCAGGTACAGATCCCCTGGGGAAGTTCTGGCTCTGGATCAGGACCAGGGACTGTCCCCCAGAGAAGTGGCTTCTGGGGATTTGCGTGTTGCCTGATATGTGTGGGCTGGGAAATACCTTAACATGGCCAAGGAGTCTCCACAGCTAGGCACATTTGCTCCTGTGCCTCTCCCATCTTCTGGATTCCCAGTGTCCTCCTGCCTCGTGCCATGTCCAACTACAGGAGTAAACTTCTCCAGGCCTCTAAGAGGCCATCCTGGAGATGCTCACAGGGCTTCCCACGTCTGGTTCACCATGCATGCAGGGCTCACAGGGTGCTATCCTCCAGGCAAAGCGTACCCCAATTTCAGCTTAGAAGAGGGAAAAGCTTCATTGTCCCAGATACAGCTGCCCTTGGGGTTCTCTGTGTACACTAGTCTTGTGCTGAGATAACGATCCCCAAAGACCGCCAAGGAGCCATTTCCGATGTGAGCACACGAGGGTCATTTATTGCAAGCTCGAGCATGGACTCACAACTGTCAGCATCACAGTGGGTCAGAGTTGAGAACTCTGAATCTTCAGTTAGGGTTTTTATAGGGCATAGGGCTGAGGTAAGTGGGTTCATAGCTTGTCAGTTACATGATTGGTTGACATTTAATGAGCTAATATTGTAACAATATTTTTGGCTAATATGTGTAAGCTTAGCAGTAAAAAGCAAATTATGTTAAATATGGAATCTTAAGAAACATGTGTACCTTTAGGTACCTTCCTGTCATCGGCTGATGGCTATTGCTAGGGGAGTTATGGGAAGAATGTTATTGGGACATTTCATGGTGTTTCCAGGAACCTGAGTCCTAACTTTCAGTAAAAGTCTTTACAATGGGTACTTTCAGTAAATGCCTTCACAATGTATACTTTCAGTATAGGCCTTCATAATGGACTAAGTCCAAAATGGCTATATTTTGGCTAAGGTCTCCCACTTGGGTGTGTGTGTGTGTGTGTGTGTGTGTGTGTGTGTGTGTGTGTGTGTGTGTGTGTGTGTGTGTGTGTGTGTGAGAAAGTCAGACACAGCTGAGTTTTGGTGCAAAACACTTCTTCCCTTCAGCATTGAGTTTGGTATCTAGTGGTTGTTCCCTCTCCCGGATTCTGAACTCTAAATTTGTTCTTCTATATACTTTTATCTTTAGATCTTAATATTCAGATTCCTAATATCTGCTTGTGAACTTCAGAATTTGCTTCATAAATGGGGTGCTTTTCTTCTAACTTTTATGAAGCCCTTTGCTCTTTTTAAATGCAGCATGTGCTGTGTTAGTGGTTTTACTTAGCCCAGACTGTTGTGGCCCAGGCTGTGACTGTTAGTTCTGAGATTAGTTTAGGCTAATAATAATAGGCTAGTTTAGGCTAGTTTAGGCTAGTCTGTCTAGTGGAAAAAGTTCAGAATCTTTATTGAAACATTTTCCTGGCTGTAAAACCAACAAAAAATTCCAGTGGTATAAATGTACAATCTGTTGATTTTAGTTAATTGTGCACCACAGCAATGAAAAAAATCTTCTTACTGAAGTGATTATTTAGAATGTGGAAAAAAATCAAATATTATAGAACTTAAAAACTGATCAAATAACAAAAGAAAAAGAAAGTCACTGATCAGGAATGCAGTACAAATGTAAGTGTTTAATAAATAAATGAAATATTTGGGATTCTTATCCACATAGTAAATACAAAGGAAAATAAATGGGAAAGTCTCTGAAATCCCATCCTACACACCAGAATAGCTATCACGACTCGAATAAATAAACATCTGGAGAGGTAGAAATAAATTAGGAACTGTATTTGGTTTTGTGGTATTGTAAACTAATGCAACCTATAATGATCATAATGGAATTTTAGACAATACCAAAAAGACACATGTGTTGATGACCTTTACTGCAACCTTGATATATAAAGAAGGAATATATATCAACATCAATATCCATGTGCATGGCAGCAAGAAAGAAAGCTGTGCATTCAACCGAGATGCACAAAAAAGAGGGAATAAAGGAAATATGCTATTCATAACTATAAACATGTTCTGGTATATAAGAAAAGTGAATTTTTCCAATGTCACTGCTATATATTTTTGGAAATATACCTAATCCTAATTTGACAGGTTTCGTGGCTTCTTGTTTTTCTTTAAAAGGGACCTCCATATTGATTTTTAGATGTTGAAGATATCCTATAGTATGTGGATATTAGAAGAAATTTAAATATATCAATGAACACATAAAGGACCATCATATACAGTTTGTAATTTCATCCAATTTTAAGAAGGCAACAATTGGGGGACAAGACAATGTTAGAACCTTAATAACAAAAAAAACAGACATGGAAAAATTTTAGAAATGTGCAACTGATTAGTTCTAATACTAACAAAATATTTTCCTCAAGTTTTAAAAATGAAACAATTAAAATAATACTTAATAACATCAAATAAGTATGCTATGGAAGAAAATGTACAATAGACATATGTTTCCCCATAATTTGTTTTAATTTATAACAAATGGATTAAAAGAAAATGTGATTACATGTCTGAAGATGATAACACATTCAAGTATCATTGATTGAATCCAGCAAAAGAACGTAACAGAGAAGTAGAGAGTAAGAACAACCTGGGGCATGGATTTAGATACTCAGTAGAACATTGTGAGGGAAAAATGTGCTCCATTTTGCTCATCAACATTGAGCTAGGACAGCTACATTTTGACAGAGTACGCGTAATGTAGTCAGAGCAGTGGAGTTACTAATTTAGGCAGTAATTTATTACTTTTATTCCCTAATCTTATGATGTGATTCCCAAATGATGTGAGTGATCCTAGATTTTCTGAGCCCTTTTTTCACCAAAAATTACTAATTCCTTCCCCTGCCAATTATTCTTCTGCTACTCTCATTTCACCTTGTTTCTGAACTCAACTCCTGTGTCCTTTTGGTTTATGAGAAAGAGCTAGAGAAATATGAGGATTGTCTGGAATCTGAGGAACATCCACTCTAGCTTGGAGGATCTGGTAAAAAACCTCCACCTGGGACTCAGAATCAGATATTAATTGACCTCTTTGGAAATAGAGAATCTCAATCCCTCAGGCAGGATTCATCATTCCTTGACTTTCTCTGAAGAGATTTGGTGCTATGGCACAATTCAGAGAATGAGCTTTCCCAACACTCACCACAGCTTTGTCAGGAGGAATAGGTTCAATACTAAAAGTGATCTCAGTCCTCACAGGGCCAGTCAGAAGCCAAAAGATCATATTTTCCTCCTCATCAGGCACCTTCTAGTAGGAACCGAGTCTGGGCAAAGTCTACGATGGAGATAAAGTGAGACTGGGCCTAAGGAGTACACAAAAGAATGATCCTCTCTTTGACTAAAAGTGAGTTGTGCAGTGAGACATGACAACTTCCTTTATATATGAAAATTCAATAGGTGAGTCATCTCACTGCCACGGTGTGGGAGGTCAGTTTCCCCAAAGAAGTTGTTAAATGTTGTGTCTACCAGTTTGCCCTCTAGGCTGTTGTCTCTCCCACCCCTTCCCATGCCAAGAATGCATTGCTTCTTTCAGACACTCAGCTACTTGTCCTGAATCCTAAGCAGGAATATTGTAGGCTATTCTTTGGCAAACCTCTTGGTTTGGAGGTAGAAAAGACCAAGGCTCTGCACATGCCAAGAGGTAGAGAAGGTGAGTATAAGCTCAGATTGGTACGGAAGAACAATCATATTGAAAAAAAATGAAATTAATGGTTGAGTAATGTAGGGTGTATAGCCACTAAATTTAGGTAATTATTAGTAACACATATACAATCATGGATTAGGAAGAAAACAGTGAAGTAGGTTCATGATAACATGGAAAAGACATGGAAAAGATGAGAGTGTGAAGAAACTGTTGGCAGAGGTCTATTTACTATCTGAGGAGTGACCTTGGATAGGAGGCTTTTAGAATAATATCTAAAAGAGAGGGACTTGCTGGGCACTAGTGGCTCACACCTGTAATCCTAGCTACCCAGGAGGGTGAGATCTGAATGTTATGATTCAAAGCAAGCCCAGGCAGAAAGCGCCAGAAGTAGTGCTGTGGCTCAAGTGGTAGAGCGCTAGTCTGGAGCTCAGGGACACTACCTAGGCCCTGAGTTCAAGCTTCAGGATCATCAAAACAACAACAAAAAACAATAATGATAAAAAGAAATAAAAGAAGGACTTAAAGATATGCGATGGAATGATGATCCTGTGTAACTGTCTAGGTAACATAAAAGGAGACAAAATTTGGAGGAAAATGATACCTATTCATTACTAATCAAGGATGCAAAGCAAATGCCAAATTCCTCTTCTCAAAAACTTCCAAACCTGGGCTCCTTGGTTGAGTGATTGCCTTGCAGGCTTGACGCCCTGGGTTCAATTCCTCACCCAGACGTGGTGCTATGGCTCGAGTGGTAGAGCACTAGCCTTGAAATGAAGAGGTGAGGGACAGGACCCAGGCCCAGAGTTCAGGCCCCATGACCTGCCAAAAAAAACCCCAAAAAACAAAAAAAAAAACCTTCCAAACTTATCTTTTCACATAATTGAGGAGAGAGTTTTTATTTTAACAGGGATTCTTATCTAGTTCAAGGTCATCAGAACTTCAGTAGAGTTTTCCTGTTGAGATATAATGCACCTAACTCTGCTGAACTTAATCATGACTAGGAAAGTATGGACATTGATGTGTTTATTATATTTTTCCTTATAAATATATAATTCTGTCAGGTATTATATATAATGTATATTGTACAATATATTATACATTTTATAGTATAATAAATATATTATAATGTAGCATGTATTATATATGAACAGATTTCCTAATTTTAGAGTTAGGAACAAGCAACATATTGAAAGACGAATGCTTGAATCTCTGAGTAATTTCTCTACCACTGGACAATTCCAGGTTTCATTCTTATTACCCAAAGAGCAACATAGGCAAGCAGTGCCCATGGAGGTGTAACTCTGGATTCTGGAAATTGTGATCAGCACATATATATATATATATATATCTATATATATATATATATATGAAATATTGTCTTATACTAGTGAATGTGTAAAACTATAACAGCAGATAATTAAGTCAACATCCATGTGCACACACACTCAATCAAATTTCAAGTATAATAAGTTCTTTTCAGGCTGGGAAAATGGCTCAGTGGTAGAGCTCTTGCCTTGCATGCATGAGGCCCTGGGTTCGATTCCTCAGCACCACATAAGCAAAAGGAAAAAAGCCTGAAGTGGCACAGTGGCTCAAGTGGTAGAGCGCTAGCCTTGAGCTGAAGAGCTGAGGGACAGCACCCAGGCCCAGAGTTCAGGCCCCACCTCCGGACCCCCCCCCAAAAAAAATATAATGTCTTTTCTATGTTCCCTATGCACCTACACAGGGAGTACATGAGTTGCCCATGAATTGTCCTGGGAGTTCTTTATCTGGCTACTGTAACTTCACATCCTTTGTTCTCTTAGTAGCCAGATGTCATGTGTTCAACAACAATACTTGTTACAGGAAAAAGTATCCACCCTGACACACAGAGGAACTTGGATTTCAGAAATGTCACAAATAAGTGGGGGTTGAAGCAGTACTTTTCAAAATTAAATAGATTGCATATTTATTAGAAAGTTTGTCAGAAAAATAAACTTCAGTGCAGGATGAAACACTTGAAGAAAACTACAGTTGAAATTACATATAGCTAGGTGCTGGTATCTCATGCCTGTAATCTTGGCTAATATGGAGGCTGATATCTGAGAATCACAGTTCAAAGCCATCTTGGGCAGAAAAGTTGCCATGAGATACTTATCTCCAATTAATCAATCAAGACTAAATTTGATACTGTGGCTCAATGTTGTACAGAGATAACCTTGAGCCTAAGACCTCAGGAACAGTGCCCAGGACCCAAGTTCAAACTCTGCAATAGAAAATAAATAAAAATAAAAAATAAATTACATATAATTTATTACCAACACTGTATAAGGAAAATATATGACACATGGCAACATATGACTTCAAGTTACAAAGTTCCAAAGCATTTCCTCACTCTTGAGAACTAGGAGTAATCCATATTGAAAAAAAAAAACATGAATGATTTATACCAAATTTCAAAACATACTATATGTTATACAAAGGAAATGCAATAAACATGCATTTCACAATTTAGTAACATCATATAGTATGAAGAATCTGATTAACTGATTCATAAAAATCAATACAATACAGATAAAACATCCAATATCTCAGGGGTCAAATTAGCAGAATAATTTCCATCTATGATGGTTGTTTTGCAAATTATCCAGCCCTATCCATCCCACAATTGCAGAAGGCTTTTCCTGAGAATGTCCAGAAACCTGTCTACTGTGAGTGCTCAATGGAGACCTGGTCCCATTCTCTATTATTTAGACATGTGATAGACTGAATATCTGATAACTTGCCAAAGACACAATTTGGGAATGGCTTCCAGTAATGACATTTTAGTTCTCAGAATAAAATGGTAATTGAAGACAGTGGTAAATTCTACCAGATCCCGGAAAGATTTCTATTATTGTGCTAAAACTGTCCCTTCTACTTACACTTGAACAAACTGCAGCAATTGTCACTCCAACCACATGTCCAAAAAATAGCTTTCCAAATATTGACCTGTTTTCATGTTAGCAAATCAAGACACTCTATTGTGGCCCTGTTTTACTTAAACTATCTGCTCTGGTTTGCCCAAGAGATAGTTGACCTTAAAAATTTCTTAAATTTTAGGTCATCACACAATCACTTCATAGCCCTTAAACATTAAAAATACATATCCATATTAGTCTGCATTACATATTTATGACGGTTTTTCTTCATTTGTCATGTTATACATATTTGTGTATCCCAGGGCTTAGTTCTGTAATCTTCTTTCTCATGAGTGTTACCACTGAGTACATGTAATTATTTCGTTTTTTTTATCTTCAGCTCTGTTCTTTCTTTAATTCAAGTCCTTAATAGCATCATGTCTACTGACAACTCCTAGCTATTGATTTTAACAAATTCAAAAGAACCCAAAGTGAGCTTTGATTCTATCCCTCATTACTATTTGTTTAATTGATAATTCTTCTAGTTGCCTTGTCAAAATATCTTGGAGTCATTTCAGACTGACCTACTATTTCACACCTTATATGTTATGTATGAACAGGTTTTGACAAATTAACTCACAGAATATTTTAGGAACCATAAATATATAGTATATGAGTACTAATACTATGCCTTAAATTCATGGCCTTAGTGTTTTTTTTTTTACTTTTCTTTTGTGCTCAGGCTGTCAGTCTTCCATTTGAGCCACAGGTCCACTTTTAGGTTTTTGGTTCTTAGTTAAAGATAAGTGTCTCATGGTCCATTTACCTGCCCTAGCATGAAACTACGATCTTCTGTTTTCAACCTTATAAATACCTAGATTTAAACGCGTGCACCACTAAAACCACCCCTATTATATTTGAATTAAAAATAAGTTCAAAGAACGAATATTTGTGGTATTTTCAAATCAATATGTTTTCATTTACACATTGCCTTAAAAGGTTTTTGTTATTACAGCTCACTTATCAAGACAGGAATGGAAAAATTCATAACCAAAGAACCTTTGTATGTACCAATGCTCAAGCCTGCTAGCCACAATTTCTTTGCTGGGAAATAACAAAGGATTATATCATCTACAGGGAAAACAAGAGAAAAAGCTCTTCACTGAAGTTGCTGAAAGGCTGATAAGGATGAGGACAAGCAACTTTATCCAGAAAGTATCACAAAGTTTTTGCTGTGGATAAGTGTAGCCAATCTTAGAGGATGATCATAATGATGAGGGGAATATTTGAAGGTGATTACAGAGATGTACTTTCTTGAAGATATATATTTATAGCATAGTTTGTATACTGTTAAAAATGAGACAGTTACGATAGGGATGTTGTCATTCCTTGTATCGTTCACAGTATAATATTAAAACCAGGTTTATACATGTAGTATTTATAGTAATTATAGAATATCACTAATTATGCATATATTATAAATATATCATTTATATGTTATGTAATATAGTATATTACATATATTATGCACACATAATTTAATTTTTCTACTTGTCTGTCCAGGAATTAAACTAGCAATGTCTTTGAAAATGGATAGAAAGTAGGGTCCTTACAATTTCGATTGCAACATAGAGTTTTACCCAATTAGAAGTTATTTATTCTGAATTGGTTTAGAAATGGAATATCAGAATACAATTGAGCTTTCAAAAATCATTATGTAAAAACATGCCAAGGATGGAGTTAAAAAAGTATAACCTGACTCATGTATGTAATTCCAGCTACTTAGGAGCTGAGATCTGAAGATAGCTATATGAATCCAGTTTGAGTGAAATGGCTCAGGGACAACACCCAGTCTGAGTAATGGCAGAAAAATAAATTATGTGACTAAAACATACATATATATTTATTTAAATAAAGTTGTCATTCCTTGTATCCTTCACAGTATAATACTGAAATGTTTAATGCATATATTATTTATAGTAGTGGTAGACTATCAGTAATGATACATATATATGTATATATATATGATATATAAATATATAAATTCTATGTTATGTAATAAAATACATTACATATATTATGCACACCTAATTTATACTGATAACACTAATATCCATTAAATTGATATATGTTTTAGAATAGGGAATAGATTTTTTTTTTGGTACAACAAGGAAGTAAATTGTCACAAAAATTATTCGTTTTGGATTGTATATCCATAGCAATCTATTCCCTGTGTATTGAGGGTACTGATTGATAAAAACCTGTGTTCATCAGCACAGGTGTCTTTGACACCAGGAATAATAAACAGTGGAAGCTGAATGATGTTCATTCAGGTATTTCTTTAGAAATTAAACTGATCTACATTTGGTATGAAGATCACTTATGCTGTCATTATCCACACCCTTTTCATTTAAAAATATTTATATTCTGTATCAATGTTATTGCCCTTATTACCATAATTAGGGAGATAATGTGGATTCATCTGGTCCATAGCTCTTGAAAATTAATGAATGTGACAAAGAATATCTTCAGATATGGCTGGTGGAATTCTGGAGTTGAATTATGGGTCTCAACTGATCAGTCTTAAGAACGTGGGAAATTTGTTTGGGCTTCTTGCCTACTTTTGGTTTTAATAAAATACTTAATTCATTTCCTAACTTGAAGAACACTCATGAGCACTTAAATTACCCTATTGTAGGTTCAGTGCTTGGAATGGTGTCTGCAAATTGTGTAGTAGGTCCCAAAACTTCAGCTTCCATCAACATGGTGAAGTATCCTTCCTGAAGGCCTTAAGAAATATATACCCAGTTGATGTTAATATCTGTGAAAATTTGTCTTTACTAAAAAAATGTCTTATCTTCATATGAAACAATGAAAGCAATGTTGGGGTTGTCCTGTGGCTTTTATTCTGAAAGAGTTTTGCCTAAATATCATTCTTACCCTATTAGTGATAGCAGAAGTATTTTTAGTGCTACCCTTCATATTTCTAGTTCTGTGTTCCATTTGGAATACTATTGTAGCTTCGCTTATAATCCTTATAGGGAATAAATAAACTACAACTGCTGAAGTTTTCAATAGTCAATGCATTACATTTTATGTGCTTAGTATTTTCCTGAAATTATTACCTTTGGATTATATATCCCTAACAAACTATTTTTTTATGATTTCTTTTATGATTTATATCGATTTCTTATGTGGTTCTCATATGACTTCTTAGAGATCCATAAATAAAACAGCTGAGAACAGGAAAAGAGTAGGTAAGAAGTCATAAAAATTACAATACTATTATGGTGCTCTTAATGGCTAAGTGTAAAGAATATGTAATAAAACTGTTGGAAGATTCATTTGTTTTTTTGCTATTCTCTCTCCTTTCTTTGTAGAAAGGTTCTAACTACAATGTTCCAAGTGGTCTGGACCTTTCAAGGCTTGTCTTAGTGACATAAGTGATGGGATTAGGGATATGTGTTCCCATGGTTGGCTTTTAGGAAGTTCACAATATAGCAATACCTATACACATAAAGAAACTTTTGTGAGTGATGTATATTCACTTCCTCAATAGCCACAATGTCAAAACATCAAATTACTAACAACTGGCATCACTAACACCTCCATAAATCAAAAGTAAACTAAAAGCTCTACTTCAAAAACCAACATCTAAGGCAGTGTTGGAAATACAAGAAGAAACATAATACATCTAAAGGAGTGAGTTCTTTAACACTGGCAATGAGCAGGGATAGCTGAATTTTTAACCAGGCTTGAAAGTTCGGGTGTCCAGTAACTATGTGATTAGAGTTGCAGAGTTTACCTTGGTATCAAGATTGGAGGTAAAATTCAAGGCAGATACGTTGCTGCAGTATTGTAGCACGATACACTGTGACCCTTCCTGAGACTGATAAACAGAGAGCAGAAGCTAAGTCATTAAAATTTATAGGAAGGATTCTCCACTGAGAATAATTTCAGGGGGTGATCATTACTCTTGCGTTGAAAATGAATAGCCCATCATTCTACTTTAAGCTCTAGCCTATTTCTGATTTGAGGACAATTATAACATACCACTGTGCCATGAGTGCTGAGCAGTGTAGGTGTATATTACTCTAATATATGTAAAAATCCTTACAGGTATGGAATGGCCTGACCCTGACACTTCATTCTTTGTTGTTGAGTTTCATGGAGAAATGTTCATAATTAGGCAATTCACACTCATCTAAGTCTGACTCAGGCAACTGAGATAAGACATTAGGGTCATCACTCCAGTGACATGGTCTGTGACATGTGAAATAAATGACATAATTCACAATGCAGATGTGTTTCTGAAAATGCATACAATACCAAATACCAAATATACAAAAAGGACAATTATCCATCTCATATTATCAGAAGTAAAGATACTCTTGAATTATACTTACTTGCTAGAAGATCACAGGGTCACTGCTAACGTTTGGTATCTTTCCAGGTGCTCAATCTTCCTCAATCTTTTTGGAGGAAGTGTTTTTCCATAGTTTTTTTTGAGGTGTTCAGAAAATCATTACTGTCACTAACCGCAACCATGGGACAGGAAAGATGATGGGATACCTAGCCAAAGAACTGAGAAATCACAGGAAGTGATAGGAAAGAAGACACCAGAGGACCCCCAGCCTCATTGCCAGCTTCTGGATCACCAAATCCTGCTTAACAAGTTTATATTCCTTCTACTACAAGGGGATTGGTGGTCAGTGGCTATAGGTATGTCCATAAACTAAGGCATTAACCTAGCTTTGGTTACAACTATTAACATGAGGTATTGTTTGTATACATAGTGATAATTGAATCCCTTATTGTTAGGGAGCAGAAGGGAGCAATAGTCATTACATCCATAACACAGACATCCATCTTGTCTCCAAAGTCTTAATCTTTTAGTGTCCCCCAGCTCGAATTTGAATACTCTTGAGGTAATAACTCATACCCCTGTCTTCCCTTGATTGACCTTTCCAGAGCAGAGCTCTCAGCCTTTTGATTGCTCTTTGAGATGTCTTCCCACTCTATCCCTTTCCAGGTTTAACAGTTTGACCCTGGAATCCCTCACAAGTACTGTGACAGATGTATTATTTTGAAAAATATATTTTTTTCTAGGATAGGTTCAATTTTTAAATTTTATTTTACTTCAAAAAATACTGTACAGAGTGGTTACAGTTACATGAGTAAGATACATTCCTTGTTGAATATTGTTACCCACTCCATTTTTGTTCTCATTTCTCTTCCCACTCTCCACACCTCCTCCCCATCCCATAGTTGTAAAGTTCATTTCTGAAAGTGTCTTGGGAATATCATTGTTGCAATGGGTCACTCTTGTACTTCTTTCATCACTTTATTTTTTCTCCTTCCATCTCCAAATCAGATAAATGTGTATACAAGATGGAAGGTATCAAAATCAACACAGAGTTTGCTAGGGATAAACCAATAGAAAAAACAAGTGAAATAAAATAAAATCTAGATACTCTACCGACATCAAGGTTGATATCTGAAAAAAAAAAAAAAAAAGATTTGTTGTTTCCATGTCTTCGAGTTCATTTCAATTAGCATCATTTTGTAAGGTCAAATGTATATAAATCTGGAGCCAGAAATCCCACTCATGGGCACTTGTAGAAATGATCTCAAGATAAAACACACTAAATCTACAACTATATTTTTTGCAGCATTATTATTGTAGCTAAGATGTGGAACCAATCAAGATGCCCCTCAATAGATGAATGGATCAAGAAAATGTGGTAATGTTATTCTTCTATCAGAATGAATGATAGAATGATAGTTCCTTTCTTAAGAAAATGGAAAGACTTGGAAAACAATCATATTATGTGAAGGAAGCCAGACTCAAAGAAAAATAGGTTCCAAGGTTTGCCTCATTTTTATTAATTAATATATGCTTAGGATAGTCCTGACAGACAGGTTAACTTTTTAAACTCTTAATACTCCCTTTTTTTCTCTCGTTCTTCTTCTTTCATGCCATTTGTCTGTGTGTGTGTGTGTGTGTGTGTGTGTGTGTGTGTGTGTGTGTACGCAGACAGTAATGAAACTTGACTCGGAGCCTCAAACCTCTTGCTTGGTTTCTTCATTCATGACTGACTGAGTCTGTACTATTTAAACCAAGGTTTCAATCTGTCTTTGATTGAACAATTGAACATAAATATCTCATGGATTGCTACCTCAGCCATCTGTGAACCATGATCTTCCAAGCTCAGCCTTGTGACTATCTAGGAATAGGGATGAGGCCCTGGCATCCAGCTTTATTGACAAGTGCTTTTTGCTTTGATTTGTTTTTGTTTTTTGTTGTTTTGTGCATCTAAAATCTGTATGGAAAACAAATCACTTATAACCAAGAATATTCACATAAAATGGGTGTTGTTTAAATATTATTTTATTAGTTATCCTTTTACATACACATTATATGATTTGATTTTTTGAACTCTATTGTTGCAAAAGGTCAAGTCACATATATAATTTGAATCTTCTTTTCTTAGTTTTACAGTGTGTTAGGTGTTTCAAAACAGAATTTACCAAGGTTTAACTCTGCACTACTGAAGCAGCACCTTTATGATTATTCAATGTCCTGTAAATCATAAGTTCATCACTTCTTGTGGCATCATATGAGCACAGGTATTTTCCTATAATACCTCCACATAGTTTAGACATCAATGCCATGCACTCTTCTGCCAAATATGCAAGGTCATCCTTTGTAAATCTCCTTGCATTTTCACTGTTCTTCTCTCTACTCTCCCATGCTAAGTCCTGTGATGATCATGTTGATTTTCTCCCCTGTTACATTCATCATTGCATCTTGGCAAATACTGGTATGCACTACTGTAATTCTGTCCATTCTCCTTGTGCTTTGTCTTGTACCCCTCTCACCGCAGAGGGTCAGAGATTGGGGATATTTTCTTCACTCTTTAGCTCAAATATCAATCTTTACTTTCTAGCAATACATTCATTGAATTCTTTCTGTAAAGTCTAATGTCTTGAAAATGATTACTACATTTTCATGGCTTTGCTATTTGGCATTAGGGAAGAACATAGGTCAGTAACTATAACTTAGGTAAAAGAAGATTGCAATCATGCCTCCATATATGTTGTTAATTGGATAAGTTTTACTTCAAGGTCTACCTGCTTGCTTCCTTTTCACTGTTTATTTTTCAATGTAGCCTTTTTCTTCTGGAAAGTATTTATCGGCCTAGTGAAGATCCTACTGTAATTAGTCATTAATTTTATGCCAACATCATTTCACAGATCCTTCTGAGTTTCTTCAGGGTCTGTATAGTAATGCTTCACATTCTTAGATATGTTTTTAACATCGATGCATCCAATGATAAAGACACATTGCTTAAGTAACCATTTTGATGATTGAAAAGAAATGATGCTGCAATCTCACTATATCGCAATTTTCTGGTTTTAAATTCTTTCAGATTAGAATTGATGCTGGAGAACGAACATTCTGTGTACAATTTTATATTTTCCTAATTATTTTTAGTATACTTTTCAATATTGTCTAAAGTTAAAACATTACTACTTACTTAGTTTTAGGATTTCTAAAATGGTTAGAATAAAAGTTCTATTCATTCACTATTTTAAGACAATATTGTCCATTATGACCAAGTGAGATATTTTAAACTTTTTATTTGTGGTCCTTAATGGTGGTGCTGAGGAATCAAGTTCTTGGTTCATGTGTCTTAGTCTACTATGTGCCTCTGAGCCTGATTTGACCTATGGTTTTATTTTCAATCAACTGGAATAAAGCAAAATTTCCCTAGGAAGGAATTAAAACTTGGTTACTTTCTCCAGTATCTCTCACACACATAAAAATAATATAATTCTACATTGAAAGAAAATGGTGTTCTTATATTTTATTTATTAGTAGTAACTTTTTATTTTTTGTAGCCCCACTCTTCACTAAGTCTTGCCCATTTGCTATCCCTCCTTCCCATAAAACTTGACTAGATCAACTGGAAACCCACTTCTAGTAAGCCTTATCCTTAAAAAGCTCAACATTAACTAACCTACCCCATGGAAGCCCTGCTAAAAACTTTCAAAGGCCTGACTGAAACCAGACTCCTTCCTGAGAGCCCTCCTCTGCTTTAGGGAAATCCCTCTTCTACTCCACCCCTTCCTGGAATCCCTGCTCTGCACCACCAGAAACCAGGCCACATCAATATCTCCTTCTATGTCCCACCTTGCTGCAATAGAACCCCGCCTACACCAGGCTCCTCCCTCAAATCCCCACCTTATCCACCAGATGAAGTCCGCCCCTAACTATTCTAGTCCCTCATAGTCGCATTTCTCCCATATCCTAGTACTTCCAAACTCCTCCCTTCCCTTTTATACCCCACCCCCAACCAGCCTTCTCACTCCAGCGCCCCCCCCACCCGGTTTCATCAGATACTCAGCCTATAACTAGCCTACTTGTAAGAGACCTAATCCCTCAGACACAGACCTGAACCTACCTCTTCCCACAAAGCCCATCATGCTATACCAAAAACCCTTCAGCTCCCTATAACTGCCCTTGAAGCCCTGCCTTGCTTGGCCAGAAGCTTCTCACACAGCCCATTTCCTGCCTTGAAAGTACAAAATGTCATGTCAAAAACGAGCTTTACAATGTCAGTGTGGGGCAGGGGGGCAGGGAAGGATTGGGTGGGGGAGAGAGGGGGGCTGGGAAGGGAGGTGAAGGGTAAACAAAGGAGGAGGATGCAATGCTTGGTAAGAAATGTATGCATTATCCGGCCTATGTAATTGTAACCCCTCTGTACAATATGTTCTCAAATAAAATTAAATTAAATTTAAAAAAAGACAGCCCTGCTCCACCACAAGCCTCTCTACCTCCCACATCTACTCTCTCAATGCCCTGCCTTGCTCTCCAGATAATCCTGCTCCCTATTGGCTCCTCCCTTAGTTACACATCTTACTCCACCAGATACACTGCCCAAAATTATCCTACACCATTGTAGTTCTTCCACTCTTTCTCAAAGCCCCTCCTCCAACTAGCCCCATGGCTCCAAACCCTGCCCTGCTCCTGAAAAACCCCACTAGATAACCCCCACCACACTATGCCATTTCTGGACACCCACATTGCTCCACTGGAAACCACTGCACCAGTTGGCCTCCCTCTGAAAAGCTCACTAGACTCAACTGTAAATCCCAGTCCCTCCATAGTCCCCTTTGGAAGGTTGTTTTGCCCTGCTGGAAATCCTGTCCATAATCCATGTCCTGCCTTATAACACTGAAATACCCATCCAATCTTACTCTTCTTTACGAAGTGGTGACTGGCTACACCAGAAACCCCATCCTACCTAGTCTAGTGCACTGGATCTTATCACTGCTCTCACAAAGCCCTGGTCCTTAATAAGGCCTCCATACATTGTGACTACATCCTGCTCTGCTGGAAACCCCACCTCGACCCTAAAACACTTTCCCAAAGGTCTGCCATTCTCCATAAGAAACCCCACCCCTTGCTAACCTATGTCTTCTGAGTACCACCCTGCCCTCTCAAAGCCACACCCTGAAAAGCCACTCCCTCATAGCTCCGCATTCCTGCTCCAGAATCCCCACTTTCTGTCAACCTCTTGCCTCCATTCCCTGCCCTGCCTTATGGGAAACCTCACCCTACATATCCCACAAGGGCTCACAGTGTTCCACTAAATCCCCTCGTCTAAGTAACCTCCTCCTTTGTAGCCTCATTCTTCCTTCTCAAAGCCCCACCCCAAACAGCCTCCTCCAATGTGTCCCAACCTATTTCCAATGAAAACCTGTCTACCTGCCAGCGTCCGTCTTAAGTCCCACCTACTCCACAAGAGACCCCTCCCCTAACAAGTCTAGTCCTTCCTGTTCCCTCCCTGATGTCTCAAAGCCCTACACACACTGGCCTTCACCCTCAAAGCCCTGTCCTGTTCCACCATACAGGCTGTGCCAATACCAACTCCTCCCTTAAACCAGACAGAGCTCCACCAGAAACCCAATATCACCTCACCCATGAAGGTCTCATCTAGTAATTTTTATAACAAATGTGATTTTGAACATATCTGGGGAAATAAAAGTTCCTGCCTCCAGCTGGGCTCAGTCACAGAGAAGGATTTGTGCCTGTTTTGGATTTTTCAGCTAGTCCTGACAATGCAAAAATTCAAGAACTCAAGCAAATAATATGGACTAGAAGTATGGCAACAGTTGTTGTGCTTCTTGGTGCTATACAACAAAAGTCCTGTCTAGCAAGCAGAGAAATCCTGGATAGAACCCTAGTAATACTCCTCTCTTCCACCAAAAAGCCTAAATAAGTTTGTCCTATTTAAACATCTAATTTCAAGGCCACTGACAGATCACAGATGGTGACATTTCTTTAAAATCAGGTATTCAAAAGAGACAAAGTTATTTAGGCTTGAAAGAATTGAAAAGAAAGGAAAATGCATGTGATTTTTGTTAGCTCCATAATTCTTGAAAACATAAAATGCATATATCCATGTATGTATGTATATACATGTATGCAAATATATGTGCAAGTAGTTCATCTCTTTTTTGTGTAGCAAATGGTACAAATGAATCTGCACAATCAGTACTCAAAGGCATGAATATACAAAGAGAAGGAGCAAAGAACTTGTATTCAGAAATTTATGGTTAGACAATAACCCTGAAAATCTTTTACATCAGTTTGCATTTGTCAGTTACTGCAGTACAGGGACAGTAAGGAGACAATGTGATATCAGGCAGAAGAAATAAGAGAAATGAGAGATGAGAGATACAAATGGTACAATATTCTTTCTGATGGCTAAGTAGAATTTCCAATGTGTGTGTGTGTGTGTGTGTGTGTGTGTGTATTACATTTTCTTCATTCATTTCTCACTTGAAGGGTATCTGGGCTGATTCAGTAAGCATGGTTGTGCTGAAACTTTAACTATATCCTGGTTTGTAAACTTTCAGGTAAATGCCTAGGAGTAGAGTTGATGGAAAATATGGAACTGGGTAGTCAAAAGAGAGGTAAAGGGAGAAAAGATAGAATGAAGAAGAGGAATTGGAGGAACATTAGAGAGGAATCCAGTAAATTTCCTACAAAATTAAGAAAAGTGAAGAAAGATTTTCATAGAGGTGGGATGGATGAGAATGTTGAAAGGGTTGGCATTGATCAAAGTATACTGTACGCATTAACTGCTTTATTTAATGATAACTCAAAATAATGATTAAAAATCATGTCCCTAAAATGTTATGCAATTAGAGGCAAAGCATAAGAATGTGCACAGATCAACTCTAGGGTCTATAAATATTTTTTCGTTAGGATGAGTTTTAGAACAACAGTAATGATGCCTATCATCTGAAGAAAATTTAATGATTTCCAGCTATTTAACATAATCATTTTAGTTGATATGGTTCAAGTGGCATTGGCTACCTCGTGACCAACGCTCTCAGATATTGAATTCAAGACTTGATCTTGAACATAAGTAAAAACAATCAATAAAAGTCAAGCACTTTCCCCGGCACTAGTAGCTCATGCCTTTAATTCTAACTTTAATCAGAAGTCAGAGATCTGGGGATCTCAGTTCAGTATCAGCTTGGATAGGAAAGTCTGTGCGATTCTGGTTTCCAATTCACTGCCAAAGAAAGCTGGAAGTGGATTCGTGGCTCGTAGCCTACAGAATAAAGCTCAAGAACAGAACCCAAGCCTTGAGTTAAAGCCTTAGAATAGTTCATATATATACACAAATGAAGTAAGTCTCTCAAGTTCTCAACCTTCAATTTCCCTAATCTTAACTCTAATCCTGGTCAAAACCCTAAGAGTTACCGTGATGATAATAGTAACCCAATCCTAAAATTAATGGAAATTACTCCAGTTTAGATACATCCTTACAGATACCCATTGTCTTTGAAATGATTTGCAATTTGCTCCAAATCCTACAGATTTCCTAACCAGGACTCTGAAATCTATCTTGTTCCCTATTAGGAATCATTAACCTCAAATTCTCATATCATGAAAAATACCATAGTTTCCATTGATCTTAACTTTTACTGAACTCCTGTATATCCAAAAAGAAGCTGCGGGTTTACTTAAAATCTACTCTCCTTCCAAACCCTAATGATATATCTAAACCTAACTCTAAATTTAACCCTATTGAACCCTGAATAGGAAAATTAGGGAAACTCTGTAGTTTTTGTTAAATTTCGCACTTACTTTACTTGAAAGTGTTATTAGAAACTCAGTTTTACCTTAAAGCTTACCGTTCCCTAACCCTAAGCCTAAACGGAATTAGGAAAGTAAACCTAAACCTAGAACTAATGGCCTTTGGAGTCTAAAAGCCACACAAATACATTTGTTTTTATTCATCCTAACTTCAACTCATCTTTCTAAAAATAGTTTGTAGTTTCACTCATTATCTTGTCTTTATTGTAACCCTATCCCTAACTGGAATATTGATGTTAACCCTCACCCAAATCATACTCTAATCATAATATTATTAGCAGTTTTCTATTTCACATTCATCCTAATTCTAACTCTACTTGTTATTCTAAGATTTACTTTCACTTTGACCCTAAATTTTCCATTTCCCTAATGTTTACAGTAAGCCTAGCTGGAATTAAAAACCTAACTTTCACCTTAATGATAATCCAATTCTAATGCTTAAGAAAAATACTCTAGTTTTTAATCATTCTAATGAATATTCCAGTTTTCACTCTGGAAATGAGTTTCAGTTTGCCCTACTTCACGCAAATTTTCTGACTCTACCTCGAAAGTTATGTTGTTCCCTAACATGAGCCATTATATTACTTGTCTTCAAATTCTCTTACCAGGAAAATACTGTAGTTTCCATTGATTCTACCTTTTCCTGAACCACTGTATCTGAAAACAGTTTCAGATTTTCTTACCATCTAGTCCATTACTTAACGCTAACTCTCAACATAAACCTGACTGGAAAACTCTCATTAATCACTACAAGAATGATCACTGAGGAATAAATATAATGATAATGTTCTAGTTATTATTCAGCCTCACATATTTGCTTTTACTTGTTAGTGAACACAATTTTATACTAAAAGCTTTCTTATTCATAACAGTAAATATAATCAGTAAATATAATCAAAAGAAAATACTGACCCTAATCTTAATCCAAATTATATGACAATACTAACACACAAGTACACTAGTTTTCATTCATCCTTCCAAACATAGGTTACAATTTTTCCAATATCTTAGTCATTTTCTAACCCTAAACTTAATTTTTCTTAACTGGAACATTGAGAATAACCATCAGTATAATTGTAAGTAGATTCTAATATTAAAAGCAATACTTTAGTTTACATTCATTCTAATTCTTATCAGGCTTATATTAAAATTTACCTTCAATTTGACCCTCATTTATTTTCTCCTTCACTCCAAGCCTAACCATGGCTGGAATCCTAACCATAACCTTGACACTAATCGTATCCCAATTCTAAAATGTATGAAAAATGCTCGTTTTGTGCAAGCCTAACTGAAATTCCACTGGTAATTCTTGAAATAAATTGCAGGTTTTTGGTAAACCCTACGGATTTTTTCACTCTTAACTTTGAATGTATTTTGTTCCATAACAGGAATCATTATACCCATTGATCTCAAATCCTGATATTAAGAAATACATTGTATGTCCATTATCCCAGCTTTTCCTGAATTCCTGGAATCTGAAAAATAGGTTCACCTTTACTTAATATTTAACATTTCTTTTTTTTTTTTTTTTTTTTGTCGGTCATGGGGCTTGCACTCTGGGCCAGGGCATGATTCCTGAGTTCTTTAGCTCAAGGTCTGCGTTCAACCAATTGAGCCAGAGCACCGCTTTTGTGTTTCATGGTGGTTAATTTCAGATAAAAGTCTCATGGACTTTCCTGCCTGGGCTACCTTTGAGCTGTGGTCCTCAGAAAACAGTTTCCTGAGTGGCTAGGATAATAGGTGCGAGCCACTAGTTTAACCCATTTCTCTATCCTCAACACCAGTTAACCAGAAACCTAATCCAAATCACATTCGGAATTTAACACCAAATGGTTAATGTAAGGAAAATTGTTTAGATTCTATTCAATCGCACATTTTTTTGGCTTCTACTTCTAATTGGAAAACTAAAATTTACCTTAAAGCTTATCCTTCCCTAACCCTAACTGGAACAAAAAAGTATCTCACACTTTAAACCAAATTACATCTGAACGTTTGAAGTAACAGAGACTGGTTTTCAATCATTCTTGCCATTCATTCTTCTTAAAATATGTGGCAGTTTTACACAATGTCTTACATGTTTTTCTCATCCTAACCCTGCTCTAACTGGCACACCTTGCCTAATCCTAAGCCTACATATAACGGAATCATCGTGTTAATAGCAAGCCACTTTTTTCATATTTATCCTAACTCTTGCTCAGCGTGTAGGTCTAAATTTTACTTGCATTTTGAACATAAATTTTTAAATGTTTTTCTATTTCCTGTCAGGTTTTATTTTTTATTATTTTTTAAAAATTTTATTTTGTTGCAAAGATGCTTTAAAGAGGGATTAGTTACATGTATAAGGTAAGGATTACGTTTCTTGTTGAGCATTGTAACCCACTTCTTTCTTGTTCTCCCACTACCCCATCCCTCCCCAATTCCTTTTCTCCTCCCTCCCCTTGGTGTAAACTTCATTTTCAACATAGTGTCTTGTGAGTATCATTGTTGCAATGGGTCATCATTTGATGAACCTAAATTTTCTATTTCTCTAATCCTAATTCTAATTCTGTCTGGGATCCTAACCTTAACCATAATAATAATAATAGCTCAATTCAAAAGTTAACAAAAGATATTCAGGTTTTTGTTAATCCTATTAATTCACTGTACATCTTGAATTAACTTGCAGTTTAGCTTAAATCTTCCAAGTTAGTTTATATGTGCATATATGAAGATGTAATTTTATGTGAATAACAGAAGATCTTTGGAGGAACGAGTAATGAGAAGGAAATAGAGGGAGTATAATCAAATATGTTAAATATATTATGGAATTGTCACTTATGACAATTAATATCCATTAACAAAATAACTAAAAATTAATAAAGAACACTGCCTTCTAGTGTTCTTTAAGAAAGCCATGATCTGTCTTCTGAAAAAATAAACTCGTGTTAGATAAACATTTTTTATGCATAATTTATATTTTTGTCCAATTATTTAACTTAATGAATAAAAATTTATCGAATAAGGTTCCATGACAAAACAATATAAAACAGTTACTTAGCAATTGTTTCAGAAAAAGTTATTTTCATGAGTTTTAGGAAACGGGATTGCTATTTTCCTACAAAGCAATGAATTAGTTTTGCTAATCTATATTTGTAGTAAGTTTAGAGAACTTAATTGGCATGAAAAACAACTAACTCTACATCTTATTTCTTGAATGAGTGATATTTTAAACATTTTCTTTTATTCAAATAAATACTTAGGTTTATATTTCAAAATAAGTGCAATTTTATTTCATTTCAGAACTAGTATTTACCCTGCAATTAAATGTACTAGCATATTCAGGTATTTAAAAGCTAAATTTTTTATGTTTTATATGTAGCTCTACATATTCAGAATGACATGATTTTTTTATTCATAAATGTCTAACCTCAGATTTTTGCTTTATCAGTATAAATTGTCTCATGAGGTTGTAGTGAAAGCTCCAGTAACCAGAGTGGTCAAAACCATTTCCAGAATTCTAAATTTTAAATCAAATCATTTTTAAGCTTTGATAATATCATTTATTGTCTCTTCAGAGCAGTTAAGCTAAAACAAATACTACTTTTTAAACATTTCACTCATACTGTAAAGAATATTAACATAGATCAAAAAGAGACTATTTCAGACTCACCATATTTTGTGATCTTAGTGGGAAGAATGTACAGAGTAGAAGTTCCTTATACTCAATAAATAGTTATGGTTAAATTAAATCATATATCTGGATTTCCAATTTGGAGGTTAATGAAATGGAAACAGGAAAATAATAAAAAATACTTTGGGATCAACAGAAAAAGATATTTGTGCATGTACCACAGTTGCTTTATTAGTTTGTAGTTGAACACTGGACTTCGATTTATATCTTGGCTGTTGTTGTGAATAATGTGAATAACAATGAACTACAGACATATTTATGAGTTACCCAGAGAGAAATAATCACGCGATTGGTGGGTCAGATGATATTTCCACTTTGGATGTCTTTAGAAAACTGCATACTACTTTCTACAATGAGAACACTAACCTGTATTTTGACCAAGAGTGTAGAAAATTTCCTTTTCTCCACAGTGTCGCCAGCCAACATTATTACCTTTTGAGTTTATTTAAATGGCAGGTTTTTACTGTGTGCAGTACCCAAGACTGGCCATAGACTCAAATCCTTTTACTCCATCCTCCAATCACTTGGAATTACAAGCCTTTACCACCACACCTGGTTCCTTGGGTATTTTTGATGAGAGTTATAATAGTTAAGAAGTTATATCATAATAATTTTGAATTGCATTTCTCTAATGACTTCTGCTCACAAAGCATTAAGCCAGCATAGAAGTTGTATTAAATACAAATTTGTAAATCCACAGGCGATTTTCAGGGCTTTTTGGAAAACATGTCTATTCAGAACTTTTGTCCATTTTTAATCAAGTTTCTTGTTAATCTGATCTTTAATCTCTCTATAGAAAATCAATAATTAATTCATAGTAGTAGAAAGGAAAAAGATTAAGCAACTCCAAACATTTTTAAATTTTTATTAACATATTTTTTAAATCATTTTCTGTTAACGCTTGAGACTATATAACTCAATGTAGTTAGACCTTTTACAAGGCTATATATATTTTATTAATTTTTCTTTGATTGTTCTTTCTGAAGGCTACATGGCTAATTTCACTTGGTTTCTTTCAGTCTCATGTTCTTCAGATTTCAAACTGAAGAATAAATGGAAGGAAGCAAACAAAAAATATAGTTCCCCTCATCTGACGATGCCTCTACAAGAATGAGGAAAGTGTTCACCCTTCTAAGGACATATGATAGACTATCAAAAAGACATTTTATTCTTCTAGGTCTTCCTTACCTTTGCGATGTAACTTAAATGATGTAAAACACAACATACTGCTCAGATACTTCCATGTTTTATCAGTTTTGCACATTTTCATATGGATTTCACCTCAGTCTACAACATTCCCTCATCGTTCTGTCCCTGATATTTTTACACTATCATGACATAAGATAACCAGTTTGATTTACAGCATAAGAAGTTATACACCTGGCTTCCTTGGACGCAGAACATGGTGAGTAGATATTAATTCTGGTTGCTCACACTACATGTAATGGTTTCTGTACTACTTATCACATTCTTTTTAGTATTTTAAAAAGAATGGTGGCTAAACTCAAAGATCATTCATAGGTTTATGTTAAGTGTTTCACAAGTTTTATTCTCTTAATTCTTAAGATAGCATTTGCTATAATGCTAATGTTATTCCCATTGTAGTGTTGGGAAAAATTGTAGTTAAAGACAGTAAGTACATGGCCCAAAGATACACACAGTGAGGAAGGAAATGAGTCAAAGTTTCCAAAAGTCTTTCAGCAATACCAAAAAGGTGGGTAAAATCTCTCCATTCTTTATACTCTCAATTCAATATTCATATTGCCCAAGAAATAAGAGCGTAGCAAATATTGCCCATGGTGATTGTTTTCTGTCACATTTTGTCTTCAACACAGACTGCGTTGGTGACATTGGGTTATCATGCACAGAGCTGAGCTTATAAATTGATGTCCGAAGACAGCCAAATTTCTTCTGTCCCACAGTTCCAGTTTCTTTTTTAAAAAGTGCTAAAAATTTTAAATATCATCACTTTCTATCTTTTAACAATCCCCAAACAAATTAAATTATCATAAAATCACTCCAAAAGGCTTTCAAATTAGGAGATGATAAAACAGGCTCCCTTGAAGTAAATTTTCTTTTATTTTAAAAATTATTCTAAAAGCCTTGTTCTGGCTGGTCACACCTATAATTCTATCTACTCTGAATATTTGCTCAGGAGACTGAGATCTGTGGATAACACTTGGGAGACAATCAGGGCCAAAAAAAACACGTTATGAAATTATTTTTCAAAAAGTTTAATGAATTAGCAAAGAGCCAGGAATTGAGATGTAGCTTATATCGTAGCTAGATAGTAAAAGCCTAGCAAGACCTTGAAGACCTGATTTTAAACTCTCAGCACGCCAATATACATGCATGGCGTGTGTTTGCACGCACGCATGTGTTTGATTGTGCGGTGCCGCACTCACTCACACACACACACACACAAACACATTTATTCAAATTACCTTCATATCAGTGTTCTGCATTAATTTCTTTGTTAACGATATTATATGGGTAAAATAGAGGAAATAAACTCTTCCATCTCAGAGCATTTTATATGTTTTTTACTGTAATAATACTGTGCAGAGGGGTCACATTTACATGAACAAGGAAACTAGTATATTTCCTAACAATCATTGTTAACTCCTCCTTTGTATTTCCCCTACCATCCCTTCCCTCCCACCTCCACAAGAACACTCCCCTCACCCTTCCTTCCTACGCCTAAATTGTAAGGTTCATTTTTCAACATAGTGTCTTGTGCATCTCATTGTTACAATGGGTCAACCTGTATCCCTATTTGAGCATTTTTTCCCTTCCCCTCCCCAAATTAGAGAAGCATACATACAAGATGTAAGTGCACCAACTTCAAATACAGAGAAAACAGGGGTTATAGCATGGGGAGAAACATACAAAGAAACAAAAAAAAAATGACATCGCACATTATAAGTACGTTAGAAACAATAGCAAGAAACAAAAAAATCCACTTGTGTCCCTATCTTGGGGTTCAATTTCTTTAACATCATCTTATCTGGATATATGCACATATCTTTTGAACTTTTCTGCTTATCCAAGACATATATTCGTTATTGAAAATAAGGGAAATCATGGGACCTATATTTATTTGGACTTGGCTTACTTTACAAAATAATTTTTTTTCCAAGTCTTTCCATTTCCTATCAAATTGGGAGATGACATTCTTTCTGATGGAGACATAGAATTCCATTGTGTATATATACCACATTTTCTTGATCCATTCATCTAATGGGGCATCTGGGTTGATTCCATACCTTAGCTATCGTAAATAATGTTGCAATAACCATAGTTGTGCTGGTAGTTTTAGTATGGTCTTGTTTATGATCATTTGTGTAAATCCCCAGAAGTGGGATTACTGTGTCATAGAGGAGTTTATGTGGAGTCTTTTGAGGAAACTCCATACTACTTTCCAAAGTAGTTGAACAAGTTTACACTCCCACCAAGAATGCAATACGGTTCCCTTGTGGCCACATACCTTTCAGCATCTGTTGTAAAAAATATGGAACGCTCCACGGATTTTCATGTCATCCTTGCGCCTGGGGTGTGCTAATCTTCTCTGCATTGTTCCAATGTTAGTGTATGTGATGCTAAATTGAGCATAAAACATTTTTTATATATAAAGTATAATTTTTATTGATTTTATTAAACTAGACAATTCAACAAATAGTAAGTTCAAAAGAATTGTTGTGAAATTTTAGAATCATGTATTTCTTACATAAGCACACATTTAAGAATAAAATCAAGATAGACATGCCAAAAACAAAATAATTCTGGATATTTATTGTTCAAGAGATGTGTAGGAGGAGAAATTCAATTATTCTATACAAGGCACCTGTCAAAATGAACATTGCAGAAAGTGTTAAGGTTTGTTAAAAGTTTTAATGTTTTAAATATGCTTACTTTGGGGATTTTGCTTATATATGCCAAAAAATAGGACTATTTGGCAAGTATAAAACTTTTCTATAAAGTTTTTAAGATTTATGGTAGCAGACATTAAGCATTAAGTATGTACATTTCAGAGTTTATGGAAACTTTATTAATGAGGAGTTGCAAAGTCTTTGTGTAAAGAAGCAGAGTGAAGAGTTAAGACTTTAACTACACAGTTTCTGTTAAAACTTTAGGGATTCCTTACTTTATTTGTTAGCAAGGAATAAATGATGATATAAGCCATAATGTACACATGTATGTTACTATTCACACACATACATATACACATGTATACATGCACACATGGAGAAAGACACATAATTACAGCCAACATAAGTTTCACCAGTTATTGAATATGCCTAAACAGAATACTTGGAACAATATGTGTTGAAGATGTATTTGTCTCTAAGAGTTCTTTTACCACTCCTCTTATCTCGTAAAACTGGTAGTTTTAGAGAGATTTGACTTACAAAATGCTGTACAAGTGATAGCAAGTCAACTGGGTATAAGTCATATGGTGTTTCCCTTCTTCTCACGGAATTCTTAGTCTTGTAGACACTCTCAACAACCAAAGTAGCAAGAGAATACCCTGGTAAAGAGTAAAGTTATAAGGCTTTAAATGGCATCTTTACTTGAGCTCTTTTTCCAACAGCCAGCATGAATTCCTAGGCAGATGAGTGAATCCTCAGAAAACTGGACTCTACATATACATTTAACTCCACTCATGATAATCAGGGGACAGAACAGATAATGAATAATTCAGAAGAGAGCTCCCAAAAAGCTCTACAAACACTAATGGTAAACATGGTAAATGAAAAGATTGAAAACCTGCAATGGACTCTGTGTGATCATCATAGGGAGAGAGAGGAGCCAAACCAAAGATCAAAACAGGAAGCTCATGGGCGTGAGGAAGCTACTCAAAGATACATAAAGGAATTGCCTGAGCAGTTTGACTACACTCAAAAAGAAATAAAGGAATTGTGTGAGCAGGCTGAGATCAATCAAAGAGAACTACAGGAATTGCATGAACGTGAGGAAGCTAATCAAAGAGTAATACAGAAAATGAGAGAGCGGGATGAGAATAGACAGAGATCACTAGAGGCATTCATGCAATCCATAAACAGAGAGCTGAAAGAAGTCAGGGAGTCCACAAAGGGAATGCTGAATGGATCCCAACAGAAGAAATGGGAGTCCAAGGAAACCATAACTAATCAACTAAGTTTTTTGAGAATAAACACTGAACACTAAATTAAGGAAGTAAAGAATTTCATACAAAGATCCAACAAAGAATTTGAAGCCATAAAAGCCCAACAACTATAAGGAAATAAAAAAAAGTAGAAAGTCTGGATAGTGGGATAGACCATGCAGAAGACTGAATCCTGAGGATAGAAGACAGCCTAGATATTATAGAGAAAGAACATACAACCATTGAAGACAAATCCAAGAAATATGATAGATCTATTCAACATTCAACCCTTGGAAGACACCATTACAAGGCCTAATCTGAGGAAAATGTGTGTAGAGGAGCACCTAGAGCCAGAAGTCAATGGTCTAGGAAATTTGTTTAACAAGATCCTAGGAGAGAACATCCCAAACATGCAAAAAGAGAGGCCTATTCAGATACAAGAAGCTTTTAGAACTCCCAATAGACCAGACCAGAACAGGATATCCCATTGTCACATTATAATATGCACAGGATCAATTCAGACCCAGGAAAAGATCCTTAAAGTTGTCATGGAGAAAAGATCAATCACCTGTAAAGGGAAACCAATTAGAATCACCTCAGATTTCTCAGCAGAGACAATCAAAGCAAGAAGAGCCTAGAATGATGTAAGCCATGCCGTAAAGACAAACACGAGTCAACCAAGAATAATTTACCCAGCTATACTCTCCTTAATAATCGGAGGTCAAATAAAACACTTCCATGGCAAAGAAAAATTGAAACTATATATCTCTACCAAACCAGCCCTACAAAAGAATCTTAAAGATGTCCTACACAGAGAAAACCAACAAGACCACAATAAAGGCCAAGAAACAGCACCCAAACTGAGAATCCAAGAACCATAAGAATACAGTTGCGGCAGCCCCTAACAAGTTGGATAAAATGGCAGGAACTCCCAAATAGCTCTGAGTTCTATCTCTCAACATTAACGGACTTAATTCTCCAATTAAGCAACAAAGTGTGTCTACTTGGATTAAAAAGCAAGATCCTTCTATCTACTGCCTTCAGGATTCACATCTTGGCCACAAAAACAAACATTTTCAATTATAAAGGCTAGAACAAAATCTACCAAGCAAAGGTCCCCATAAACAAGAAGGAGTTGCAATCCTAATATCAGATAAAATAGACTTTTAATTAAAATTAGTGAAAAGTTCGGTACATACTAATTAAGGGATTACCCCTTCAGGAGGATATTACAATTCTAAATATCTATTTGCCAAAAAACGGAGCACCCAAATTTATGCAAGAAACACTATTTTCCCTCAAATCCCACATAGATCCAAAGACATTAATTGTTGGGGACTTTAACACAGAACTTTCCCCACTAGATAGCTGAATTTCGCAAAAACTCAATAGAGAAACCGCAGATATAAAAAACTGCATAAACCAAGTAGATTTAACAGACATCTACTGAATATTTCACCCAGCAGCATTAGACAATACGTTTTTCTCCACAGCACATGGAACATTTTCCAAAATAGACCACATTTTAGGCCACAAAGCAAACTTGTCCAAATTCAGAAACATTGAAGTTATACCTTGCATTCTCTCAGACCACAAGGGAATAAAATTAGAACTCAACACCAAAAGCCACCAAAAAAAGTCATGTAATACATGGATCCTGAACAACACCCTACTGAATCACGAGTGGGTCATGGAAGAGATTAGAAAGGAAATTCAAATGTTCATGATATTCAACAAAAATGAACACACCAATTTGCTGTGTCCGCTGGGACAAAGCAAACACAGTATTCAAAGGCAAGTTTATACCTCTGCGTTCCTACATCAACAAATTGGAGAGATGTGAAACCAATTTAATGAGACATCCGAGCCTCCTTGAAAAAGAGCAGCAAGATAAACACAATCCAGTAGATGCAAATAAATAATTAAAATTAAATCATAATTAAATGAATTGGAATGTAAAAAAAAAAATAGAAAGAATCAAGAAACCAAAGAGTTGAGTCTTCAAAACATTTAACAAAATTGACAGACGTTTAGCAAACTTATCAGAAAAAGAAGAGAACACACCCAAATAAACTCAGAGATAAGAATGGAAATATCAGAGAAACAACTAAGATTCAGAACATTATAAGGGAATGCTTCTAAAACCTTTAAACTAATAAGTTTGAGAACTTGGCAGAAATGGACCTTATCCTAGCAAATACTGACATGCCGAAGCTAAGCCAAGATGAGTCAAACTATCTTAAAAGGCCTATACCAAGCATTGAAATAGAACCAGCAATAAGAGACCTCCCATGTAAGAAAAGCCCAGGACCAAATGGTTTTACAGCAGAATTCTATAAGGCCTTCAAAGCAGAGATCACACCAATACTCCTCCAACTCTTCAATGAAACTGAAAGAGAAAGTTCACTAATGAACTCATTCTATGAGGCCATCATAACACACATCCCAAAACCATGAAGGGCCTCATCAAGGAAAGAGAACTATAGACCCATTTTGTTTATGAACATTGATGCAAAGTTTCTCAACAAAATTTTGGCCACTTGACTTCAACAATTCATCCAAAAAATCATACATCAGGGTCAAACAGGATTCCTTTCAGGGATCCAAAGCTGGTTTAATATATGCAAATCAATTAATATAATTCATCACATCAACAGCAGCAAGGATAAGAACCACACGGTCGTCTCAATAGATGCAGAAAAAGCATTCGACAAGATCCAACACCCCTTTATTATGAAGGTTCTGGAAAAATTAGGAATCCATGGAACATTCCTCAATACAATAAAGGCTGTATATGACAAACCTATAGCCATCATTTTACTTAATGGTGAAATACTAAAGCTATTTCCTCTTACTCAGGAATGAGACAAGGATGTCCACTCTCTCCACTTCTCTTCAATCTAGTATTTGAATGACTAACTACAACAATAAGACAAGGTGAAAATATAAAAGGGATCCAAATAGGGAAAGAAGAAGTAAAACTCTCCCTCTTTGCAGATGAAATGTTCTTGTAATTAAAGAATCGCACAGAGTCCACTCCAAAATTACTCAAGCTGATTCAAAACTTTGGCAAAGTAGCAGGGTGTAAAATTAATCCTCAAAAATCAATAGCTTTTCTGTATGCCAACAATAAGAAAAGTGTGGCTGAAATTAGGAAAGCAACTCCATTCGTAATAGCTCCACAAAAAATAAAATACCTAGGAATTAGCCAAAGAAATGAAGGGTATCTATGATGAAAAGTTTAAAAAACTGAAAAAAGAAATCAAAACTGAACTTAGAGAGTAGCAAAAACTCCCATGCTTCTGGATTGAAAGATCAACATCGTGAAAATGGCAATATTTCCGAAGACTATCTGCAAATTCAAGGTGATTCCTATCAATATTCCAACCTCATTCTTCAAGGAAATAGAACAGGCAATCAAAAAATTCATATGGAACAATAAAAGACCCTGAATAGCAAAAAATGATCCTTAACAGAAAGAACAGTGCTGGAAGAATATCAATACAAATTCAAATTCAACTACATAGTCATAGTAATCAAAACAGCTTGGTACTGGCACAAGAAAGACCTCAGGACCAATGGAATAGAATTGAAAACCCAGAAATGAACCTACAGAACTATAGCCATCTAATCTTCGATAAGGGAGCTAAAAAATAGAATGGAAGAAAGACAGCTTCTTCAGTAATTGGTGCTGGCAAAATTGGTAAACAACTTGTAGAACACTGAAGCAAGATACATATGTATCACCCTGAACCAGAATCAACTCCAAATGGATCAAAGACCTCAGAGTCAAAGCAGACACTCTGAAAACATTACAGGATGGAATAGGAGAAAACCTAAGTCTTGTTTGCACAGGCTGAAATTTTCTTAGTAGAGACCTGGAAACACAACAAATCAAAGAAAAGTTGGACAAATGGGATTGCATAAAATTGCAGAGCTTCTGCATGGCAAAGGACATAGCTAGCAAGATTAATAGAAAGCCTACGGATTGGGAGAAGGTCTTCACTAGCCATAAAATGGACAAGGGTCTCTTATCTAAAATATACCTGTAACTCAAAAATTAAATCCCCCCCAAAAAATCTTCAAAGAAGATAAATAAGTGGGCTAAAGACTTAAAGAGAATGTTCTCTAAAGAAGAAAGAAGGATGGCCAGTAGACAAATGAAGAAATGCTCAACCTCCCTAGTCATACAAGAAATATAAATCAAAACAACACTGAGATACCACGTCATGCCAGTTAGAATAGCAAAATTCAAGAACTCTAATAACAACAGATGCTGGAGGGGATGTGGAAAGAAAGGAACATTAATGTATTGTTGATGGGAGTCTAAACTTGTTCAGCCAGTTTGGAATTAATTATTGAGGTTCCTCAAAAGTCTTCACATAGAGCTCCCCTATGACCCACCAATCCCACTTTGGGTATTTACCCAAATGTTCACAAACAAGACCACACTAGAGCTTCTAGCACAACTATGTTTATTGCATCATTATTTACCATAGCTAATATATGGAATCAACCCAGATGACCCTTAGTAGATGAGTAGATCACGAAAATGTGGCAAATGTACACACTGGAATTCTATGTCTCCATCAGAAAGAATGACATTGCTCCATTTGTTAGGAAATGGAAAGATTAGGAAAAAAAAATATTAAGT
The DNA here is from genome assembly GCF_019054845.1 of Dipodomys spectabilis. Taxonomy (NCBI): domain Eukaryota; kingdom Metazoa; phylum Chordata; class Mammalia; order Rodentia; family Heteromyidae; genus Dipodomys; species Dipodomys spectabilis. The sequence goes on along the minus strand of NW_024871098.1, from coordinate 1,633,345 downwards.
GATGTAAGCCAGGCCCAAAGAAACAATAAGTGCCATGTTTTCCCTTATTTGCAATAACTAGTCTATGTCTGAGACAAACTGTCAGACAAGTTGATGTTAGGGAAATGAAACCTAAGATATATATTCAATTGTTTATTTTTCCTGTAATGCGATTGTTTCTAACACATTTATAAGATTATTTCTTTTTTGCTTTGTATGTCCCTCCCCCACTGTAAAAAACCCTGCTTTCACTGTACTTGATGTTGTTATAATTTGTGAAGGGGAAGGGAAAAAGCAAATCGTTTAAATAATAGGGCTACAGTTTGACCATTACAACAATGAGATGTACAAGTCATTATGTAGAAAACAAACTTTAAAATTTTGGTGGGGGGTGAGGATTGGTTGGGGAGTGGGGAGAGGACAGGAAGTTATGGGAAGGGGAAACAAAGGAGGAAGCTACCATGCTTGATAAGAAATGTAGTCATTATCTTGCCCATGTAATTGAAACCCCTTTGTGCAGTACTTTCACAACAACAGCAAAACAATAAATTTAAATATGGAATCAAATTAGTTCCAATAATGCATTGCATTAAGGTATTTAGAAATAACTGAGAAACTTAAAGGTGCATAAGACTTTTTTTTATTGGAAATGAAGGGATATTGGAATTTGGTTCTCTACATTTTAAGCAATTTGCATAAAAGAATAGGCAAAATAAAATTTACATTTTCAGCAGACTTGACACGCTAAATTTTGTATATTGAAAGGGAAACAAGCCTCAACAATATGCCAATTCTCTTCTTATTAATCTCTAAAGGTTTATGCTTCTGGTCTCTGAATATTAAAACTTCAAAAACTTTATGTTTAGCTAATTGTGCAGAGGGGTTTTGCTTCATCATGTCAGTGTTGAATAGAGTGTACGTGCATTTCAATATACAGCGCATCTGGATTATTGTCAAACTTCACATTTTTCTTCCTTCCCTTACCCCATCCCCACCTATCCCTTCATGTTTCCTACTTACATTCTGACGTGTACATTGAATGTTATGAATGTATTAGTCCACCATTTCCCTCTCCATTCTTCTACTCTACTCCCTTTTACCCCAGATCCCCTTTTAAGACTTGTTTCAAATTCATGGTATTTTGTTAGACATCTCTACTTTGGCATTTGGCTATGGGCTTGCCACATCCTCTCTTCCAGGTTTGACCTACATAAATGAGTATATTTCTCCACAAAACTAATCTCAGAATGGCTAAGATAGATCTCCTTTACTATTCACCTTCTGTCCTAAATTTAGAATTGGACTTTCAGGGCCATCCAATAGAGCATTTTTATTCTCTACACACTGAAGTTGGAAGGGAAATAATTTCCATGCTCTTACCATTATGTTATCTATCATGAATTCCCATCGCTTGTCATTTCAGAAGTCTAAATTTAAAGTCATATTTTCTGAATTATATTCACACAGTATAAGTGAATATCAAGGGTAATTTACCTAGTATTGGAAGTTTAGGGACGTTCTTCAATTTCTGATGATAGAAGCAGGAATCAGTTTTAATTTTCAGTTTACACTATGTAGTGAGCCCTCTAGTCTTCTAAATTTTCGATAAATTTCAAATTACTTTCTGTTAATAATTTAAAATGTTTTATTTCAGTATTTGAAATGCTGCTCCAATTATTTTAAAAGTGTCACAATAAGTTAGACTGAAATTTTTCCTCCCATTTTCCCCACTAGTTCAGGTTAAGTCTCCTTTCACTTTATTTTTTTTGAAACCAAGGGATGAGGGTAAACAGAGTGATGATCATTACTCAGATATCTCCTTCTTCTTCTGTTTCTGCTTTTCTTGTTGAGAGGAAGACTGGAGCATGGAACAAGATTGATGCTTGACTTCACCATACAAGGGAGCATTCCTGGCATGTCAATTATTGTTTCTCAGAATCACTTAAATTGCTTCCTCTTGCCTTCTCTCTGACAGTAACCTAACTGTGGCTTCCTTGGTGCAGAAGGAAGCACACTTACAGGTTATTACCCGTAAACTGGTATTTTATATCCCAGCTTACTAATACCAAACATAATAGCTTTGGCTACATAAATGCAAAGGTACTGATTGTCCAACAAAACCTAAGTGAGGAGTAGACAATTCTACTCAGCTACCTGGTCCTCTCGTATCCTCTCTTCCACTCCCCTCCCCTCATTTAACCTCCCTTCCTTTCTTCTTTCTTTGTGTCTCTCTCCTGCATATTCATCTCTAACTTTTCTCTTTTTCTCTTCCAGTAGCAAGTGATTAGGTTTATCAGACAACACATAAATAATTGAACAAATGTTTTTTTCTCCTCTTTTTGTGATATTTTTTTATTCTTAAGAAGTGAGTTCTAGCACAGCACCAGTGGCTTACACCTAGATAGTTGGTAGGTTCAAATTTGACAATTGCAATTCGAAGCTATTCCAAGTAGATAAACCTAAGAGATTCTTTTCTCCACTTGTGGTAAATGGAAGAAGTGAAGGTGTGGCTCAGGTGGTGTAGAGCAAACATTGAGAATTAAAGCCCAGATAGAGGTCAAGGCCAGGAGTTCAAACCCCAGTACCAGAACAATATTTTTTTTAAAAAATGGGTCCTTTGTCTTTGAAAAGGGATATTTCTCCAAAAATTCATACCCAGGAAAATTTTCAAGGTCCAAGACTCTTTTTAAGGCTCTTTCACATCTTAAACTAATTCCTCTAATTGATTTATATTATTTAAAATGGGAGTCACACTTCATACTAAAAAGTATGCACATTACTGAACAGTTCTTACCATTTTTTAATGTAAAGGAAGCATGAGAAAAGAATTCACCTCATTTGGGTGAGTTAGGTTAGACTCACTGACAGACATTTGCAAGTAAATGAGGGTCTGTTTATATGTAAAGAAGTTTATATAGATGGTTTTCTAGGAGAGAGAACAAGCTACCTTTTTCCACGTTTGAATCAGATTAAGTTTATTCCTGATATGGTAAAGAGAAGCTCATCTCATACAACACTATACAGACAGTAATTTCAAAAATATTAAAAACCCATGTCTATGTATTTGAACAGCTAATTTGTCACAAACAAAAAACAGTTTACTGAGCCAAGAAAATATAAGTTAGAGCAATAGGAACTATGTTAAATATAGTTAATGGTTGAGTGATATGTGTAAAAGAGTTCTATAATCGCAACTAAACTATAAATTTTTTCATCATGTCCCTAAAAAGAATCTCTAAGATAGGCCTTGCTAAATATGTCATAGAGGGCGGTGTTTATGCAATTGTCAGGTTTGTTTAGGGTCCAATATCTTCCACTGGCGCTTGGGTTGCAAACTGCTCACACCACATGCATTTTCTGGAAACGCATGCTGTCTTGCTAGGCACCTAAGGTATTTTTGTGCAACTGTGAATAGTTATTGTTTTTCTTCTTGTAATTATACCTGTCAGTGTGAAGTCCTTTCATGATAAGAATAATAGTTTCTGTACCTTTCGTTCCACTAACAAATCTCAGATATAAGTATAGTCGGGTGCCCGTGGCTCATGCCTATAATCCTAGCTATTCAGGAGGCTGAGATCTGAGGATCATGGTTCAACGCCAGCTCAGGCAGGAAAATCCATGAGATTCTTATCGTCAATAACTACCAGAAAACTGGAAATAGCGCTATGTCTCAAGAGGCAGAGCTCTTGCCTTGATCTGAAGAGTACTTGGACAGCACCTAAGCCCAGAGTTCAAGCCCCACGACTGACCATCCATCCATCTATCTATCTATCTGTCTATCTATCTATCTATCTATCTATCTATCTATCTATCTATCTATCTATCTATCTATCTGTCTGTCTGTCTGTCTGTCTGTCTGTCTGTCTGTCTGTCTGTCTGTCTGTCTGTCTGCCTGTCAGTCTGTCTGTCTGTCTGTCTGTCTATGTGTCTATGATGAGATGAAATACATTTAGATATAAATCAATATTTGTGATAAACATTTAAAATATAAGTAAATATATGATGTATTTATAATATATACATATATTTACATATATAAGATCATATTATATCTGTATGTTGATAAATATACTTTTAATTTATATCCAAAGAGTACATCTGAAGATTTTGGGGAAAATGTAGAGTGTCTAAAGGCTTACTACTGACCCACCATACTTTCAATCATTTTATCCACTTATTACAATGTCTGGAGTACTAAGACTGAATGATTATGAAACAGAGTTGTTGTTTTATTCCTTATGATTTTGGATTAGAAACATCTACTTACTTGGTATAAAACCTACCCAAATGTGATCTTGAAATCACACTCCACAAACTGGACATATACATCAATTTAGCAACTTACAGGTCTCAAACTTTCATTTGAATCCTGTATCTCACATACACCCAGTTTCCTTTGAGTCAGCTGCATGTACAAACATGCCTAGATTTTCATGCTCACATACATCCCCATACTCACATGACATACTAAAGGTAAAATTGTAATAAAAATAATATATATATATACTGAAAAAGAAAACCTTTGCAAATGTAATTATATTTTATTTTTAAATACAATGCATTATTGAAATACTGATGAAAGAGCAGATGAGAGATGTTTCTTTTTTTAAAATTTTTATTTATTTTTTATTGTGAAAATGCTGTATAGAGGGGTTACACTTAGATGGGCAAGATAATGAATATATTTCTTATCAAGCATTGTAGCCTCCTCCTTTGTTTCCCCTTCTCATCCCTTCCCACCTCTCCCCACCCCTCACCCAGTCCTCCCCACCCTGCACCAATGTTGTAAAGTTCGTTTTCAACATGACAACTTGTTGCAACATTGTTGCAACGGGTCCACCTGTATCCTTATAGTAGAGTGCCTGTCTAAAGAGCATGTTTCTTATTCCAAACATCATTATTTCCATCCTTCCTTCTCCCACATAAAAAAGCATAAATAACTACAGAATTAACTACGTTTCTTAATCACTCATTGAAGAGAGAAACTGTAACATATATATATATGTATATATATATACACACACACACAATGATATACTATTTAGCCACACATAATTATGAAATTATATCATCTTCAAGAAAATAGAATTGGAAACCTTCATATTAAAGCAATTAGCGATACTTTGAAAAACAAATATTAGATTTCTCATATGCAGACTCTAGACCAAGAAAATAAAATGAATGACCCACGTGTAAAGATGGAACTGAATAAGTTTGGAAAAAAGTAAGAGATGAGATGAAGAGAAATATTGTGGAGTAAATATGTTCAAATATTTCATAAGTTAGTATGGTGACATAATAAAATACAAGTATAAAAATAGGATAATAAAATTAATAAAAGGAATAAAATTTAACAAGCTGCATTATGTGGACATATGTGTATAACACAATAAAACACTTTTGTGAAATTAATATTTGCTAATAAAAAGTAAAATTCATTCCAGTTGTTATAGATTCATATGTTATTTTCCATTTTTAGCTTAGATATTTCCCTGATAAAGTAAAAGGAGAAATAGGTTTTGCTCATTTAGAAGGACAATCTTGTCCAATTAGCATTAAAGTATTCTAGATAATTACTGTCAATGTGAAATTGTTCAAATTATTATATTAGAATATTTCCAATTGACTCTTCAAAATATTATCCTATAGGTATATACTTTTTGTTATTTATAGAATATTTTTCTACTCAATTACCATATACCATTTTCTGAATGCGGTTTGGTATATGTAACTCGAGTATATTATACCTGACAAGGAAATCAATTATTCAAACAGTTTTTATCAAAAATTCCTGTAAAGAAATAACGAGGTAAATCTAAATTATGTATATTTGAAGACAATACTTGCTTAGTCCTCTTCTCACATTCTTCAGTCCCTTCTTGAGAATAATACACATTGTAAGGGAATGCTTAACATGTTTTAGAGAAATAAGTTGACTTTAGTCGAATGAGTTACTCTATCCTGCATTTTGGTTTACTTTATATCCAGAAGAGCTCAATTCTTACCTTATGATTTTCCTTAGAGTCTATATTCTGGTTTAACCTCTGATGGGTGACAGATAAAGGTATAAACATTTTTTTTAAGTGGCTAAATTTAGGCTGAGGAATGTAGGTACAACTTTACTCATGCAATAGGCCTCATCAGTCAGGAGACCATGATATCAAAATGTTAACCTATGCTTCCTGAAATCATGCTTATGAGATTTTGTGTATTAAAAACAGTGGTTATTAGCATTTGTTTTGTAAACAACAAGATTTCATGGGTTAGGAACTGAAGTGAGATATTAAACCCAGAACAAATATTAAGGAGGCATCCAAAATTAGTTACCAAGATATAAATCATTTAACACAATGTTTAAAAAATGCAAGACAAAGGATATAATTTTTGAAAAAATCCAACATATAAAATAAATACAAAATCAGTATGACTGATTTTTCTTTTTATTCCAGTTGCAATACGGATTGCATGATGACTTTTCTAGTTATATGTTTAGTTAGGTCTTGATATTTAGTTGGAGAAGTTATGCTCTTTCATATATTCATTTGTCAGATCAAAGAAGAACTGAATTCCATGCCAGAGTCAACATCCATAATAATGTTACAGTTGTATTCTACTACTTTGCCACAGTTTCAAATCAGCTCGAGTAACTTGGGTCTTCTTTGGATCTAATTAATTAGGTATACAATTTAGTCAGTACTAGATTTTGACCACCATTTATTAAAATATTATTTTCCAGAAACTACTACTCTTCTCTCTTTTCATGAGATTTTTAATTTCATTTATATAATGTGCTGATGTTTTCCTTTAGATAATCCACATTCAATCTTCTAAAAACAGTATAATTTGGAGTATTTTTAAACCATGTACACTCATGTACACTGCTCAGATTCTATTATTTGCACATTTTGTTCTTGTTAAGTCAGTAGTATTTAGCTCTCATTATGGATATTTTGGAATTACTAATTGCATTTCCGAATTTTTAAGAATGTTATGATTTTTGGGATTTAATACTGTAGCATTTTTTCTTTTAAATATGTGCAGATCTTACTTTATATACAGCTTCATTTGTTTTAAACAATTTGATCCATTCAAGGGATTTTCTATATTAGGTTGATCCAGATGAATTTAATTACAAATTAACACAACCTTATTTCTGAGAGACAGTTATAGCTCTACTTAAATTAACGTATGTTTGAAGGTTTTGTAATTTAAAAAATAAACTGGGCACATGTTTTTGTTCTGGGGAAGTTCCAATTTGTTGGTTGTTTTTCCAGCTGTGATGACTTCAACATATGTGTGCATTTTATTTCAATTGTTTTGTGCCTATATTTTGTTTTATATAACAGAAAATACAAAAAAAAAGAATCAGTGATTTAGAACTTTTCAAAATAGAATTCTAAGAGAGACACTGCAAGTTTTGTGACAACTGGGAAAAGGGACATCTTCTTAGTGCAGGGGTTAGCAGAATAAGAGAGACATTGTTTGATGAGATTTGAATTCTGCCACTTCCTGCCTCAATATTTCCAATGGTATTACTTCAACGTATTTAGTGGAAAGAAAATAATTTTGTCTGTATGAATTCACAATTTTTGGTTTAATTGAGCCACACTACATATTCATATGTGATTTTACCTCTAAAATCTTTTATCCTTAGTTTAAAACCACAGATGTGAATTTATAATGTAAAATAGCACCTAGAATTTATATGAAATGGTCCAAACTATTTAGAATGCAATGATTATAGTGTGTGAGACAGTATGTAATAATTTCTTTTGGGGAAAGTCAATTACAGTGGATTTTTGTGAAATACTGAGTAATAGAATTATATTTGATTCTATAAAAAAATTCAGGGTTATGGGCTGGGAAGTTGGCTCAGTGGTAGAGCTCTTGCCTTGCATGCCTGAGGCCCTGGTTTCGACTCCTCAGCACCACATAAGCAAAAAGTAAAAAGCCGAAAGTGGCGAAGGTGGCTCAAGTGGTATGGCACTAGCCTTGAGCTGAAGAGCTGAGGGATAGTGCTCAGTCCCAGAGTTTAGGCCCCATGACCGGACCAAAAACAAACAAACAAAAAATTCACGGTTACATCTAAAAATTACTCAGTTATAAGTAAATTCTGAAAAAAAATAAGATTGTTTACTGGAAAAAGCTAGAAGTTTCAATAAGCTTGTTTTTTAAAAATTCACCTGGATCTGGACTTTGGTGGTTCATGCCTGTAATCCTAGCTACACAGGAGTATGAGATCTGAGCATCGTTGTTGAAAGCCAGCCTGGGCAGAAAAGTCTGTGAGACTCTTATCTCCAATAATCTGCCTTAAAACCAGAAATGGCACTGTGGCTCAAATGGTACAGTGGTAGCCTTGAGCTGAAGAGCTGAGGGACAGTGCCCAGGCCCAGAGATCAAGGCCCACAACCAACAAAAAAAAATTGACACGGAGTTTTACTATATTATTTCATGATTTTTTATTAGTGGTTGTTCAGTGAAAATGTCATTGGTTTTTATATTTCTGATGGCATAAAATGAGCCTACTATTGTCTTAAATTAATCAGAAAAAATCTTACTCTATGACTACACAAATTTTGTGGGTAATGGTTAAAACCAGTTGCCTTTTTGAAATAAAATATTTATATCACCCCCCCCCCAAAAAAAAAAGAGGAACAAAATAAAATATATGCCAGAAACTTACTCTGTAAATCTTCATGGACTAATAGTTTGTCAGTTTGTTTTAACTTTTAATCAAAAATTAAAGTAATACTGGATAATATGAACCCATTTAAATTTCTTCTTCTTGTCATTTAAGATTCACTTTAAAAAGAAGTTCAATAGGTGAGTGTTTTTTCCTTAGTTTTCCAAAGAAATGATTATTTCACCATTATAATGTATAGCACAATATACCCAGAAAGCATTTCTTAAGGAAAAAGAATTTTTCCCATTCTTTGGTTTGCTTCAGTCTGTATTTAAACTGCATACCACAACTTACCCACCCTATTGTCTGGCTTTTCATTTGAAACATGTCAAAAGTTTTCTTTCCCTGCTGTGTCAGCCAGCAAAGTTTTACAAAACAGTGTGCTTTCATTCATTGTGTTTTCCAAAATATATCTCACAAATGCCAACAATGAAACACAATCTGAAACAGCTGTGGACTTTTCCACTTATAGTGGAAAAATCACTTTCCGTACTCCTTAGAAACAGCTGTTTACAGGCATTAATTGCTCTGTCAGTTCCATGCTTTAGAACAGCTGCATTTGACAATGGCGTACATGTTAATTTGTTTACCACATCTGGTTTGTTTTCATGAGGGACTGTGTTCATGGAAGATGGTAATAGATGAGTTTTGCAATTATGTAGTTTAATAGGGCTCTGAGTTGTGGATATAGAACATCCATTTCAGTGACTAAATATTTAAATTAAATTCCATAAAGTATATTCTTTCAATTTTCTGGGTAAAGTGTTCTACAATCTAGGTATTTTTAAAGAAATATTATATGTTGTTTCCTTGGTGAAACGTAATTGGAGGACTTAAAATTTTATATACCATGGCCATCTTAAATGAGGTAGATATATTTGGATTGGCATGCAAAACTTTTGGTAAGTAAGGGAAGTGCTCTACCACTGAGCCACCTTCCCAGCCCCATTAATACTTTTCTCTGCTACATTGTTGTATTAGTTTATTCAAACACACACAACACACATACAAACACACAGATACACACATTTGTAGTATAAAGACCCACTCTGTCTGCAAGAAAATATTTTAATAGGAATTCCATAAAATATTTAGTCTGCTGAGTTCTGATTAGAATTTACAGAAATATTTACCTACTTCTTCCCCTGGACAAGTCATTATCATTTGTGAAGGTGTTGCCAATTGGTTTTAGAATGCCCCAGAAAGATCTATGTGTTAAAGAAAAATGATTTTCTATTTCCTCCCAGACTGTGGAGAATATCTGAATAGTTCTGGAGATTAAGTTCTTCAGCATGTAAGCTATGAGAATATAGACTCTCAACTACTTTCTTATTTTATCTTTTAATCAGTCTAGGTCAAAAGCTTTTCTCTTTGACATACTCGCCACCTTGCCATTGTCTTGTCACAGGCTCCCAAAGCAATAAAACCAACTGAACATACACTGAAACCTTCAAACTTGTAAATCTGAATCAACACTTCTGTTCAATAAGTCGACAACATCACTTATTATGGTAGGTTATAAAGCTAATCCAGAAATCTAGTCTTTCTAACAATGTAGAGTACATTAAATTATGCTTCATTATAAAATATCTAACTCCATGTTTTATTTTATATTTTTGTTTCTGTTGATACCAGGGCTTAAACTCAGGGCCTGGATGATGTTTTTGTGTCCTAAGCCAGTGCTTGACATACAATCTGAACTGGAACTCCATTTGCCCTGGTGGTTAATTGGAGATAAGAATCTAATGAACTTTCATATGCAGGCTGGATTTGAACTGTGATCTTCACATCTTAGCCACTTAACTAGCGAAGATTACATCCTTGAGCCACCAGTGCCTAGCCATGTTGAATATTTTGTGTAATTCAAATTTTCAGCATTTTATAGATGCTCCTACTACAATATAAGAAAAATCTTAACCTAGTTTTTATTGTATTTGATGTTGGTATAATTTGTGGAGGGGAAGAAAAAACCAAATTGTTTAAATAGGGATACAGGTGGACCCAGTGCAACAATGAGATGTAAAAGATGTTATGTAGAAAAATGAAATTTACAACTTTGGCTCAAGATGGGAGAGAGGGTCAGGAAAGGGAGATGGAAAGGGATGATAAAGGGATAGAAAGGAGGAGGTAACAATGCTTGATAAGAAATGTACTTATTACATTGTCCCTGTAATTGTAACCCCTCTGTATGGTATTTTCAGAAAAAAACTTAAAACATAATAAGGATATTCGTAAAGTATATAATGAAGGAAGAATTTTCATCCTCTACAAAATGTATGCAAAATCTATGCTAAACTATCTATATTTTACTGTACCTTTCCTGCAACCAGTTTGATATAGTTTAATACCTGTCACTCCAAGTTTCTCTATAATCTACTGGAGATTTAATTTTTCATGTATGTATGTATATGTATATGTATATGTGTGTGTGTATATATATATATATATATATATATATATATATATATATACCTGTATATGTTCCAATGTGGATCATCAAACTTGAAACTTTGCTTTTTTTTGCTGTTCAGCAGTTAACCTGGTCGGCTCAATCTGTGACAATATCTCTGCTCATTCTGCTCATTCCTTTATTTACAACTCCATCAGCCTTTTAAAATCAGCTTTATTTCCAGAGATGATTAACAATCAATCCAACCAATATACACCCAGAGTGTTTTAATGAAACAAGCTTAAAGGAAGGAAGACAACATGAAGTGACAACTACAAAATTTCTACAGAGACCTGACATCTTTCACATTTCTGCTTCCTCCTGATACTTAAGCAAGCATTGACTAACACTATAAATAATACTGCAATTATAACTTAAAGATCAGTGATTTTTCCAACCTGAAGCCTTGTTTTCCATGATTTTTGAGATAAACTTTTGTGAGACTTTTTTGATTGTGATGTGATTCCATCCAAAACAAAGCCATGTATATCAAGAAAGCCAATGTTTTCAACTCAGATTACTAAACAAAAGAGGGAGAAAATTAAGGTTAGCTATATATGTTAAGCACAAATATAGGCAATGTCAAGACATTTTGAAATTGAATACCTTTACTGGATAAAGTGGCTCAAATCTATAATATTATCTACTTGGAAAACAGAGCTTAGAGAATTCCAGTTCCAGGCAAAATGTTTTATGCTTGTGTTAGGAGGACCTCAGTCCAAGCAGGCCCAGGCATAGTGATACTACCTCAAAATAAGCAATCAAATTATAATCTGCAGGTATGGTAGTAATAGAGATGCTGGTTCACAAGTATAGGCTTTGAGTTCAATCTCCAGTAGCGCTGGGAACTTAAATGTGGCATGTCTAAGATCAAGACTTCATACTTGTCTTACAAGTTCTAATAAAACCTTTACCTCTTTTGCTATTTTTAAAAAGTATAACCATAACTTCCCTACCCCAAACAAATAATTTCATATTAGAGATTTTCTTCTATTAAGTAATATGTTATGTCCCACTGAAATCAGACTAGAGTTAAAAAAACCCATTGTCTTACAAAGTGACTGCATATGGAAACAGAATCTCAAAGGTAGCATTTAAGTTGAAGTCTACTCCAAGAGAAGCAGAATATCTTGAATATGCCAAGGAAAGAGGAATCAGAAGCCAACTCTAATCTGGAGTTCTAATTCCACCAACTCAGAGACAATGTATTTACAATTTTAATGCTACCCAATCTGTGCTAGTTTATTATTGCAATTACTAGCAAACATGTAGAAGCTATAAGACACGAAAAGTCATTGACTCTTCAGATCCAAGACTCATCTCTATAATCCCAATTATTAAGTACGAGACTTGGGGGATAATGGTTTTCAGGCTGGTAGGAAAGTTCATGAGGTTCTATCTCCAATTAACTACAAAAATTTCTGGGCTGGGGCATGCTTCAAATAGTAGACTGACTGCAGTTTGCAAAAACAAAAAACAAAAAAAAAAAACAAAACTGAGAGCATAATGTATGTTCAAGCTTCAAACTGGCAGAAAGAAAAAGTCCTTAGAAGAAGACTATGAGACACAGAATTATGAATAGGAAAGCAGAAACAAAAGAAATAGACAAAGATATAGACAAAGCTTCTCAATGTGAAATATTGCACAAACTGTAATATTTAGGATTTTCCTTCCTATCCAGTAGAAATAAATGGCATTTTTACTTGACGAAACTAAAATATAAAACTGTATGCAATAAATAATCACATTACATTTATGTTTCCATAATTTAATTGTTTTCCAAAATATTTCTCGAATTGTGTAGCTTTTGAAAATCAATAAATGTTGCATTTTCATAAATGATTACATATTCTTCCAAGTGTTGTCTGAAATTGATCTACACTGAAATAATTGCCATTGACATTTTTGTCATGATATTTATACTTTCAACTGACGTTTCACAAAACTCATACCCAAAATATAACTTTTTATTTTGTTCATGCAAACATAGGAACATAAACATATGTCTCAAAATGTTAGTTACTTTTATCTGCTGTCATTAATGAAGTATAACTAATAGAATTAAGTTTATACCCTGAGGAAAATGAGATACTTCTTTCTAACTAGAGACTTGCAGGCACCCACACAATCACACACGCACACATATATATTTACCACTCTGAGTCAGGCTAGATTCCTGACATTGGGTGTCAGCAGTGATCTAATAATCAAATTTTCCTGCCCAGATGTAAAATACATTCATAATTCCACACAGACAAAAGGACATGCCATATATCTTAATTCATTTTTCCTAAAGGTTATGCTATGGAGTTGAATCTGATTTGTTTGCTTATTCTAAATTAAACATTCTCAACAACTTGAATTATTGTTTATGTTACTCCTAATCCAAATGAAATATCATATAGAACTGGAAATTCCCCTCGGCAATGATTTGTGAATGTCATTAATGGTTGTGGAGGGATGAAGGATTTGAATTATCTAGAGTGCATTAAAAATGGCACTGTTATTCAAAGGGCTGATCATTTAGTCAGCTTTTAAAGTGTGGACTTCTTATTTCATCTAAGAAGATAACAGTATGCTTTTCATCACATTCTTGCCTGCAAAGCAGTAGAATTATTTCCTTTGTAATGTTCATGTCCAGCTGCGACTTTAGTGAAACCAACAAACAACTGCAAAGCTATATTAGCTGCTCTAGGGATTTTGAAATTTTCTTCCTGTAGCCCTTGTGATTTGAGCCCAGATTCATGGGATAGTCACATAATCCACAAAAACAAAGCACCACAATATACAAAGACCACATGCAAAATGAGGTTCAATTTTTTCTTTGTTGTTTCCTATTTTTTTTTTTTTTTTTGCCGGTCATGGGGCCTGAACTCTGGGTCTGGGGGCTGTCCCTCAGCTCTTCAGCTCAAGGCTAGCGCTCTACCACTGGAGCCACAGCACCACTTCCGGCTTTTTCTGTTTATGTGGTGCTGAGGAATCGAACCGAGGGCCTCATGCTTGCAAGGCATGCACTCTACCGCTGAGCTACCTTCCCAGCCCTGTTGTTTCCTATTTTTATTGATTGTCTTTTAAGGAGCTAAGGGTGCTTATTTCTCATTATTTTTGATGTGACTTAAATAAATTTTTCAGACTTTTGAAATAATATAAAGAGATATAAAAGAGACCTACTTAGTCACAAAATACAGCTAACCGTTTGCATGATTTTTTAATTCTAATTCTGTTCTCAGTTATCTTCAAATAATGTTGAGATGAGCCTAGAATATGTGTAAATTGACATGTATAAAGCACACAGAATTCTGGAATCTTTGGACTGTGATTTCTATACAACTTCACTTAGAAAAGAAAATTATCACTTTCTTCATGTCTTAAGTAATCTACTTAAAACAAGTTCTATTAATTTTATTAATAGATGTCATAATCTATGGTACTGATGAATTGCATAAGTATTTGATTCCTTATGTCCACTGAATTAACATTATATTTATTTTATTTTTTACACATGAAATAATGACATTCTTGAGGATAAAACATGCCTGTTTTTCATTTTGGTTGCCAAAACTGAATTATTAGACATTTGGAACATTTAAATCTGAACTTTTAAATTTCACTAGGACTTGAATTGTGTTACTTACATATTTAATATTAAAATAAAAAGCATCATTAAATAGAAAGCAAAATTATGTTATCACACATTAACCCCTGAATTGACTTAATGATAAAAAATAATTAGATTAATATAACAAGATATACATTCTCAAACTAACTATGAGTTATGGAAACAGAAAACTTCTTTTGTGTTTTGTGTTTGTTGTTGTTTAAAGTTTGTGATAATTCTGTCTTTTTTACCTTATGCCTGGTATATTCATTGTATGTTCAGGAAGGTGAGGGGTGGGCACAGAGCTTTAGGGAAAAGAGTGAAAAATTGCAACAGTGGAGTTCATTGAACATTGATGAAAGTGAACTATTTAACACATGGGTAGGGACAGGAGGGTGGGATTGGGAACAAGTGTGGGTACTGAAGACATTTCACAAAAGGAAATGTACTCATAATCTGACACTTGTAATTGTAATCCATCTATAAATCTCCTTAATAAGAACAACAGAGTAAATTTCTGTTAAAAAGGTAAACAAAATGTTGTTTCTTCGAATCCTAGAAGTTTGTTTTGTTCACTGGTTTAAGCTGGTTGAGTCTATCTCTGAAAATAGCGACATTGACATTCATTGGGCGAATTTTTGAGCAACTAGTAGATAAAAGTCAATTATGATTGTATGTTTTTGAGACTGATTAATTTATTTCTTTAATCTAATTTGTATTATTTCTGTCTACTGATTTTTGGTTTTGTTTTTCCTGTTTTGTCAAATACTTAGTGGTGCACCATCAGTGCTGATTTAAGATTTATCTAATTTGTTGATGTACATACTCAAAGCTATAAATATTCCTCTGAGTATTGTCTGTGCTGCTGCTGTGTCCCAGAGGAGGTAGTATTTTGTGTGTTCACTTCCACTGAATTCCATAAACGCTGGAACTTCCCTGCATATCTCTTCAGTGACTCACTGATGATTTAGCAATGTGTTATTCAGTCTCTGTGAGTTTCAGAATGTTATGTGATGCCTTTTGATGTCTAGATCTAATTTGGTCCCATCATGGTCTGACAGGATACAAAGAGTAATTTCATTTTTATTTTTGAATTTTGAAAGATTTCCCTTGTGATCTAAGATATGATCTACTTTGGAGAACATTCCATGGGTTGCTGAGTGGAATATATATTGTGACAATAGTAGGTAAAATACTCTGTAGATATCTGTTAGGTATAGCTTGACAATACAGTTATTTAGCTCTAAAGATTTTTGCTAAGTTTTTACCTTGATGGCCTGTCCAGAGGTAAGAATGTTTTGTTCTAGCAACCAACAATTTATTTGGATGTATGCATGTTTTTAGGGTAATTAGTATTTCTCTGATTAATTTGAGAGCTCTAGGATTCAGGATACTGATATTTAGAATTGTTATAAACCTCTGATGGAGAGTTTTCTTCGTCAGTATTTAATGTCCTTCTTTGTCTCTTTTTACTTTCATACCACTTTTATTTTAAAGCCAATTTTATCTAATATTAGTATAGCTCCTCTAGTCTGATTATGAGGTCCATTTTTAATTTGTAAAGATGTTGTACAGAGGGGTTACAATTACATAAGTGAGTTAATGAGCACATTTCTTTTTGAACAGTGTCACCTCTTCACTCATGTTCTCACAGTTTTTCCCTTTCACCCTCCCTCTCGCGTAAGTTGTATAGTTCATTAACAATGTAGTGTCTATTGAGTACCACTGCTGCATTTAAGCATTTGTGCCACCATTTCTCTTTTCTCTCTTGCCCTATCCAAACGTACATATAAGACCAAAGGTGCAGAAATTTAAAAAAAAAACGGCATCAGAACACTGAAGGAAAAAGCAAAATAATAAACAAATACTCATAATCATTTCTTGGAGATCATTTTAATGAACATTATTTTATATGACAATATTCGTACAGCTATTGATCCTTTGTGATCCTTTCCAAAGGGCATCCTCCTTTGATATAACTGTATAAATGTTTAGAATCCCATAAAATTTATCATGTCCAAGTGTAATGTTTTCTCTTTTACCATCCAACTGTGTTTACATTTACAATTAGAGGCACATTCTACTACAACAAATGAGGGAAATTAGGAAACCTATATTTATTTGAGTCTGTCTTTCTTCACTTAATATAAGTTTGCTCCAAGTCTTTCCATTTCCTTATGAATGGTGTAATATCATTCTTTCTGGACCAATGGAATAACATCATACAGAAGAAATTCTACATGGCAATGGAAAAAGTTAGCAGGATATATAGAAAGAGAACAGAATGGAAGAAGATTTTTACTAGCTAAGCATTAGACAAGTGTTTTCATAACTAACCCATATTTAGAGGTCAAAATGTTAAAACCAACAAAAATAACCCCTCAAATAAACAAGAACCCAATTAATATATGGGATAAAGACTTAAAGATAACTTCTTAGAAGAAGAAGTAAGAATGACAAATAGATGCATCTCTCTCCTTAAAAGAAATGCAAATCCAAACAACACTGAGATTCATCTCACCCCTCTTACAATGTCATTATGAAAAACCGAACAATCACAAATACTGATAGGGATGTGGCCCAAAGGAAACTGTTGGTGTGAATGTAATCTTGTTCAATCACTTTGGAAAACACTATGGAAATTGCTCACAGAACTGAATAGAGAGCTACCTACCTATTATCCAGCAATTCCACTTATGGTCGTTTATCCAATAGAGCAGAAACAAGGCCACACTGAAGCTACCAGCATAATTAAGTTCATTATTGCATTATTTTCTGTAGCCAAAATATGGAATCAGCCCAGATGCCTCTCATTTTAAAAAGAGATCAAGAATTATATATGTATATATAAATTATATTCATACATATATATCTAATTTTATTGATCCCAATTTACAAGTATATATGTACGTATATAAATGAATGTATACAAACATATATATATATGTATACAAACATATAAATACATAAATAATGGAATTCTGTTCATCCATCAGTAATAATAATATTGCACTATTCTTAAGGAAAAATGAAACACTTAGAAATAATATTAAGTGAAATAAAGCAGACCCAGAGAAACTTAGTTTGCATGACTTTCCTCACTTTTGGTAGATAGGAGTGTCTATAAATGTAAAAGTAAACACACTGGATGGTATGCAAGGAAGTAACTGAAGTGTCAGGGTCCATGGAGAGTGAAAATACTATAATTCTCTTAAAAGGCTAAGTCAAAGCCCAACAAAATAAATACCAGTAAATGTGTAGTGCAAGAGAGGACAGTGGGGGGCAATGTGCGAGGGGTAGGAAATTGAAGGGGAAAAGGATAGAATACAGGCAAGAATCCATTGTATACTTCCCAGAATTGAAATATACAAAGCAAGGGGTAGTGTGAAATGGGGTTCAAGATGTTGAAGTGGTAACACAAATCCAGGTGCATTGTACACATAAACTGCTTTGTTAAATGGCAAAAAATTCTATAACATAATATTGAGATGCATAAGGACTGGGGTTGATTGGTAGGGGAGGATGAGAGTGTTGAAAGAGGTGACATTGATCAAGATGCACTGTATCCACACACTGTTTCAGTGAATGGCAACTCCTTTGTACAACTAAAGATAATAAAAATATTCAAAAAATTAATTATGATAGTTAATAGAATGTTGCACCTCAATTCCTATTTAAAAATATATTTAAACTGGAGACTTGGAGAATAAAATTCAAATAATAAAACCTTATGAATCTTTTTTATCAGAATTTGTGAAATTTAAATCAAAACTTTGCTTTTTGTCAGCCATTGGACTGTTAAAATATTTCAAATAAGGGGCTTAAAAACATCAGGAGTATATTATCCATATTGTAGAAGCTTAAACATTGATTTTAAAAATGGTTATTCAAAGCAATTCATTTTCTTCTGGGGGGGTCTACTTTCTGATTCATTATAATCTATTTGCTGGACGTTCACATGGCAGAGTAATTATATTGGGCTTCTTTTGTCAGAATCATTATTGCAGGGTCATCTCTGAAAGGTTGATTCTAATGTCACCAGACAAGAGAATAGAATTTTAACATGTGTATCTAGAAGGAGTTACATCACCCAAAACACTTTTCTACTTTTGCTTTAACTCAGTGTGTTGTACATTTGGATATTATTTCATAGAACATAATAAATTAAGGACAAGATTATATCATGTAAATTATGTGAATGATTCTTCTTACAATGGGAATAATTATAGTGATGGCAAAGTGAAGTATGATTGTTTAGTGGCTCTTGAATCACATCATAGGTAACCATGTTAACATGGTACAGCCTTTCTAAGCCCCTTCTGATGTATTTGAACAAACTCCAATGAGTTAATTGCTTTCAGAAATATTCGTTTGTGCCAACAAATTCAGATCTCCTTTCATTTTAATTACTGTCCGCTATTAGGACTCCCACAAACACCAAAATCAGAATATGCTAATTTCTCTGATAAAATATATAATAAAAATGTTACAATTAATATAACATAAAGACTAATATTAATAGCATTATAATTACTAGTATTCACATTATATAATATATTGACATCCCTTGGTTACCTAAATAAATGTAAATTGTTTGCAAATAATTATTTGATGATGTATGGAAAATGAGAAAAAGATTTGCATACATATTTTCTACAGATGCAAACAGATTCACCTGGTTGTTTCTGAACCTTCATTTGTTGGTTTCATTCATTTATGGGGAACATGTAGAGAAATGAAAATTGCAAACTTGCATTTACTAAAGTGTTAATTACAAGTTAATGTTGGGCTAAATAGCACATTTTATGAATTAAATTGTTTTTGTCCCTTCCTTCCTCCCTCCCTTCTTTCGTTTCTTCGTTCCTTCATTCCTTATTTCCTTCCTTTTTTCCTTCCTTCCTTCTTTTCTTTCCTTCCTTCCCCCTTCCCTCCATCCCTACACCTCTCTCTCTTTCTCTCTTCCTTCCTTCCCTCCATCCCTACACCTCTCTCTCTTTCTCTCTTCCTTCCTTTTCTTTCCTTCTTTCTTTCCTTCATTTTCTTCCTTTATTCCTTTTTTCTTTTACTCAGACTATTTCTTATGGCTATAGAAAAAATAGCAACTGTTATACTCCAAGGTGTTATGAGTAATTATAAATATACTATATTGATATTAATCTTAATAACCTAAGTTATATCTTAAGACAAATTGTAATAAAAACAACTTCACAAAATTTCAGGATATGTAACAAATATTACTTTCCATAATATTGTTTATTTCTTCAAACTAAAATAAGAATTTATACATAATCTTTTGTTTGTGTTGTTCTTGTGATTTGAACTCCAGACCTATCCCTTGATTTTTTTCCTAGCAAGGACATTGCTCTAACATTTGAGCCGCAACTCAACTTCTGGCTTTGTGTGTGTTTGCGTGTGTTGTGATTTGATTAATTGAGGTGCGACTCACAAACTCTTGCCAAGTCTGGCTTTTTAAATTTATTTTTATTTTTTATTGTGAAAATACCGTGCAGAGGGGTTATAATTACATGGGCAAGGTAATTAGTACATTTCTTATCAAGCATTGTTGCCTCCTCCTTTGTTTCCCCTTCCCAACCCTTCACATCTACACACCCCTCTGCCCCTCACCCGGCCAAAGTTGTGAAGCTCTTTTTTCAACATAACGACTTTTACACCTCATACTTGCAGTGGGGTCCACCTCTATCCTTATTTAAACCATTTGTTTTTTCCCTTCTCCTCCACAAATTATACCAACATCAAATACAATGAAAGCAGAGGGGAAGGGGCATGTCTGAGACAAGCAGCAAAGGTCAGATAAGTTGATGTTAGGTGAAATGGACCCCAAAATAAATATTCAAATGTTTTTTTTCTTGTAATTGTTTCTAACATATTTATAAGATGATTTCTTTGTTGTCAAGGATGGCTTTGAACCCCAGCTTCCTGAGTAGTGAGGATTACAAGCTTGAGATACCCATATTCAGCAATGATATAATATATGTAAGAATAAAATACATTTCTTGTTATTTGAATTCTAGAGGCTGAATTTAACAAATTAACATTTAGATATTTATTTAGTTATTGAATCTGAACCTGCAGTGTGAAAAAAAGTTTTCATTTTTATGAAAAAATATACACTCAAAAGTTTAAATGACAGAATCTTTGCACAAATTGAAATACTATAATATTCAAAAGCGATGAAGGGACCGTTAATCAAATTTCTCATGTAAGCTATAAGCAATAGGCTGTGTCAGGGTAAATGAAGTAATTTTTCATTAAATTATATTATCTACTCTGGTCACATGATTTTCTCTTCTTTTAAACCTAAACTTTTTTGACATAAAATATAGATTTATACATTTTTGAGTATATAAAAGTCTAATTACTGGTCATTTATTTCTGATGTTTGAGTACCGAGACTTTTCAGAGAAACACTGAGTTTCATGTATTTTATGTCAACAGTGATTTTTAGAAACTGAATCAATCAATAATTGAATCAATTATTCTTATAGACTTGAAAATACCTTATTTTTGAATGATAGGAAATTCATATTATTCCTACTCTATAGAATAATTAAGAAAGAAATGTTTGTGATAGTATTTATTTTTCCTTCAACTAGAAAGCAAGAACCTAACTATAGATGACAAAAACTTGAATAGCAATGTCATAAAATTATGAAAAATTAAAGTCATTATGAGTTAGATGAAATAGTCATTTTTGAAGGTCACAAGATGAAATCTCTGAAGCTTCCTTATCTGTTAAATAAAATGTATTTGCACTCAAAATATTTCTCCAGCAATGGTATAACCAAATCACCTCCATGCCAAATAGCTTCTCTGATTAATTCAAGTAAATATTTAGGAACAGAAGTTATCACAATGTATAGAAATATCTACCCACCACTCTAGAAATAAAACCTGAAAACATAAATGATTGAGATTAATAATTAGCTTTCACTAAGTTCCGATAAAGAGGTGAATCCTTTCATGTGGGCATAGTTGTAGAGATTTGGTCACTGAGAACTTGTGATCAAAGGTTTTAAGTTCAAAGTCCTTTCCTCTTCTTCCTTCTTTTTCTTCTTTGTCTCCTTCTCCTTCTTCTTTTCCTTCTCCCTCTCTCTCTTCCCTCCTCCTCCTTCTCCCTCTCCCACTCCTATGCCTCTTCTTCTTTACTTCCTGGCTTCCATGAATACACATATTCCAACACATATTCTTGACATCGGGTACTGTGCCACCCAAGTCAATGAGGATAAGAAATATAAAATCAGAAGTCAAGTTTAGTCTTCCCCCCTGTAAGTTAATTTTATAAAGTATTTTTTCATATTAATAGGAGACTGTCACAGCATGCTCTCATTTATTATAGGGGATAAGATTTACTGGAAAAAATCTAACCTAATGAAATGATTGATTAAATTAATATTATATTAGGACAAATCTACTTTAAAATATCAGATATAGTTCAATACCTGGCAAAAAATCACCGTTATGGTTTCATATAAAAGACAACAGAATACAATCTGTTCCTCAAGGAAATTGACCTATAATTGGCAGTATTGTCAATTTCATAAATGATGTAATAAGGCTATAGAACAAATTTCAACTCAAACTGCATGATATAACATTTACTTTGTCCCGTGTATACTATCTTTGTCTGGTTCCCAAAATGACTTGTATTTTATCATATTTTTAAATAATTTTAGGTACTTGTGTGGGACTTGCTCTTTGACAAAGCAGTATATTAACAGTGTATAGAGAGTTTCTTTTTTCTTTTTCCTCTCCTGAGGTTTGAACTCTGGATCTAGGAGCTTTCCCTGAGCTCCTTTGGATGAATTCTAGAACTCTATCACTTGAGGCAGAGCAGCACTTTCTGATTTTTCTGAGATTTAATTGGAGATAAGAATATGACAAACTTTCTTGCCTTGTCTGGCTTCAAACGTCAATTTTCTGCCTCCGGATTATCAAGGAATACAATCGTGAGCCGCTAGTGCACAGCTTAATAAAATGCACCTTATTTTGCCTAGTCCTGGGGATTGAATTCATGCCTTGGCAATGTCCTTGAGCTTCTTTTCCTCATGCTAGTACTCTATGACTTGTGTCATAGTGCCAATTCCTGCTTTTTTCTTTATGTAGTACTGAGAAATCAAACCCAGAGCTTCACACATGCAAGGCAAGCATCTACCACTTAGCCACATTCCATGGGCAATACAATGCACCTTGATGATCATTATCCCTCATCTTTCTCAATCCTATTTCATAGCTCAATTTACATGAATTTGTAGAATATTCACTGGCTCTTAATGTTATTTATAGTCACTCAGAGGATATATCACAGATCATATTTTCTTGAAAGTCTTATTCATCAACATACTAAAGTTGTGCATTATAGAATTCTGTGATTTTAAATTCTAAATTATCACTCAGATTCACCCACTACTATTATAAAAATATTCCTAAGGTTAATGCAAATGCAATCTGTAATTCTTCGATAAAGTACAATGATTCCTAGAATGTTAAATTGTTGGAGTAAGAACATCACCTTCAGATCAGGAATATTTTATCATTACTACCCTCTCAAAATGCTCAAATATTTATTAATAGTCATTTCTTGTCATCATTTAAACCTACTCTCCGCTTAAGCAGCTATTATTTCATATTCTACCTCTACAGATGTGTCAATTTTAAAAACCTCATATAATTAGAAAATGTAGTCTATTTTATCCATTTCTCCCATGTAATATCACTGTTTCCAAAGTAAGTCCATGTACATTTTTCTCATGGATAGAGCATATTGTTTTGTATGCATGCATATATTGGAATAACATCCTCAATGGGCATTTCAATATTTTATTATGTGTTATTATGAAGGGTTTTGCAATGTATAATCTTGTACATGTGTCTCATTGGACATATGTTGAAATCTATTTTGTATATAATATTATAATTCAAAATGCTGGATCATAGAGACAATTCTATGTGTAATGTCTTAAAGATTTCCAGTATGCTTAAGAAACTGACTATATCATTTTAAGTGCCAAGAACCAATGTATAAGGATTGCAATTTCTACATAATGGTTGTGCAGGGCTATCTTATTGTTTCTATTTTCACTAATCTCTATATGTATGCAATGTCTAGGTATGTTATGATCTTTCCATATGTTCCTTGATTGCTTTTATATTACTATAGAGATATGTATTTGGATTTTTGGATAACTTATTCAGGATGATTAAAGTATTTCATTGGCATTTATATGCTATTAATATATTTCTGATTCAAGTCTATTTAAATAAATATATATGTGTACACACTACATGTGCAAATGCATATATTCATTCTTATATGTGTATATATTCTTATATATGTATACATATATAAAAATATAATATGTGTACATACATGTAAATATACATATACATATATTATTATTTTCATTTGACTGTAAGTTATTGTTTTATTTTATTTGCCAAACATGCTCTTTATTGATTTTAATTTATTTTATGTTTAAAATGTTGTAAAGAGGAGCCAGGCGCAGGTGGTTCACACCTGTAATCTTAGGAAGTCAGGAGCCTGAGATCTGAGTATCATAGTTCAAAGCCATCGTGTGCAGGAAAAGTCCATGAAATTCTTATCTCCAATAAACCACCAGAATGCCTGAGGTGGTACTATGGCTCAAGTGGTAGAGCTCTAGCCTTGAGTTGAAGAGCTGAGGGACAGAGCCCGGGCCCAAGGTTCAAGGCCCAGAACCACCACCAAAACCAGCAACAAGAAAAAGAATACTGACTCAAAAAGCAATAGTATTAAGCAGTCTTAAAGATAGGATCAAGTCTAACATTTTAGAATTATCTTAGATACCAACAATCTTCGAGTCAAATGAGCCATGAGCCCTCAGAATGTTGACTGAATTTCTTAGTTTATTTACACAATCATTATAAGTATGCATTTTTTCATCTACCTTTATTTTCATTTCACCACAGAATATGTATTTTTATATCCTTTATGTCATACTTGAATACCAAAGCCTATGGAAGATAGTTATTAATTGGTGTATATTAATTATATGAAGATATCTTATTGAAATATCTTACACTCTCACATATGGATGAAGGGCCTGATTAACCTGTTTCTGGCTTTCTCCATTCCCATTGCTGCCACGCCTACTCTGGTGGAGTCTGCTTAGCATGGGACACCTGCTTTCAGATCTGAGAATGGGGCTTCAAAGAGGCCTACCTCTTGGAAAGGCTGGCAAGCCCCTGGGAAAGATGTGTTCCTGTTTTTCTTTTCTTCGCTGTATAGGAGTGCCTATTAATCTTTTACTGTTCCTGCTGCTTGTTCTACTTACTCAGGGCTCTTTCTTGGAAGTGTTGACGACTCCAACATCTGATGAGTGTCCTGAGAATATGACTAACTCACCAGAGTTAAGTGCTACCCTAAAAGTCCCTCTTATGGAGGCCATGAGACAAGTCATAAGTAAATATAAAAGTATTGGGAGTTTCATGACGTCACTTCAACAGAAGGAATTGTTTGTAAGAGATTTACAAGAAGCTGTAGGCACGGCTAGAGGAGAAAGAGTGTATGGTTATTGGAGATTTCCCTTTAATCCTGAAGAATATACAATAGACTCATATAGATATCCTGTAGATAAGAAAGATGTAGAGGAATATTTAGACCAAAAGCTAAATAAGATTCCTAAAGGTTGGTAGATGGAAGGTGGCAATGGCTTATCAGAGGAAAATGGTGGGATACTCCATTATCTAGAGGACCCCAAAGACTTTCCCTAGATCCAAAGCCTTTTACAGGTGTGTATGATAAGGAGGGCAATCATTGGGAAAACTACTTATGAAAAAGAACTTCTTATTACTCTCTTCCATTTACTGAGAGACTTGCTAGATCTAGGTCTCCTTGGTGCTTACTATCAAAGAAGGAACAAGAAAGATCTTATGAGAGAGTTAAGGCCTCTATGGAGAAGAGTAATCGATTGTGAAAGGGTTACAGAGAAGACACTATGAGCTTGAATTTGATATATGGCCAGATTTAACTAAGTATACTGAATATCATGATTTTTGGCCACAAATTGGGGACCCTTGAAAGAATGGCAAAGAAGCACAATTGCTTAGAAAAGATTTGAAACGCATAAAGTACAAAACTAAACAAAAGTAACAATAATGTACTAGAGTTCATGTCTTTTTGTCCAGCACCTTGCCCATATGCTCTGGTTAATGGTTAATAGGTGATAAATATCTAAACTAATTGTATTTCTTAAAAATAGAGGTAAAGCCGAAAACAAGCGCCTATCATCCTAGCTTGTCATCCAAAAACAAGATCAGGCGACCAGCTGGTGACCACCCAAAACGAAGCCTTGCACCAAGATTGTGTAACCTTTTGCCCTTTCTCATGGAGACTTTTTCTATAAAAGCTTGTTATCTTCTGCAATAATCACACTCAGCATTCACTCTTCTTGTGTGTGAGTTGTCTGTTTGCCATCTCCCCACCTGTCCTATTTACCTCCACTAGGTGTCCTCCCTCGTCCCTACAGAGCCGGTCCGAGGCATATTGTCCTTTATATTTCAACTGTTTTCTGTGAATTTCTTTTTGCTACCTTCACACATTGTCAAAATGTATTAAAGTGCTATTTACTCACCATCATTGAAAATTATACAATGTTGAATATAAAAGCAAAAGTCTAAATAAATGGAGTCATAATTTTTGTTGATTGGAGGATACAATTGAGAAAAGATATAAATTGTCTCTTCCCCTTTTTTTTGTCATTCATGGGGCTTGAAATCTCTAGTCCTAGTGCTGTCCTTCTGTTCTTCAGTTCAAAGTGAATGCTCTACTCATTGAGCAACTGTGCCACTTTCGGTTTTCGGGTGGTTAATTAGACATAAGTGTCTTAGGGACATTCCCATTCAAGCTAGATTTTAACCACACTCCTCAGATCTCAGCCTCTATGCAGCTAGGATTACAAGCATGAGCCAACAGCGCTCGGCTTCACAGTTTTATTTATGTTTGTGACAATTTCTAAAAACACCTGACTAGCACTCTTTGAGTCATTGACAAAGAAAAATAAACTGGAATATATTTCTCTGTAAAATATTAAAGTTAGTAGTGTAAAATTGCTATATTTGTAGAGGAAAGATTATACACCTCAATGGGTCTGTAGGGTACCAGATTAGATCCACATAAATATTATCAAGGAATATTTAATAAGGGGTAAATCCAAACATTTGTTTAATGACGTTCTGCTTAATAAGAGGTGATAGTATAGGCAGTATTTGGGAAAATTAAAAAGTGAACATTGACTTAAACATTGCAATTTATTCAAATGTTAACTTCAAGCAGGATTAAAACGTGGCATATAAAACAAAAAAGAGATGTAAATGTAAAGCAAAGGAAGATATTTTGACAATTTTGAGATGAAGCAGTCAAATTTGGCATTAAAACTATAGTAAAGGAAAATGAAAGAGTTGAACTCAATAAAAATGTAAAACAATTTAGTCTATGAAAGCTCATATATAAGTGGTGAATAGAAGTTGGGAGCAGGTGGCTCATGTATTTCATCCTAGCTACTTGGGAGGCTGTGATTTGAATATTGCTGTTTGAAGGCAGCCCACAAAATAAACTCCCTGATAATCTCATCTCTGATTAATCAGCAAAAAAGCCAGAAGTGAGGCATGACTGAAATGGTAAATTGTTAAAAAATTGCAACAAATCTCAGGGACCCTGAGTTCAAGCCCCGGGGACCAAACAAGTTGGAATCAACTTGATATAATGTAACTGTTATAAATTTTAACCAGTAAATCAATTAATATTCCACATTCCCACAAAAATATAATTGGTAACAAAAGGCATAATTGTTTTCTTAAAACAAGTAATGGAGTCATGAATTTCTTTCACTTTACAATTCATGTTTTATGTAACTTTAATTAGCAGACTTCCAGGACTAAAACTAAATATATTAATTGTATACTACAAGAAGCAAAGTGATTATAGTTAAGAATAGATATTTCATCCTAGCCAGAAGATGTTTTTGAGCATTCTCACTAAAAAGAAATGTTACATGTAGAAATTAATGGATATGATGTAGCTTTATCATTACACAACATATAAATGAATGCGATTATCAATCAATATCTCATAGCTATGTAAAAAATAATTGTTTAGCTAGGAGCCAGTGGCTCATGCTTATAACCCTAGCTACTAAGAAGGCTGAGAGCTGAGACTCATGGTTCAAAGCCAGCCTAGGCAGGAAAGTCCATGAGACTCTTATTTCCAATTAGCCACCAGAAAACTGGCAATGGCTCAAGTGGTAGAGCACTAGTCTTGAGCTGAAGAGCTGAGTGACAGTGTTCAGGCCCAGATTTCAAGCCCCACGACCAACAAAAATTAAAAAATAAACAGAAATAAACAAATATTTTGACATAAATGTTAAAAACTATACTCTAAAAATTTTTAAATCCTTACTTGGTATACTAGTTTATATAAATATAGAGAATTGCTTTCTGGATTAGTTGTCATTGAATCAATTTTGTAAATCATACATTTGTCACTCAATTCGTTTTTGTATATTTCTATACTTATATACCTTAAGTATAATTAAGTGATACATGAAAGCCAATACTGTTTTAGGAATCTTCCTTGGCTTTCTATATTTAACCCTCCTACCCTAAAATCAATATGCCTTCCAACATAGTCAGACCTTTCATCTCATTGGAGCAGAAAAGTATAAGCCATAATCATTGTTGGAACAAGTAACGTTTCACTTAGTTTAAGAACCAAATTATGCAAATCACCTTAACAATGCCAGTAATAGCAAAATGTCTTCTGAGCTTTTCAGTCTTTAAGAAGATGAAAATCTTTAATTATACATCTATTTTTTTTCTACCTAACATCCTATATCTTAGAAGATATTTTTGGGTAACTTTCTGTTCCTGATTAGAAGACCGAAACAAAGGCAATAATGAAAACAGCCAAGGAAAATACTTGAAAACTATTAAAAAAGATCACAGACACTCCTGTTTTCATCAATTTCAATGAGAATGTACGTTAAAGTATCACTTTTTGTTGCATTTAAAGAGCAATAATTAAACCTTAATTAGCAGCAAAGAAGGGAACAGAAAACTTTGTTTGAAGACTTTGAACAATTCAACACAAGTATAATGGAATTATCTTGTTTTTCTATGCAGTTGTCAAAATAATAGAGAACAACACAGAAAGGCAGGAAAACACCTAAGTCAAAGCAGTAAACTTTTGTCTATAAAATAATTTTGGGGGTCTGACTCTTTTAAAGTCAGGCTTGCAAAGAGGAAAATGTATTTGCTTTGGTGTGAACAATAAAAAATATAAAAATCCTCTATTAATGTTTATCATATTTTGACTAGGACTTCTCGTGTTGGAGAAGAGAATGGTATGAAAAAGTTCAAGATTATTGGACTATTCCCCAATATCATTCTTATTTATCAGTTATAGCTATGGAAGTAGCCTTGATTACTCTTAATATCATTCTTCTTTACATTTAGAAGCATTGTTTGTTTCTGGGTTATAAGCAGCAAACACTTGAGTATTAATAATGGGTCATTTCCTAAGAGTAGAAAGATGCTGTGTAAACAAACCTAAAATATCAAAGACTTAGAATAGTGGAAACTATTTTCTAGCTATATCACACTCTGTAGATGTAGATTTTGTTTCCCATTGTTTCAGGGGAACCATTTTTGTTATCTTCTTTTTCATCGTCTAGTGATCCTATACCATCCTGGGATGGCTGGACATTTACTGGATTCTCTAATTGCTGTTGGAAAGTTAGGAAGGATAGAAAAGTGAGTTTTGAATCTGTTTTATCTTATTTTTATTACTTTAGAAACTGTAACTCAAAATGACATATATTATCTCTATAATATTAGGAGACATTTCATTTCCACATTCTTACCCTAGCCTTCTACATAATTTTGGTATTTAGTGATCTCCAAATGAGAAAATAAAGATAGGAAACTTCTTATTTAAATATTATTTAGAATTTCAAGGCTTCTCTATGTAAGGCCCGTAAGTATTATGCACATCATACATGTGTACATAGACAGTGGCAACATTTTCTTATTCTCAAAAACTAGGAAATGTTGTGTCCCTGTAGTTGCTTCAGGAAAAGACTGTAGTTGAATTAGTTTACTAAGCTAAATCTGCTGTAAAATATTTCTACACGTTAGTTGGCTTGAATAATCTGTATTTATCATTTTTCAGTTCTAAATGACAGAAATTTAAAAGAAGTCTCACTAGATTAAAATCGAGCCACCTACAGAGCTAAAATATTTTTCAAATAATTTTAGTGGAAAAAGCATTTACTTGCTGTTCTTCTTTCCAGAAATTCAGAATCTGGGTTGTTGTTGTTTTATTTTCTAATGTAGCATCTTTACATGTCTTTGATGGTTCTAACCTCATCATGTCCTTTCGAACTACACCAGGGACTTTAAAGTACCCATTTGAATATATTTCCCCCATCTGATAATTTTTCATATTTGTGTTCCTTGGATTATGAAAGGTGATTATTTTACAAACTAATATACATATCATGCAAATGTACATTTGAGATATTAGTTATTTGGGGAAGACAGATATTATGGAAAGGTATTTTGATATGTAAAATGAGTGTGTAGCATTCTTTCTACTATAAACTGTTACCCTTTCTTTAATTTTGAACAATATATTTCTTCAATGAAATATAACTAAACAAAAAAAATTAGTCCTGGAAAGCAATTAATCTTGATTAAAACATTGTCATGTACTAGAAATCCACCTGAAGTAGTTGTGGCACTATCACTTTTTGTATATTCTGCTTACAGTCTTCTCGTTTGAAGAGAATTGGATTGTTATTATTTTGGAATTATGGTTAATATTTATTTGACTGCTATTTTTAAAGAATGCATTACCTAATACTGGTTCTCTTTTTCTAACTTTTTTGGATCTATTCTATTTCTGAAAGAAACACAGCCATTTGCATTACATTGACTGCTTATTGAAGTTGAATCAGCATGGAGAGGAAAAGAAGAAAAAAAATATATCTCTGTGGGTATGTCAAAGTAAAAATGTATCTACTAGCTATTTATCTTAAAATCATCTATTTTTCATTATGTTTACATTCTGATAAAATTTAGCCTCTCAACTCACACAATGTTAATGCAGTCTTATTTCATGCCTCCCCAAAGCAAACAACAAATTACTATTTATTTTTAAATTATTTTTAATTTTTTAATTATCATTTATTTTAGAAACTATATTTTTATAAAGTTAGCCAAGGCAAATGGTTCATTAGCTGTTTAGAGTCATGTTCAGAGTATATGGTGAAATCCAGAAAGGGAAAAATAATCATGTTTTTATTCTTCATTGAGCCACTCTGATTTACTTCATCTATTTCTGAAAGAAGGAAATTCTGGTTTTGAAGCCTTTTGCTTCATATCCACAATGTGTCATTCTTCCTTTATTAAAAGGAGAATTTGGAGAAAAGATGAGAATCCACACTAGAAAAAGGAGAAGAGGAAAAGAGAAAGAGAAATCTAGATATTATTTTCTTCCTCATCTCAATCACAAGGTCTGGATAATGATTGTGGATATTAGATACTGTGCTCTAGAGTGATTAAACACATCTATAGAAATAGATAATCACACAAGTTATCACATGGAGAATGCTTATTTATTAAAAATTGTAATATCATCCAATAAGAAATGTTATCAATTTGTTTAGTTCTTGTTTAGGATTTGTCAAATTCTAGTGTACTATAGTCAACTATCATAAAGGTATAAAAGAATGGTAAGAAACTAGCATCTTAATATCATATTCTAATATTTGCTTAGTTCTGCCTGTGTTATATGTATGAGGTTGTATTTGAGTTTTGCCTCAATTTCACATGCTATACTCTTCCAACATATAAGTTGAAAGAAGACTCCCTCTGGAAATATGCTACTTTGATAGCTAAGGGGAAAAAAGACACAGATAATGAGCTAGATATCTTCCCCTAGAAATAGCCTTTCACCACTTCTGGTTCACTTCTGTAAGCTGAAGTAAGTCATATGACCAACCTTGACATTGCAGAGTAGAGGTAAATCTCACCTACAGGAAGCTGATTCAGGACATAGAGTCATATGCCAAGATATGTAACACTTGAGATAAACAGGAAAAAAAAAGAGAACCATAATACAATCAATCATACTTGCCATCACATGTGTCTGCAGGAAGGATGCTATTACGTTCCTTATTTTCTGAAACTACTGAGATCTTCAAATCATGTCTTTTATGTTTGGATGTTACAGAAATTAGAGAACATTTTGATATTGAGACAGCATAAAATCTCTAAGAAAGTTGGAGTAATCATTTCAATACTACCTTTTGTTCTCCAAGAAAAGACACCTTTTTATAGACAATAATTTATAATTTCTTACCTAGTATCTTATTTTTCCAGAAATGGATTTTGTTAATATATGTGACTATCCACCAGAATAAATGTCTTCATTTATCTGCATCTTGTGCAAACAGCAAGTCAATTAGATGTAAGTGGGAGTTCATCAGTAGCACTTTTTAAAAATGCAAAAAATGTGGACAGAGAGCCAATATACATATTTTTCCACCATCACATACTACATCCTCCTTCTTCCTCCCTAGGAAACACACCCAGTCAATAAAAAGGCGTAGATAATTGGTTCTTCACAAGGAAAATGGAAGCAGAATGTTATGGATGTCGGGGATGACAGTTAATAGTGTTTTACATAATAATATCACATACAACAGTCCTAAGAGTCCTGCAGGTCTTGACATTATTTCCTTAGTGATGTGATAGGAATGTCAGCCTTACTGGACTTAGTATTGTTTTCTACTTCCTTTTCTACCACCTGGCCTAAATTGTAATACATATTAACGGAATGAAAAAGCAATGCCATCTTAAGAAATTTCCATTGCAACAAGACATTATGTCAAAAAAAAGAACTTTACAACTTTGGCAGTATGAGGGGATCGGTGGGCAGGGATGGTAAGGGGAAACAAAGGAGGAGGCAAAAATGTTTGATAAGAAATGTAGTCATTACCTTGCTCATGTAATTATAACCCCTCTGTATTGTATTTTAACACAAAAACTTATTAATATAAAAAAAGAAAGTCATTTAGGGCTCTGGGAATGTAGTTTCATGGAACCGTTATTGCTTAGCATACATGAAACCCTGGGTTCAATTACTCAGTACCACATAAAGAGAAAAAGAAACACTGGAAGTGGTGTTTTGCCTCAGGTGGTAGAGTTCTAGCCTTGATCAAAAACAAAAACAAAAACAAAAAAAGAAGCTCAGGAACAGTTCCCTGGCCCTGAGTTCAAGCCCTAGTACTGTCAAAAGAGTCATTTAACTAGGAAAAGCAAAATAAAGAACCATGCTTGGAATATATAATTGCTTCTTCCAAATGATACCTATCAATAGTCCTTAATTCATGTACTTTACCTATATTAGAATACTGTGCTGAACAAAAAAAAAAAAACGTTGTGTTAATAGGTCATGGCAATTAATACCAGGACTGTGCTTAGATATCAGTGAAGATTAATCCTGGAAATTCAAAGATTCCAGGCTCGTGAGTTGCCACTGCAATTCACAATCAGAAGGGTAGTATAAGTGAGATTTGAAAATCTTTTTGGTAAGCTAAGGCACCAAAAAGGCAGAGGTTAATTAATAGTTTTGACAGAAGGAATAACTCCAGATGGAAGGAATAAATGATAATAATAACTAAGTTATACGATAAACTGTTGTAGAGAACCATTTTTGGTTATTGAAGAACAAGTTATCAACTAGGCTTATTCCTCATTGCCTTTAGCATTCTAACAACTTAGACTAGTTCGTAATCTCTGTGTGATAAGTTGTATATCCTTCTATGCTGCTCTTTCATACCTGATCTCCTTTGCTTTCTACAAATCTGTCTTTCTCTATTTCTCTATGAACAATTTCTGATACTAAGTCCACATACGCAGATAACAGAGGATGCTAATGTAAGAGTCCCATAGCTCATGAGTCATTAATGTAAGAACATGGAAAAGGAGGACATATTTATTGCTACCTCCATTTTATTGAAAGCTGCAATGTCACACAATTTGATTCAAATTTCCATTCTTTGTTAACATAGTGTCATTAAGTGCACATACATGCAAATACGAGCTGGGTGCTGTTGACTCACACTTGTAACACTAGCTACTCAGGAGGTTGAAACCAGAGGATTGTGGTTCAAAGCCAGCCTGGTCAGGAAAATCCATGAGAAACTTATCTTAAATTACCATCAGAAATCCGGAAGTAGTGCTGTAGCTAAAGTGGTAGAGCACTCATCTTCAGCTGAAGTGCTGAGGGACAGCACCCAAGATCAGAGTTCAAGCCCCACGACCAACAGAAAAAGTTCCTCAAAAAGAACGACGAAGTCAATAGTAATCTTCCCAAGCAGAGAACATAATTCCAAAATAATTCAGTGAACCTACGTTTGCTGAGTTAAATTATGGTTTCTTTGCTGAACATATTCTCTTTTTTTAAAAATTTGTTGAATACTAGATTTATAATAAACTTCATCTAACATGTCTTGGTTCAAAAGAGAAGTCCATACAGTTGATGTCTCTTGGATTTTTTACAATCTAAAAGCCAACAGGCAGAAGAGTCTGGCAAACTCTTATCTGTAATTAAATACCAAAAAAGCAAGAAGTGGAGTTGTTGCTCAAGCAGTAGAGTACTAGCTATGGTGGCAGGAGGACAGGAAAGACAACTGTTTAGGGACAGGGTCCAGACTGAGTTCAAGCCCCAGAAGCAGCACAAACTAAACAAACAAGCACGGAAAAAAACCCACATATTTCTTTGGGACCATCCTTAAAGCACTGGTTTGAAAAGAGTCATTAATGTAAGAACATGGCTCCTTTTGCTAATCATACTCACGGATCCTGCTTTTTGGAATCCTTATTGCTATGGTGAACTCAGGACCAGATTAAAGAAATGGATAACGGACTCCTGCAACAACACAATCATGTCAGGAGTGAAATATCTAGGCATAAGGTACATTTAAACCTACATATCTTTGCTTCTTTGCAGTAGAACACTTTTAAAACAACGTTATTTTCATTTTATCTATTTTGGCCTTCAAATGGCATATTGTTTCCTTTTGTAATACTCTCAACTAGAAATTTACGGACAAGTTTTATGTGAGTAAAGAACACACTCGAAAAAGTCAGGGACAGAGTTTCCTTCCAGCTTTGAATTCTTTTCTTGTACAGTAAAACGAGAGCACAAATTAAGTTGAACTTGTCATTTCTCTATGTTCAATTCCTCTCTTGGAATCAGTTTCCACTTCCAGTAACAGTTCCTTCCAATTACTTCAAGTAACAATCTATGGTGCTGCTCCAGGTAAAATGAACGTTTTGTGGCTTCATTGAAATAGCACAAGTAAATCGTTGTACATGAGGTAACATGTGTTTCAGAAACAACTTAGTAATGAGAAAATACAGAATTTAAATCGTTTATAAAACATTATACATGTACATATGGCCATATAAAATGGTGTTAAGTGAAATGGACTCCAAGATAGGACACAACTTGATTTTTCTTTATTGTCACCTAACAGGTACTATGTGATATTTTTGTTTCTCTTCTATTTTCTACCTCCACGGTATAACCCCTGTTTTTACTGTATTTGATGTCGGTGATCTGCATCTTGCATATACCTTTTTCTAATGTGGGGAAGGGAAGGGAAATAACAAAATGCTGAAACAAGGATACAGTATGACCCATTGTAACAATGAGTTCTACAAGACACTATGTAGAAAATGAACTCTACAACTTGAGGAGGGCAGTGGGGATTTGGGGCTACGAGGAGGGAAAGGAAGGCAGGGGAAAAACAAAAGAAGAGGTAACAATGCTTGATAGATTATGTACTAATTAACTTACATATATAACTCTAACCCCTCTGTACAACATTTTTACAATTAAAAAAACATGAAAAATCCATTACCTTGGAGTACATTAAGTTCAAATTTCCTAAATGCTCTATAAATTAAGACCAATTTTAAGTGAGAAGAAGGATCTCAGAAATATTTGTGTATGTGTTGTGCATTATTTCACAAGTGTACATAAGTTAACAGTAGGAGAAACAATATGAATAATAGGAGAAAAAGAAGTTCTGTGTTTAAGTATGGTTGTTCAATACAGTATAGAAGACTCTGCAAATAAGACAAATTTGAAACAATAAAGCCAAGGCCAGTATGTAAATCTACGGGAGTGATATAGAGAAAGCATTACTACTAAGTGGAACATGAAGGATGAGGCCACTCTGTTTCTTCTATTAGCACTAAATCATGGCAACTAATCATACAAATTTGTAAAAAGTAGAATGGAAGAACAATTCTAGTTTCAAAGCAAGTCAGATATAAGAGCATGGAGTTAACTGGAAAAAAGCCATGTTGAGAGACAAGGAATTATATTAGCAATGAACTGTTTGCTAAGTTCATACATCTTTTTATTTCTTTCCTTTTCTTTTCTTTTTTCTTTGGTATTTGTGGGGCTTGAAGTCTGGGCCTGGGCATTCTTCCTCTACTCTTCAGCTCAAGGCTAGCAGTCTACCACTTGATCCACAGTGCCACTTCCAGTTTTCTGGTTGTTAATTGGAGAAAAGTGCTTCAGAAACTTTCCTACTTGTGCTGGATTTGAACTGCAATCCTCAGATCTCAGCCACCTGAGTAGCTAGGATTATAGACGTGAGCCACTGTCACCAGGCTTAAGATCACATTTCTAACAGTGTACACTCAATATATGTAATGTGTATGTTCATCTATCTTTTTATGAATTCTTAAGTTAAAAATCTGTGTTAGACTTTACATTCACAAAACTGTTTCAATTTTAGAAGTTGATACTCCTGGAAAGATAAAACCTAAGAATGTAAAGGATTCTGGGAAGTTTAGTTTGCATTCAGCCTGGGGGGAAAAATGTATTTGCGACAATACCTATAATTAACCAGCCTAAACCTGCATTGTAAGAATGGCTGAAGTGATGGAATATTAGGTATAAGCAAGACTGCTGAATAAGAGCTTGAGGTTTTGGCATATATACATGCAAGCATGCACATACGCAGAGGCACTTAGATGTGTAAACACACATATGAAACAACTCTCAGAATGTGTAGAAAAAGTTGGAAAATAATAGAACATATGTCCTGAGTAAGAATAGAACAATGATAATTTTTAATATTAGAAAATCCTCAAGTGAACTTTCCTAAAAAGAGCTTGAGAATATTACAAAGGTAAGGACCGGAGACATTAAGAAAGTCAAGTAATCATTAATAAAGGGATCATATCCATGGCGGAATGAATCAGAGAACCCTGCAGGTACATCTAAAAATGTTCATATCCTGTGTCAAATGTTAGAACGTCTTTGAAAATTGTACATAAACAGTCAGAGCTGTCAGTCTAGTGTATAAGATCATTAGAGAAGTTCAGAATTGCTAGTCTGTTTCTAGATTAAATAAACCAACAAACTATGGCAGGGCAATATGATACAAGCCTGGAATTCTAGAACTCAGACTAAGATAGGAGATTAGAGAGTGGAATTACATAGCGATACCTTCCCTGGACCAGGTAGTATAATTTTGTCTCAATAAAACAAAACAAACAACAAGAAAGCAATACACAGTTGGAAGTTTGGGCTAATTTTTTCACTATGTTTTGATAAGTCAAGTTTCCTATTGAAATGCAACTCATATAGAATCCTCACTTGTGTTTTACATGCTCTCTTCATTACAGAACATTGCTAGATGCAAAATAGCTCATGATTCCCAATCAAAAATTTGAAAAAGTAAGCATCATTCTGTTGGATTCCAAACAAATGATGAAGAATTACAAAAGCTTAAGCCTGGAGAAATAGCAAAGTTCATCTAATGTAGGACTTTGGAGACTTGCCTAAATTAGAATTTAGATTTGGAATGAATGTTCTTTGTTTATAATTTCATATTCTCTAGGATACTACAAAATTGTTTTCAAGTAGAAGATTTAATTTAGAAATTCACAAATGATTCTGGCATTCTATTTGCCTAGAATATTCTTTCCAATGAGGTATAATTAGAAATTCGTTAATAGATTATTGCAACAGTTCATGTATAACATAATAATCTGAATAATCTAGACAAAGTTGCCAACAAATGGATGCTATTAATTTATAAATTTAGAAAAAGAGCAATTTTTGAGACTTTGGTGTAATATGGTATGAAGAGAGTAATTGTATGACATCTTTTTTCTTCTACAAATACATAACACAAGAAGAAATTTCCTTACGTACCTCTTAATTACTCATACAATGAGGGAAAAAAAGCTAGGTTTAATGTTTGTTTTTATTTTGTTTTTGTTGTTTAGTTTATGCTAGGGCTTGACCTCTGCGTCTGGGTACTGTCCCTGAGCCTGTTTTTGCTCAAGGCTAGTGCTCTACCACTTGAACCTCAGTGCCACTTTTGTCTGGCTATTCCTTATGAGTTTATTGGAAATAAGAATCTAAGGAACCTTGCTACCTGGGTGGGTTTGAACCATAATCTTCAGATCTTAATATTCAGATATTCAGATCTCCTGAATATCTATGATTAGATAAAAATATATAATAAAATTAATATAAAATAATAATATAAATACTATTTGCAAGTGTTGTGATCTCAAGAATACCACTGGAGGGAAAATGATGCAGAAAAGTTTAGTGTAGTGTTCTTCGCACAATTGGGAGGGCATCACAGCAGAAGTGTAGTATTTTTTTTCACAATACTGATAAGCTAGTCATGATGAGAATTCAGGCAATTTTTAGGTGCACCTTACAAGTTGCAAACTGTTGGGCTAGGATGACTTTACAGCATAAAACTTGGGATTGATTGTCATAGAAATAATAGATTACTCTGATGAACAAATGTTTACTCTTCAGGAATTAATTATTATTGATAGGTCATAGTTTTATCTTCTACCAGAATGTGGCTATTTTTTCTATTGACTTTTAAATATGTAACATCACATTCGAAATATCATCTATTGCAGAATTAATTAAATTGCAAACAGATACTGTTTTAAATGTCTCTGGTATGACATGATCAGAATTTGAAAACGATTAGTTAGTAGTCATCTTAATCTTGATGAATACACATATTCTGTCGACTGAACAATTATTCAGTTTTAAAAGTTAGGAGTTTCCATAGAATTAAACTATTTTCTGTTTTAGTATGATATAATGGTTTTTCAACATAAAAGCACGTATATTGTGAAGATATTGTATAGTTTGATAACATTCAAGTTGATGACCCTCTGATAAAGAAAAGGGGAATAGAATGGTATTTACTACATCAATACAATGAAATTATATTTTATGTAAGTTATTTTTTATTTAACTTTATTGTCAAGGTGATATATAGAAGGGGTTGCCGTAATTATAAGATGGTGAATATATAACATGTCGAACTTTTTACACACTGCCTCACTTTTCTCACAGTTTTCCTTCACCCCAATACCCTTCACAAGTTGTAATGTAAATTTCCATAATGTTGTCTTGTGAGCATTGCTATTACATTGGTTTGTTCTTTGTACTTTGTCACAACATGTTGTTCCTCTTCCCTTCCCTAATTAAGATAAATATATAAACAATGACACATGATACTGAAATCAAATACAGCAGGGGACAAACCACATGGGAAAACACAAAAGAAAAAAGAATCACAGAGTACATTAAAAACAACAACCACAAAGAACACCTTTGTTTCCATATGTAGGAGTTCATTTTGCTCATCATCATCTTACACCTAGCTACTGAGCCATTCTGCTCATCTGCTAGGACTATCCTAGATATTTCCTACTTGTTACAAATTAGGGAAACCATGGAATCTCTTTGTTTGTGTCCTGATTATTTTACTTAGTAAGATTTTTCCATTTCCGTATGAATTGGAAGCATAGAATTGCACAGTGGATATATATATATATAGATAGATCACATTTTGTCAATTCGTTCATCTACTGAGAGGCATATTGATTTAAAACATGACAGATGCCACCTCCCCAGATATTATAAAATCATGGTTTTTATGAAGATAGGATTTCATGTTGGTACAGGTGTTGGGATATCTGGATGAGTCTAATGTATATCTTGCACTGAATTAGGCAGGAAGATATCCAATATCGTACGGGTTAAAATGGTAGTGACAAAATATTCCCTTGAGAAAGATATAGGAGGCTGCCAGAAGTATGAATTAGTTCAGATAATTTTGAAGGATTTAGAAATGCAAGCTCAAGTATGTCTCTTTAAATAAAAATTATGTAATTGGAAGGTCAAAAGATGGGAGGGGGAAGAAAATGACTGACAGCAGATCATTGTCCCAAGTTAGAGTATAAAATGCCATAATGTACAAATTCCCAGTTAAAAAGAGAGTAATATATTATGTCCCACTTAATTTAGGTACATGCAAAATACTTACTTGGGTTTTTCCTACTTTAACCCTCCAAAATAAGTGAAGTCTTATAGGAAAAATTATGTTATTTCCATTACTTCAACCTGAACACTAACTGTGATGAGCCCTCTTTTTCTCACTTTGCACTTGGAAAATAGTCCCTAAGTTGATGATGACGTGGCTGATTAGAGTCAGAGTTAGGGAGTTCTACTTGTACAATTATCCCAGAAGAGCTTAAAGCAGTTTTTCCCCAAGATATACAACTACTTTTTCTTAAGCTGAAATTATACTTCAGCATTTCCTTGGCACATTCTACTTTGTACCTCTCGCTTTTTTGCACATTCCTTTTGAGTTCATAGTTGTTCTATTTCCATTTCGTCTATATAAACTGCTAAGAACATTGTTCAACTACCACTTCTTGTTTGCACAAGACCAGTCTATGTATGAAAGTACTTTGTCCCTAATAAGCAATAGGGTAGTTCTCACACTTTAAGGAGAAAAGTTCCAATTTGTAAACCTATGCCCACATTAGAGGATGTAGAATTTAAAGCATTTTGAGACAAACTGATATTAGAATTGAAAGTCTCCTTAGGTCAATTTCCTTGGAACTCATTAGTTTTCCCATGAGAAATATAAATAGACACAAAATCTAGAGCTAATTAGTAAGTATCCGAATTAACACTAGATCCTAGATGTTGTGTTAGTACAAGTCACCATTGTATTATTGTTACATCAGAATTCTTCCCTACTTGCCAATGGGTATGAGAAAATGAAAGAAAGGCATTAAAGCAAAATGTCTTATCTTTTTAGGCATTCAGTCATACTGCTGAGGGTAAAGTCTGAACTCGTCCATTCAATAAAAGTTTGAAGTTTATAAAAGCATTCTCAACATATAAGAATTTGTGGCAGGTTGGTTGACAGGGTTATTTCACCATGGAGATATCCCTAACAAGAATTAGAGTTAAATAGAGTATATGGCAGTTATGATGTGTCAATGGCTAGTGAGGCATTTTCTATTCTAAAAAAGAATCAATTCGAGGAGTCTTCAGTTGCCACACCTACTCCGGTGGAGTCTGCTTAGCATGGGAAACCTGCTTTCAGACCTGAGAATGGGGCTTCACAGAGACCTATCTCTGAGAATGGGACTTCACTGAAGTCTACCTCAGAGAATGGGGCTTCACAGAGACCTATCTCTGAGAATGGGACTTCACCGAAATCTACCTCAGAGAATGGGGCTTCAGAGAGGCCGACCTCCTGGAATGGCTGGCAAGCCCCTGGGAAAGATGTGTTTCTGTTCTTGTTTTTCTTTTCTTCACTGTATAGGAGTGCCTATTAATCTTTTACTCTTCCTGGTGCTCATTGTACTTACTCATGCTCAACGTTCCCTTATTCAAGGCTCTTTCTTAAGAGTGTTGACGACTCCAACATCTGATGAGTGTCTTAAAAATATGACTAACTCACCAGAGTTAAATGCTACCCTGAAAGCCCCTCTTATGGAGGCTAATAGACAAGTCATAAGTAAATATAAAAGTATTGGGGTTTCATGATGCCATTTCAGCAGAAGGAATTGTTTGTAAGAGATTTACAAGAAGCTTTAGGCACGGCTAGAACAGGAAGAATGTATGGCAATTGCTGGGATAACTTCTTAGGAAGAAGAACTTCCTGTTACTCTCTTTCATTTACTAAGAGACTTGCTAGATCTAGGCCTCTGTGGTGCTTACTATTAAAGAAGGAACAGGAAAGATCTTATGGGATAGTTAAGGCCTCTATAGAAAAAAGTAATGGTTAATTGATGATAATCATAGAAACCCATTGTATTTCTTAAAAATAGATATAAGCTGGAAAGAAGTGCCTATCAGGCGACCAGCTGGTGACCACCCAAGAATGAAGATTGTGTAACCTTTTGCCCTTTCTCATGGAGACTTTTGCTATAAAAGTTTGTTAAATCGCACTCAGCATCCACTCCTCTTGTGTGTGAGTTGTCTGTTTGCCATCTCCCCACCTATTCCAGTTCCTCCACTAGGTGTCCTCCGTTGTCCCGACAGAGCCCGTCCACGGCATTCAGTCACATCAGTAATGATGTATGCTCAACCTAATACTTAGTGTTACTTGCCCTACATTTATAATGAATAGGCTGATAAGACATCCAAACATATCTAAAGATATTTCAATAAAATTCCAAACTGATGTGGATAGATGGGCCACACATTGGAACTGTAGGACAAATTAGGCTTCTCTGTGTGTAGTTCAATGTATAAACTCCTGAATAAACAAAGTCTTCAAAAATATTCACACAATACGTATAAGTAAAGTTCATGACAGTTATATATGTATAATTCTTCTAAGGTCAGGATAAAAGCATTGGTTCCCAACATTTAAAATCAACAGGATCTGTTGAATTTATGGATCCATAATAATATGTCTTCATATTCCTATCCCAAAATTTTATCAATATGACTTTGTCCAAAACAATGTTCTTATTGAACTTGTCTATGTCCTTTTACTTTTCAAATCCAAATAGCATATTTCTTTCAATATCTTCTTGCAAATTCCTTCCTTTACTTCTGTAAATTTGTGTTTATTAGTTTTTTATTTCCTTATTTATCTCTTTCTCCCAATCTTGTCTACAGTGGTGCCCACATTGCTCACACTTGTGTCAGAATTTCCTTTTCCTTTTCCCTTCAATAGTATCCACAATTTTATTATTCTTTTTCATATTCATGGTCATGGATATTTTGATGATGTCTAAACAGACCCATCTTTGCATCTAAACTTTAGAACTATCAGATTTTTTCCCCTAAATATATCATTTCCACCTGTGGTCCTTATAACTAAGAGTAGCACTAACACAGTTGCCAGCCAAACGTGTGGAAGCACATTAGATTTTTAGATTTCTTCTTACCCTTCTACTCCTTCCCATTAGATAAGTTGATCAAGATTTTCTCTTTCTGTAACACAAATGATTTCTATTTTTTGGGTGGGTCGGGTGGTGGGGCCTGAACTCTGGGCCTGGGCGCTTTCCCTCAGTTCTTCATCTCAAGACTAGCACTCTACCCCTTGAGCCACATCACTACTTCCGGCTTTTTTCTCTCTGCTTATGTGGTGCTGAGAAATCGAACCCAGGGCCTCATGCATGCAAGGCAAGCGCTCTACCACTGAGCCACCTTCCCAGCCTCTACTCAAATGATTTCTATATACTCCTTTTTATGCACCTGACACCATCCTGTTTCATTTAATCAACACTGTCAACTAGTCCTAAAACAACCATTTCCAAATTATGCTTTTTCCCATAGTCTTTTCATATTGGTCCTTTCCATCACCAAATTACTCTCTTTGTAAGCACAGAGAGTGAAGAACACAGATACAAATTCTAGTATAATTTACTCACTACATTGACTGTTGGCCTTACATTTCTCATCTATAAATGGATGTAATATACCAGAAATAATGAACAATATATGTGTTGATTTCTAGAGCAAGAAAAAAGAAAAGTGAAGAGTCCTTACATTTTCCAGCTTACCTTACAAATAAGGAAAGAGTCAAATTCAGTTTGTTGGTATAAAGTCACAAATTGTTTCCTGCAGAAATAAAAATAAATTTCACCTCCTGTCTCTAAGGTCTATTTCCTTTTAAGGTAACTACAGATATGTAAGTAGTACTGTGTAAAGAGTGTCATGTTTTTTCAGATGTATTGAAAACATACCCTTAATATATCATTGGAAACATTGATTATTGAATAGTATCTATATGAGAATATTTTTGAACTAATCACACTAAGCTGAAAACTACATCTTAGCCCATCAAAATGTGGAAATAATTAAGTTTGTTTATAAGAAATTAATACCACCAAGAAAAGTGTGTATACATTAGAGAGACTTGCAGGAATAACATTAGGGTTTTTACTGTCTCTACCTGTTTATGTGATAGTATTTCTTGATATTTAAACTCTCCTCTTGTTATTCTTATTGTATGTAATCCAACGCTATTTATTACTATATATTCAATGTGGGAAATACAGCTTCAAAATGTGTAAAGTTTTTTTTTCCTTTTCAATCACAATATTGTCATTATCAGGGTATACTGTGGTCATCATTATCCTCATCAAAATTATTAGCATCATAAGTGATAACTATTGAAATTCTG
This sequence comes from Dipodomys spectabilis, assembly GCF_019054845.1. Taxonomy (NCBI): domain Eukaryota; kingdom Metazoa; phylum Chordata; class Mammalia; order Rodentia; family Heteromyidae; genus Dipodomys; species Dipodomys spectabilis. The sequence continues at coordinate 1,589,060 of NW_024871098.1, read as the reverse complement.
ATATGTATCTGTGATTTTCCGATTATTTGTCTTTTGATTAATAATTTTAATGTTACCACTGTGCATGCATCCATATTAAAACTTTGAACAAAGAAACAAAAAATAACTAAACCATAACAGGTAGCTTGACTATGTACTTATAACAAATTATAGAATAGATTTTTGAAGTTTTGCAATTTCCTAAGCAGTATGAATTAACTTCCTCTCTCCCCACCACTACACACAAATATTTAAAAGTTTGAACAGAATTATTTCAAGTAATATACTATAAATATTACTACAATATTATGTGTATGTCTAAAATTCCCTTAAAAGTAATAAACGCTACATTCCATTCAAATATTACTTATTTTATTCTAGGAAACTTTTGGAAAAATTCACTGTATATCTTTGAAATAAAAAGGTAAAAAAATAGTAGCATAAAAAGTTTTAGAGGGAGTCTGTCTTCAGAAATATATTTGTATATATATATATAGATAGATATATACATATATATATTATGTGTAGAAAGACATATATTTTTAGAGATTGTCATCAGAAATATGTACATATATCTAAATGTATGTGTAGAACGATGCACATTATAGAGAAACAAAAATCTTGAAGCATAATTAAAATTAAAAAATACATTAAACCAAGTGCCAGTGACTCACAACTATAATTCGAGCTATTCTGGGAAATGAGGTCTTAGAATTGTGTTCGAATCTAGCCCAGACAGAAAAGTACTTGTTAGATCCTTATCTCCAATTAACCACAAAAAAACAGGAATTAGCTCTATGCCTCAAGATGTAGAGTGCTGGCTTTGAGCACAAAATGGCTTAGGGACAATGCCTAACCTTGCAATCAACATCAAGAACAACAACAAAATATATCACATTAATTTCACAGAAGCATGTTTTACCTGCTGTGAGCATTTCTTAGAAACACGAACACATGCCCATGAAAACTGTTAGGTAAAAAAGTATAGAATATTTATGTCTAGGTTAAAGACATGACTATTTAGATTATTTAAGATATTTAGGTAATGACTCGAAATTAAAAAAATGATAATATATTGGGACTGGTCTTTTATTCTATTTTATGATAGTAATAAAATGATATTTGTAATTATTCTGTAAAATTACTCTTGCTTGGTTTTTTAATTATAATAAATGATAAAATTTTCAATGATTTCCATAGGAAAGGATAATTTTAATGGTATTAATTCTTTTGTAATTTCAAACAATTAGGAAAATTATTCCAAGGCTGGTTTGCTCTAAGACTATATTTGTTTTCTTATTCTAATTTTCATATGTTCGTAGAAATTAAAATTCCAAAAATTCAATGGATGTTGGCATTCAGGATCATCGTCATAGATACTACTACTAATAATAAGTGGAATTGTTTTATTTCATTTGTTTTTGTCACAAATAAATCAAGATGATTATGTCTTTTCACTTTATTGGCTCTTATCCTGAGAATACTTTTTTCTAGCAAAGTAGAGAAAAGCAAATGTATTGAGCAAGTAACATATGGCTATCATACAATGCAGATGCACAGATTTGTGTTTTCTATCATTTGCTAAAAGTTTCTTCCAGAAAAGGTTATCAATTACATACAAGTGATGTATAATACTAGATATTCCAGTTATCACATACATTTTTTGATTGGGTTATCTCTGCATAAATTCAAAAAACAGACAAAAAAACTCAAAAAAAAAAAAAAAACCAGAAATCACATCTTTTTTTTAGAAGCTGTAGTTTACAAAGAATTTTTAGCCAACACCAAAAACATCATTTTAAGTGTTTTGGATTTTGTGTGAAGAATTTTTAACTATAGTTTTATTTTTTTGCTGATATGAAATTCGCATGCATTATATTATCTCCTTTCATTGTATACATTTTAGTGCTTTGGAAGTGAATTGTACAATCATAGCTTTTCCAAGCCTAATTTTTACAAATAGAAATGCTATAAATTTTAGAACAGATATTAAAATAGATATAAAATTGAGTTACCGGAATTTGTCCTGCATACATCTTCTTTAGGGTGTCTTTTCAAAATTTGTTTTGGGGAATTATTTCCAGGTTCTCACTCATACTGTTAAAGTGCACTGTCAATGAACTACATACCTGATCCATACAATTTTTTTACTTCTCTGTAATACATACATAGAATTGTAATGTCTATAACATATACAATTCTCTTTGACCTTTTGAAGACTTGAAAATGTGCTTGCTAAAATGACTGCAGTATTACACAAACCATTCTGCTATGCGGAGCATATCAATTTCTCCACAAATGCATTACTATATTTTGTGTCATCTTTTTATATTATGGTCATACTAGTGAGTTTTCTTTTTCTTTTTTCTTAGATACTAAATAGGAGCTTAATTCATATGCACCTCCTATTGACTATTAATTTACATATGTTCTTTATAGGAATATCCTGTTCAGGAAAAATTTATACAGAATGAGAAGATATAAAAGTACTTAAGATTCAGGATCATTGTAGCATTAACATTGTAGCATTAACAATTATGTGCCTTCTATCTGTTGGATATGTTCTCACTACTTTCATGGAATTAAGAAAGGTTATCCCTTGATATTAGTTTATTCTTGTTTTTCTTTAACCACTAGTGCTTTCATGTCAAATTTTTGGAAACCTTTACTGATCCATGAATTTTTACATTTATGTATTGTAGGTTTTTACAACTAACATTTAGTTTGATAATCATTTTTTTATTTTAAATTTTTGTATAAGTTTTGAGGTAGTAGTCTAAGTTCATTCTTTAAAACTAGAGAGGCAGTAGTACCAATACACCCATTTAAGATTCTATTTTTATTTCATTAAGTTATGGCATCCTTTTCAAAATCTATTGACAATAAAACTAAGAATTTATTTTTGATAAATCTGTTACATTCTTCGATGTGTCGGTTCTTTCACTAAAAAACATGGTAATAAGATTCAAATCTAGTATGAGTGCTCAAGCTACACCATTTTACAAGATTGTTCTGACTGACCTGTCTTCCTTGAATTTATATACAAGTTTATTGAGCAGGTGGACCAACATTCTACAGATATCTAGATGTTTGATAGTCACTTATATTTTGCACCTTGTGAAAACACAAGACCCAAGATATTATATAGGGAAAAATGTCTTTAGAAAATGCTTAAAACAACTAAAATTAATTTAGGAATGACTTAAGATTTAGTTAACACTATAGCATAATAAAGTTGAATGATAACGACTTGAACTGTACTACAGAGGAGAGTGAGAGGGGACAGAATGAGGGTCCACCTAGGAGCTGTATGTCATTGTTATTGTTTTTCAAAAACAGAAAGACTTCAGAGAAAAGAAGGAGGAAAATAATCAGTGTCCTTAATCAAGTTTCTTTTTAATCCACCTAATAGTGTGGACTGAGAGTCAGAGAAAATGGGAAAAATAAAATAGAAAGAAAAGCATTGTATAGACCTCTTACAATGTAAATAAAATGTAATAGGAATATGATAATTAATTTCCAAAGAAATAAAGGAAACAATAGGTACACTCTAAAGGCAAACAGAATGAAGAGAGAAAAGAAGCAAAGTAAAGCCTTTATCAATAACAAACACAAGAATTTGGAAGTGAAAAAGCAGTGGAAATATTCTAAATACCAATAAAATAACAATAAAAATTGCTAACTTGGATAGAAAATGGATCACATTTTATCATATATAATTTTGAAAAACATACTAGGAATGAAAATTTAAAAGTCATAATTTAAAACACTGTTTACATTATAACTACACAGTATAGTTCAGTGGTGAAATCTTGACATAGCATATGTGAAATAATGGTGTGATCTCCCAAGCATTAGAAAGTACACACAAAGCATACCCATACAAAAACCACAAAAACATACACACACACATACACACACACCACATACACACATTTGGAATATTGATATTATAATATTAAATATTGGAAATTATCACAAATAATAAAAATAGGTTAATATATGTAATCATAATATTGCTCATACTATTTAAACGTTTACTAGAAATCAAATAGTCACAGTATACTTGGATTCTTATAGATTAAGTAAATTGAAAATTAAGAAAAAGAAGACATGAGAACCTTTGCAAATAAGTTTTAAATAATAAACATTTTGAAACATGTATCCTTTAATTTTGACAAACGATTACTGTTACTGGTGTTTTAACCTCAAGATTTAGAATATGATAACCAGGTGCTCTATGTCTCACTATGGGTGGCTATATCTCTAATCATTTCACTCTGGATATTTTTATGATAAGGTCTCATAGTTTCTCAGGCTCTCCCGAATTACAAACCCTATTTGCAGTTCTACCATAGGTAGAAAATTGAAGCCACAAATCACCATGCCCAGCTCAAACTTTTCTTTAATTCAATTACAAATATTTCCAAAAAAGTGACCAGGAAATGAAGGCTTTCTTAATATAGTATGTACTTCTTGAAAATACAGTAATTATTTGTTACCTGGAAAAATATGTTTAGAACTATAAGAAAATAAATCTATTTAAATTCACTAACCATATAAAAATTAAGAAAATAATTTTAAATATTCACATGTTAAATATTTTAAAAGCAACATATATGTGTCTGAATAATTTACATGTGTAAAAATCATGCAAAATTAAATTAACTAACCCTACACCTCTGAAAAAAGAATTATCCTAAAGAAACAAGAAAATGAGTAATTAAGATCAAAATTTGAAATATAGAAAATAAAATGAAGTGTACTCTTTAGTTGACTTAAGTAACTGTAATCCCTTTTTACATCAATTTTATAATAAAAATGCGTGAACAAAGAAAGCAAAAGTACATTTGATCAATAGCAACAACAAAAGCATCAGTAATTTTTTCAGTGTACAAAAAAATCGATGGAGGGGATAACAATGTTCCTTCCAAAGGAAATGTACTCATTACATTATTTATGTAACTGTAACCCCTCTGTACATTACCTTTACAATAAAATTATACTGAAATTAAAATAAAACAAATATTATAGCAATTAAGAATTCTTAGAAGCCATTAGTTAAAAACTTTATAAAAAACTGCCCCAAGTACCCAAGGAATATACTTTGATGATACCATTTAAATACTTAAACTTCAGCAGAAAAGCAAAATATTTAAAAACTGTTTAGAAGAGTTTGAAATTTGGTATTGCTTTTCCTCCAGCACTGTTCTTTCTGTTAAGGATCGTTTTTGCTATTCGGGGTCTTTTATTGTTCCATGTGAATTTTTGGATTGCTTTTTCTATTTCCTTGAAGAATAAGGTTGGAATATTGATAAGTATCACATTCAATTTGTAGATAGCGTTGGGAAGTATTGCCATTTTCATGATGTTGATCTTTCCAATCTAGGAACATGGGAGTTTTTGCCACTTTCTAAATCTGTTTTTTCTTTTCCAGGTATTTAAAGTTTTCATCATAGAGGTCCTTCTCGCCTTTGGTTAAGTTAATTCTTAGATATTTTTATTTATGGGGCTATTACGAATGGAGATGATTTCCTAATTTCAGACACAATTTTCTCAATGTTGGCATACAGAAAAGCCATTGATTTTTGATGGTTAATTTCATACCCTGCTACTTTGCCCAAGTTTTGAGTCACCTTGAGTAACTTGGGAGTGGAGTCTTTAAATACAAGATCATGTCATCTGCAAAGACGGAGAGTTTTACTTTTTCTTTCCCTATTTGAATCCACTTTATGTTTGCATCTTGTCTTATTGCTGTAGATAGGCATTCTAATACTAGATTGAAGAGCAATTGAGAGAGTGGGCATCCTTGTCTCGTTCCTGAGTTTATCGGAAATAGCTTTAGTTTTTCACCATTGAGTATAATGCTTTCTGTAGTTTCTTTCCATCTACTGGATTGGGGTTTATCTTGATGCTCTTTTTCAAGGAGTGTCAGATCTCATTAAATTGTTGGTTTCAGATCTCTCCAATTTTTTGATGTAGGAACACAGATCTATAAAGTTGCCTCTGAATCATGCCTTTGCTGTGTCCCAGAGGAGCAGATAATCTCTGTGACAATTTTTGTTGAATATCATGAACATTTGAACTTCGTTTCTCAGCTCTTCCATGACCCACTGAGGTTTCAAAAGTGTGTTTTTCAACCTCCATGTATTACTGGATTTTCTTTGGTGACTTTTTGTGTTGAGATCTAATTTTATTCCCTTTTGGTCTGAGACAATGCAAGATATGAATTCAATGTTTCTGAATTTTGACAAGTTTGTTTGTGACCTAAAATGTGGTGTATTTTGGAAAATGTTCCATGTGCTGCTGAGTAAAAAGTGTACTCTGGATGCTGCTGGATGAATATTCGCTAGATGTCTGCTAATCAGTTGATGTATGCACTTGTTTAGATCGGCGGTTTCTATGTTGAGTTTTTGTCGAGTTGATCTATTTAGTGGGGATAGTGGTGTGTTAAAGTCCCCAACAATTAATTTCTTTGGATCTATGTGAGATTTAAAGTAGTATTTCTTGGATAAATTTGGGTGCACTATTGTTTGGCAAATATTTAGAATTTTAATATGCTCCTGTAGGAGATATCCCTTAATTAGTGTATAGTAACCTTCTTTATCTCTTCTCAATAATTTTAATTTGAAGTCTTTTTATCTGATATTAGGATTGCAACTCATGCCTGTTCATGGGGTCCGTTTGCTTGGTAGATTTTGTTCCAGCCTTTCACTTTCAAAATGTTTTTTTGGGGGGGGCAAGTTGTGATTCCTGAAGGTAGCAGATAGAACATTCTTGCATTTTAAAAAAACTAGACAGTCTATGTCGCTTAATTAGAGAGTTACATCCATTAATATTGAGATAGGACTGAAAGGTATTTGGGTGTTCCTGCCATTTTATCCACTTTCTTGGGAGCTACGCCTACTGGGTTCTTCCTATGGTACTTGGATTCGGTTTGCGTGTGGTTTCTTGGCCTTTATTGTGGTCTTCTTGGTTTTCTATGTGTAGGACATCTTTAAGTATCTTTTGTAGAGCTGATTTGGTGGAGATATATTGTTTGTTTTTCTTTACTATGGAAGATTTTTATTTTACCTTCAGTTATGAAGGAGAGTTTAGCTGGGTACACTATTCTTGGTTGATAGTTGTTTGTCTTTAGGGCATGGAATACATCATTCCAGGCTCTTCTTGCTTTAATTGACTCTGTTGAGAAATCTGTGGTGATTCTAATTGGTTTTCCTTTATAAGTGACTGATCTTTTCTCCTTCACAGCTTTAAGGATCTTTACCTTGGTCTGAATTGATCCTATGTGGATTATAATGTGACAGTGGGATGTCCTGTTCTTGTCTGGTCTATTTGGAATTCTAAAAGCTTCGTGTATCTGAATATGCCTATCTTCTTGCGTGTTGGGAAGTTCTCTGTTGGGATCCTCTTAAACAAATTTTCTAGACCATTAATTTCTGTCTCTATGTGCTCCTATACACCCATTTCCCTCAGATAAGGCCTTCTGATGGTGTCTTCCAAGTGTTGAATAGATCTATCATATTTCTTGAATTTGACTTTGATAGTTGTATGTTCTTTCTCTATAATGCCTAGGCTGTCTTCAATGCCGGAGATTCAATCTTCTGCATGGTCTAACGTACTGTCAAGACTTTCTACTTTATTTTTCATTTCTTTTCCTTCTAATTGGTCAGCTTTTATGGCTTCAAATTCTTTGTTGGAGCTTTGTTTTAGATCTTGTATGAAATTCTTTACTTCCTTAATTTGGTGTTCAGTGTTCATTCCCAAAGCACTTAGTTGATGGGTTATGGTTTCCTTGGACTCCCATTCCTTCTATTGGGCTCCATTCAGCATTCCCTTTGTGGGCTCCCTGACTCCTTTCAGGTGTCTGTTTATTGATTCCATGAATGTCTCTATTGATCGTTGTCTACGTTCATCCTGCTCTTGCAATTCTTGTATTACTCTTTGATTAGATTTCTCATGTTCATGCAACTTTTGTAGTTCTCTTTGACTGATCTCAGCCTGCTCACACAATACTTTCATTTCTCTTTGAGTGTTCCCATCTTGCTCACACAATTCCAGTATCAATCTTTGAGTAGATTCCTCAAGCCCATGAGCTTCCTGTTTTGATCTTTGGTTTGCCTCCTCTCTCTCCCTATCACGCTCACACTGAGTCCTTTGCAGGGTTTCAATCTTTTCATTCACCATGTTTACAGAAGTGTTTGTAGAGGTTTTTGGGAACTCTCCTCCGGATTATTCATTATCTGTTCTGTCACCTGATTATCTTGAGTGGGCATTGAGATACCCGGACTTGCCATTTTCCTTGTGTTTTTCTTGCTTTTTCTTCCCATTTGGGATGAAAGTAATGTCAGTTTTGTGCTAGAACACCATTTTAAGGCAAACATCAAACAAAGTCCTGTAATTGCATAGTCAAAAGTCTGCAGATACAATCTAGTTCAAGAGATACAGTCTATTCAACATTAAACAACTATGTATTAATGGACTAAGAATAGCAAAGAAGAATTTGACAAACCAGAAATTATTATATTTAGGGAGAAAGGTGGGGAAAAGTAGGTTTAGAGGGATGTGGAAAGGTAAAAGGAGAGTGAAATTAACCAAGTCCTAATCTCACAGAGGGAAATGGATTGGAAAGAATGATAGGAAAGAGAGAAAAAAAATTTAAAAAGAGACAAAAAAATGAAAAGACAAATATTTAAATGTAAAAAGTGAAACTCTTAAAAGTAATGAAAATTTAAAGAAGTAATATTGAGAGATGAAAGGGGATAGGATGAGAAGAGGGGAGGGATAGAAAGGAGACCTGAAAAACTAAAAAATAAAAATACTTCCAATATTGTATAGGTGTAAATAAATAATACTGCTATTAAGGAATTTAATCCTAACAGGTTTTGAATCGAGTAATACATTTTTGGATTAAGTATGTACACAATGGGGGATAAAGTCTTATAATCAATGACAGGTATATATGAGGATGAGCAGAACAACAAATAATTCAAGCAGATCAGCACGGGAGTTTTTACCTTCTCCGTTTCCAACCTGGGCCGGTTAACCCCTACTTAGGCAACCTGGTGTTCCCCCGCTCCCAGGAGGGCACCATATTGATGCCAAACTTAGTGTGTACACCCAATCGGCATAGCGCACTGCAGCCCAGAACTCCTGGACTCAAGTGTTCCTCCGGGCTCAGCCTTCTGAGTAGCTGGGATTACAGGTGCGCACCACCACGCCCGGCAAATAATTCATGCAAAAACAACAAAAGATGACAAAGTAAAAAGAATGACAAAGAAGGAACAAAAAAGACCAAAACGTCAGTAGATACTTTTTTTAAAAAAACCATACACACACATTTTCACCTAAAATAACAGTTATAAGAGTAAGAAAAAAAGATTAAAGAAACGAAAGGAAAAATTAGGAACAACTCAACACATACATTCAAAAGAAACAAAACAACTGAAGAGAACAAAAATTAACTCAGTACTCAAGAACCTTTAGGAAATGCAAAGATTTTTTTAAAAAAAAATAGCTATGATAAGCTTCTGAAAATCCTGACTACATGGGAGTCTACTGTTGTGAGGATAGTGGTTAAAGCTCAGACTGGTCAGAATGATCTGTTCACAATGCCGGGCACCTATTATTCTAAATTCCAGGAAGAATAACATGAAGTGGACTGAGCCCACGATCATACACAAGTAGGAAGCGAGATTCTTTCTGAAAGTTAATCAGGATAATTTAGGTTTAGGGGCATGCCCAAGTAGTAAGAACATCCATTTATGAGACATAAGACACTCAATTCAAATTCTAATATTATGGGTATTAAAGAAAAAAAGCTATGACTTTAAATAATGGGAATAGTTGCAAGATTTGAATATTTGAGTGGAGAAAAATCCATGAGAGATAGTTTACCCATGTTGCAGTGTTTTCTACTTAAGTGATAATATTATGTGGTACTCCAGACATAACAGAGTTACCTTGCAAATGAGCATGGATGTGCATTTGGGTGAAGGAAATACTCTTCACAAGTGTAAATTAAATACTTTTTTGGGGTAGATTTTAGTTCTTGAACTAAGAGCCTGGGTGATATCTCTGAGTCTTTTCTCTCAAGGCTATCACTCTACTACTTTGAGCCACAGTTCCAATTCTGATTTTCTGTTGGTTGTTTGGAGATAAGACGTTCATGGACTTTCCTGCCCAGGATAGCTTCAAACCATGATTGTCAGATCTCAGCCTCCTGATTAGCCAGGATTCCACGCCTGAGTCGTCCATGTTTTTAATAATTTAGTAAATTCTACAGTTACAGAAGTTATAATTTATCATTATAACCTTTATATGTGTGTATATTTATATCAATGCATACATATAGAAATATTTTAACATATTTTTGTATCTACAGTACATTTATGAAATCATCCTTCATTATAAAATAACATGGAAACAATTTTAATGAGGAGCAAAGAAAAGGGAATTGTCACGTTTCTTGTTGTTGAATGAAATATGAATTGTGAGAATCAGTTTCAGAAAACAATTTAACAAAATGGGTAATGGCTTTAATTCCAATCCCTTTATTTGCCCATATTGTACATCCTCACACATGAGTGTCAATGTCAAACCACACTTTTTGCCTTTGTATTTAAATCACATGTTATAATTTAGTGGATAGGTGTGAAGTAATCAAATAAAGATTAAAATAATAGTAAGTGAGGCTATGAGTTAGAGCTGAAAATTATTTTAAATATGATAATAGCTAATTAATTCCATATCTCTTACTTTTACTCTATTATCATATCCCTCATTCCCACATTAGGAAAGCACATAGAAGGTTCTTACTAAATCATGTGTAAAATTATGAAAAAATGTATTAAGAGAATATGGGCACATCAGGGCTGTGAAAGTGGCTCAGTAGTAGAGCTCTTGCCTTGCATGCATTAGGCCCTGGGTTTGATTCCTCAGCACCACATAAGCAAAAAGAAGAAACTGGATGTGGCTCTGTGGTTCCAGTGGTAGATCATTAGCCTTGAGCAGAAAAGCTGAGGTACAGAGCCCAGACCCAGAGTTCAGGCCCCTTGACTGGACAAAAAAAACAACAACAAAGAATATGGGCACAGTGTGGTTTTAGCTGATTGAGAACTGTAGGGGGTAGTGTGTTTTTGAGATCTTGAAAAACATTGTGATGTAGATGATGGAAGGGATGTGCTTATTCTGGAAAATTGGCTAGAGGATTGCTCCCAGAAAAATAGTGGTGAATTCTTCCAAAAGGTTACGGTAAAATCACTCTCACAATCATGTTCTCTACTGCACTATTAACCGTAGAGAACTTATGGAAACAGCCCAGAAACCCTTTAGCAGAGGGATGGTTGGAGAAAGTGTTGCACATATACACAATTGGATTGCACCCATCCATTATAAAGACTGTTACAGCAGTTGCAAAGAAATGGATAGATCTAAAATTATGTTAAATAAACGAGGTCAGAGCCAGACACACAAAGGACGCTTATTTGGAAGCCGGAATTTTATGCAAGTTAAACAACAATATTAATCAAAGCATGATATTTGCAGAGGAGTATTTGAAAGGTGTAATTTCTTATAAAATTGAACTTTTAATCCAACAAAATGAATACCAGGAAAATATCACTTGGAAAATGTGAGGGGAAGTCAAAGGGAAGGAATAAAGGGACTTCTGGAAGTAGAGAGTGAAGCCATAATATTCAATGCAGATAGTATGAAACTAGAAAAAATGAAAGTGGGGTGAGGTTTGGAAGGATGTGAGAAAGTTATGTAAAGATCCATTGTTCTTATAAACTGATTCGTTGAATGGAAAACCTTTCGTAAAACTATTTAATAAAAATATAATTAAAAACAATGGAGACATCTGATCTTAAACCATGAGTCAATATGATAATTTACTTCTCAGAAATTTTCTTTGTAGGTATTATCCTCATAATGACAAAAAAGTGAACAACGCAATGAATGTCAATACATCTCTTTGCATATCCTAAATAGACACAATATAAAAATCACAGTAAAAATATTAGAATATATCACATGATAAAATAACAGGTACAAAGTATCAAACTCTGATTGTTTTTCCAAGTGCTTTACCTTTGGTATCTAATTTAATCCTTACAATAATCCCATAAAGTGGAACTACTTCTATTTTTAATTCTAAGATGATGATATTTAAGTCTTCAGAGTTGGAATTACTAGTACAACTTTGCACACATAGTAAGTGTTAGCCTGCGGTCCAGTCCCACCATATCAAATAACCTCATTCTATTTTATAACTAAATACCAGCACTCAGGCTACTAATTCTAGGAAAATTTCCCAAAATTATTGTGCACACTCTAATAATATTTCACTTCATCTTTCTTAGAAAATAGGTAATTAAGCCGGACACCAGTGGCTCATACCTATAATGCTAGCTACTCAGGAGGCTGAGATCTGAGGATTGAGGTTCAAAGCCGGCTCGGGCAGGACAGACTGTGAGACTCTTATTTCTAATAAACCACTAGTAAGCTGGAAGTGGCACTGTGGTCCAAGTGGCAGAGTGCTCGCCTTGAGTGGAAGAGTGCAGGGACAGTACTCAAGCCGAGAGTTCAAACCCCATGACCAACAACAACAACAAAAAAGAAAATAAGTAACTGTAATACGAAAATTCCAAGTTCATAATCAATTTATACCTCTCTGGTGAAAGGAACTGCTAAACTATAACATTCTTGGTTTCTAGCTCAAAATAGTAGAAATCATATTTTATTCCTTCACTTAACACTGTACTGCCTGGGGACCCCATCTCTTACCCCATTCTTACTGAAAGAATGACCTGCCCAATTCCTGATGGAAACAGACTGCAGGTCTTTTGGAGCAATCGTTTCCACATTGTAGCTCACCTAAATTGTTTACCATTAGAAGTGTTTTCATTGTTTTTTATAACCAACATTTTGAGAGAAATGTACTACTTTAAAATGTTATTAAAATAAGACTGATATAAAAATCACTTTTGACCCCAGATAAATATTTTACCCTTCATATACCCAAAAATGCAGTCTGACCTATCATTAATGTTAGGAACGAGAGGGTAAAAATCATAGACACCAAGACCTAAGTATGAATTTAAGACTCTCCAACTTGTGAATACAATTGGTTTAAAAAGACATCAATACTACTGCATTTTTAAATTCCCTATGATCATGATAATGATTCCCTATGATAATGATAATGATAATGATAAACTATTAACACTTAAAAATAACTCATTTTCTTGGGAGTAGGACACAAAACAAAAGGCTAATCCTAATCATTTAAAGAGAACATTATTTATACTAAAAGTTCACTTATAACTAAAGAGAGTCTAAAAATAACTGAAGTACAGAGACACAAAGGAAATAATTTAAGTGCATCATGTACATTCAATGGACTGTTAATAGAAAACAAAGTTATACTAATAATTAGCTTACCCAATTCACTTACGTTCTTTTATTCTATTCCATTTACTTTCATAAAAACTGGGTTTTCATAAAATGATGCATAAAAATGCCTATATACCCACTTACATTTACAGATCTTAACAATTTTTATTTCAGAAATTTTATCTCTATAGTCAATGAACTGAAATAAAACTAAAATATTCAAAGGATTTTCAGAAATTGCAAGACTTGCTCTGGGATGTTATGTAAGCCTTATTTGTTAAAATTGCCATAGTTACTCCCACAAAAGAGCCATTAGTAAAGATCCCTGTGCATGTACAAAACACTTTCAAATACGTCCACAATCTGGACATGACACATGCTTTTTGTTTGTTCATTTTTGAAAGGAATATCTAACAAGCATATCCACAATACTTACTTTCAATCAATAAGATGGGATATTCAAACGTAATATGGGTTTGATGATCTCTTAGTGAGACTAGATATGATCTTGCAAAGAAAGTGATTTTCAACAGAAATCCGGAAAGAGTTTATCCAATTTGTGTTTTACAGGAATAACGAGAGAGTAATATCTGTTTGGTAAAGTCGGTCCAAATCACTCCATGAGTGTATCTTAAAAGTATAAACAATTTAAGAGGTCAAATATATATTTTGTACTGACAATGATTTTACAGCAATAACTTACTACCTAATTATGTCTGTATCTTCTTACCTAACATACAATAAGAGCTGAAAGCAGTCTCTTTATCTAACTTAATGTTGTAAATGCTTTGATTATGATGACGTTATTATTAGACAAATAATATGTACAGACGGGTGGTTCCACTGAAATGACATGACAGAAGACTGATAAATAAAAACATTGCAACACAGTTAGCTCTTTTCAGCCTCACCCTGTCCACATTGGCAAGCAACATTGCAACAGCACATGCACACATATACACATACACACATACACATGCATGTATATGCATGCTAAATTCAGGGTTTATTGTACAAAAAAGTTCAAATAAAATATTAGTGATTAGGACAAATGATAATATGCCTTATTACAAAATAATACATAAACCATCACCACGCATGTTACATTTTATCTGCCTCTCCACATGTGACCACTTAATTTATTTTTAATTAATTAATTGCCTTATTAATTAATTCATTTGTTTGGTGCAAATACTAGGGCTTGAACTCAGGACCTGGCTTTGTCCCAGTATTTATTTTTTGTTTCAGTTTTCTCAAGGCTAGCATTTTACTGCTTGTACCACAGCTCCATTTCTAGCTTTTGCTGGTTACCTTCAAATCAGAATCTAATGAACTTTTTATTCCTTGGTCTGCTTTCAAACCACAATCCACACATTTCATCTTTCTGATTAACTACTACTAATGACATAAGCCATGAGTGTGGCTTCTACTTTTTCCTCTATATGTATCTAATGCACATACTTAGATATTAATTTAAAAATGAGAGTATAGAAGCAAGGTGTACAGTGATGATACTGTCCTGTCAGAAATACAAGTTAGTAATGTAAATTTATTCTTAAGACCATACACAAAAAATACCATGATATAGTGTAAGAGAACTCACCATTGAACATATGAGCGTTAAGAGTTTTCTAATAGATCCAGTATATATTGGTACCCAACATTAGAAAAATGCATGAGGCATTAGTAAAATAGAAGTCCTTTGCATGACTACATACATTCCTTGTTTTTTTAAAAGACATTTGCTTTCATCTAAAAAGTAGGCCTGTCTATAGTCTTCATGTGATGTTGATGATTGAAAGTGAGGAGGTCAAAATGTATTAGTAGTCCTTAAATATCAATTCACATTTTTTTCTTGGAGAATATAATATTCAAATCAGTAGTTCAGAATCAGCAAGCAATAGTTCAAAATCATGCTTCCAGTGCAAGTGGATCATGAGTAAGAAATCCTCAATGCCAATTTCCACAGTTTTGTCACAGATACCATCTCCCTGACTTCTCTAGCTGCTTTACTACCCTCCTATTCCTTCATTGTACAGGAAAAGCGTGATTCAACTGATTTCAGTCAGATCTGTTACTAGAATTATCAAGGATTTAGTTGATTTTCTGTAATTTGATCCAAGTTATGTCTCTTTATGTAGGCTACTAAAAATGTATTTACTAACTTCAAGTAATTACATGAATTCTATTTCCATCTTTTTTAAAAAATAAAATTTTGTTTGCTCTATAAATTGATCAGAGGCATAGATTTTGTGGCTAGCTAGGTCACTGCACATCTGTCTCTCTCTCTCTCCCTTTCTTGGTTCTCATGGATAATATGATTGTTCCATAATTATCCTAATTTATTTTGCTTTTATATTTTTGGTTGCATCATTTCACTTTTTGCTTTGCCATTTCCCAAATCATTTATATAGAAGGCATTAGATCCTATTTCCTCATTCCTAGAATAAGTTGCACATGAAGACATCACTGGTCCTCATTTTCAGTGTGTATGTTTGAATACGGAGGAACATCTTTCCTCTGCTCTCCATAAATTCCCTACTCTCCAGTTAGAATAATTTCGAATAGTAAAATTGGAAAAAGAGAAAACAAATAATGGTGAATAAACAGATGCAGAAAATTCAACGAATATTTCTGACCAGTTCAAATAATATGAACTATTAGGGAAATACATGGACACCTCATTCTCACTGGCACTCAAAGTCTCTGGTTAGAAAATTCTTAGGAATATGAGGAACAACATGAAAAAGTAAGGAATGGTATCAACTGCAAGAAAAAAATGGAGAAGGATCCAAGCAAGTTTCTTCATTGGGCTGCCAAAAATATTCGGCTTACTACAGTGCGGAGACTTCTTTCCCAAAAGGCCACTCATGTGAATAGTAGGGATGACGATGAGTATACCCCTCTTCATCGAGAAGCCTACAGTGGACACTTAGGCATTGTCAGTGAGTTGGTGTCTCAAGTGGCACATGCAATAACTGTAGATGACTGGACACCCCTGCATAGTGCATATACGTGGAATAATACCAGAGTGGCTTCTTTCCTACTTCATCATGATACAGATACCAATGCCCAAACTAAAGGCCTCTTGACACCCTCACATCTTGCTGCTGAGAATTGAGATAGCAAAGATACACTGGATCTCCTTCTTTTGAACCATTATATAAAACCAGGCCTGAAGAACAACATAGAAGAAACTGCATTTGATATTGCCAAAAAGATAAGTATGTATCATTACCTCTATGAAGTTTTGGAAGGCTGCACAAATTGTTCACCTAAGTCCTAAGAGCAATATCTTTTTTTTATTTTTTGGTCGGTCATGGGGCTTGAACCCTGGGCCTGGGATCTATCCCTATGCTTTTCAGCTCAAGATGAGTGCTCTACCACTTGAGCCAGAGCTCCACTTGAGTTTTCTAGTGGATTATTGGAGATAAGAGTACCACAGACTTTCCTTCCCAGGCTGGCTTTGAACCATGATCCTCGGATCTCAGCCTCCTGTGTAGCTAGGGTTTATAGGCATGAGCCACCAGTGCCTGGCAACACCAATATTTTACTGTAAAAATTCATGGATTCCGCAGAATTCTTCCAAGTGAATTGCCTGCATTGGATGTCAAAATGTATTAAATAGTTTTTGTATACATGTACAATGATTTCTTCAGGGTTTGTGATTTTTTAATCAGAAATAATTTTAACTTACCTGTTGAAATGAGTAGTACAGAAGATAAAATATTTCTGAAATATTGCATGAAAATGTATATTTTAAAATATTCTATATTCTATGTTTGCATAATGTTCATAATTTATTTTATTTTCTCCTAGATATACTTTGAATTCTACATTATTTTATAATATATAGGTTCATTAACATGTCCTTTCCGATTGCATTCCATATAGAAACAGTTTTATTCCTTTTTTTTCTAGGTCTTAATATTATTTTTCTTTGGGATAAAATGACAATGTTGTCTAATTTGAAAATTTTTGTAAAGTTTATGTTATGTAAACGCCTATCTGAGGTGAAGATTTAATACACTGATGTCAAACTAAATTTAATTATATGAATTGTGTGTATTGTTATACTTGTAATTTTGTAATCAACTTTTTAATAATTGTTTTTCATTTCTTGCATCTGAAGAATGAAAAATATGGAATACTTCTCAAATTTTCATATTATCCTTGTGCAAGTGCCATGTTAGTATCTGTATTGTAATTTGAGTATACATGCTGCTGAAGCATGTAGTATCCTCTAAATTATGTAGTTAATGAAGCAATCTTTATACAGGCTTATACCTATGGGTGCCTACTTGTAACAAGGAAACCTTATTGTTCCTAACAATGCTATCGGTCTTATTTCCCTAAAATTCTGTGAATAGTGGAAAAAATTATATTGATCAGTTGATTACTCACATTTGCAAATTTTTTTGTGAATGACTATCTTAAGTCTTTTGATTTGGAATTTGATCGTACTCTCAATTATTTATAGATAGGTCCAAAAGTGATGGCTTTTTCAAGTATTTATTTATCCAACTGAATTAGCTTTGTGGACCTAATGGATTCAAAATAAGCGTTGCTTGAGAGCTACTTCTAAATTCTTCAGCTGGCATTTTCCCAAATGAGGTGTTACCGGCACAAATGTCTACCTGAGCCTTTACGCTTTTTCCATGTGGGAACAGACCAATCAGAACATCTTACCCTGACAGCATAGATTGTCTTACTGGAACAAAACTAATCTTGGTTACAAGGGATCAGGGAGAGATGAACAGTTCAAACAGAACTGTTCAGACTAGAAGGTATTTTATCAAAATATAATTGTTTATTATACCTTCCATTTCAAAAGTAGCTAAAGCCAAGAAGGTGAAAAAATTGTTGGTATGCATGATTACTTAATGTCCTGGCCTGTCTACCATCCAACCAGGCAGGAACTTACACTACTGCCTTTTTATCACCAAATATTTTCAGAAGTCCATATATTTCTCCTCATTATTAGGCATTAAATTGATAATGTTTTAATCACAGTGTTTTCTATTGCCTCCATGCTGTAAATCTACAAATGGTAAAGTTTTAGGTCTAACTCTATCAAACACTGAGGTAGAGATAATGGAATAATACTTTAAAACAAAGTTGCCTTTGATACAGTAACTACAACAGAACAATGCAACACACGTGTCTTTTAATTATATTATATATAGTAATATATTTTATATTTATATGTGCTTATTTTATATTTCACACAGTGAAACTTACTGGAATTAGTTGATAATTGGACAAATAAATTGATACCTATTTATTCCAATAAATAGATTTGGAATATAAATAATTAGGTTTAAAATATATATTAGACTATAAAAAGTATCAATGTTATGTTTTTAGTATAAACTTGTGATACATTGTAACTGTTCTTGGTCTTCTGAATCCACATGGTACAAAACAGTGTTTTCCTCTAATCTATAATGGATTTTACACTGCTGCTCTGTTTACTGTTTTAACTCTCTTGTCCCAGGCTGTTTTTCTCCATATTTCTGAAGCATTCCTACTGATTATGCCCAAATTTTGTTAAGATGTCTAAAAAATATTATTCTTCTGCAGTAACCATGGGTCCTAGGATCCCAGGTCCCAGTTGCCTGCATCATCAGATAATAGGGGCAAGTCTTCCCACCAAGGCCCATGCAACATGTCAACACAAATAATTGAATACCCATCTCAATTTCTCATTTCCTACATTTCAGGGCCCCAATTCCTTGAGATGCAGGAATTAGCAGCAAGCAATTGTGAAATGCAAGGCAATTTAAAATGAAGGATGAGATCACAAAATTTGAGAGAAAGTACTGTAATTCAAATATTCAACTTACAGATGACCAGCCCATATGAGTGAACAAGTTCACAAAGTGTCATAAGATTATTTTTAATACCCCACCCCTATGATTAATGAAAGATTTTATTCCAACATAAATTGGCCAAAAAATAGTTCCTGGAAGGATAGATCCATAATTGATCTACCAAAGCCCAGAAAACTTGACTTAGAGGTCAAATGTAATTCAGAAAAAACATTTGAAGCACTAAGAAGTGCTTCAAAACACTGGGACTTCAGTACAACATGGTTCTGTGGTATAAAAATGTCACTCTCAAACCAATGATAATCTACATTGAATCTCCTAAAAGTGTATTCCTTTTCAAATAAACTTTTCAAAATCACATTCGCCAAAATAACATTTGACATGTTGATGATACTTAGTGACATTACAAGTTTTTCAAGTGTAGGGAACAAGTTACAATAGAGTTGTATTATTTACACAACACTAATGCAAAACACGTTCAACCTTTCATTAAAGTGTAGAAATAGTACCACCCACAATTTGTGTTTTTCAGTAAGGGCCTTCCAGAAATGTGATAAATAGATCAGCCTCCTAAATTTCAAACCCAAACATTAGCTAATAAATTACATCATTTAATAAGTTACATTTTAAAAAGTCAAAAATAGTTGCCTTATCATATGTTATTTTATGTTTTCCCTCTGTCTAACATAGTAAGAAATATGACTTTAAGTCTTGAATATCGGTACTCTTCTGAGATATGACAAACATAATATCTGTCTTCTATTTCTATCATATTCCTCTCTAGGAATAAATTATATTTTCTTCTTTTTCCAAAAATTATAGGTAGTAGAAAATATTATTCCATGTAAAATAAAAGAATCTCACCATTGTACAAAGCCATTTATAAAAATTCATAGTTAAGAATACATTCTAATCCATTTTTAACTTTCTTTTTGACTAAAGATTAATCTTCTAAATGAATGAGAATAAAATCATGTTTAGGTGCTTCACGTCTCCAGTCTTGCAAATTGTTGCTGCAGATGAATCAATTATGGAAATATAGGCTGACATAGTTCAAGAATATGCAGGATTGAAACTCCATGGAATGTATATAAACCTTTCAAAGTATTAATACACAGTTTAACAGAATGACAATGAGGAAGTTGAAACCAGAGAGGAATTATAGTAAAGACATAGAATGAATGAATAATGAACAAGTGGCAAGTACAGTTAGAATACTCAATGTGCACATATGATAAAGGAAGTGATAAATTGGAAATAAATCTTGGAGAACGGGTTGGTGAGGAATGATGGAAAGAGTGACTCTAATCTAGGAGCAGTAGACAATTAGATGGATATATTTAATTGTAACACAATTGCACAACCTTTTAAAATTCAGTTAAAAAACACAACAAGAAACAAATGCACACAAAAATTACAACCTAATAACAATCTCTAGAGAGTATGAATATGACATCTCAAAATTTTAATCAGTTAAAGTAGGGCTGTATTGGGAAAAGCAAACAAAGCTGTTCAAAATGGGAAGTTTGAGATAGGGGAGAAATTTGAACAGAATTAAATAGATTATCTAAGGTTATAAATCACCTACATCTGCTGCAAATAGTATCTTTCTTCTAAGAGTTTTCTGTCTAAACTGGGTAATCCAATCCTGAGACACACTTGGTAGCTTGTGAGGATAGAATAGAAGAAACAAGATCAAGAACCCATAACTCCACTGGAGAGAAAACAATCATCTATATTTTCTCTAATCTCTCTTCACTACTCTTTCTTCATATTTTAAGTCAATTGATTTTGAATTATATTTTTCCTTCTTTCTTCTGGCAAAGTAATTGGTCGTCAAAGTAATTCATTAAATATTATTTGCCCTTTGCTTCTTTCATGCTGTTTAATTGGCCAAGTGAGTCCATTAAACTTCCCTCTTGCATTTGGTTGCCATGAAACAACATATATGTTAATGAGGAGAAATCTAATGTAAAACAATATCTCCAGAAAACTGTCCAAGAAGCTGTGATCACAAATATTTGGCTATATTTTTTCTTTTACCTTGAAAGACTTCTTGTGTCTAAAGTCAAAATTAAGTACTCCATCACATGTTGGTTCAATCAGAATTGTCTAACCTCAAAGATATATTTTGCTAACAAGATGTTTAGAGGAAACCAAAAAATACTGCACTTTTATCTTCTCTCTTAAGATTCTCCTGAGATACCATATCAGGAACAGTGAAGTTATTCCATGCAAAATTATTTCTAAAGATTATTTTTTTCTTGGTCTTGCATTTCTTCACCAAGATGTATGGAGGAGAATACAGTTAAATCACCCATACCTTGGAAGACAGTGTCTGTTACAAAAGGACAATGCTTCTATGTCCTACTTCTATGTCCTCCTCTTAGCTCTTGCCGGATTTCCAATTAATCACAGCTTCTTGGCTTCAGGTCTAGTGAACCTGAAGGACTATATGGGATCCACCACTGCTACATCTTCATTATTTCTCTTTTAAAACTCTTTAAGTTGCCTCATTTGGATGTGGAATTTATTTTCATGTCTTCATTCAATCAGTTCTGCATTGTAGTGAGCTAAATGGGCTCTGTAAAATCACTTTAGGGAGTAAAAATACTAACACAATTTATATAAAAAAGTTTTGACCTCCCTTCACTGCTGAAGACAATACACTTAACTAAGGCTTCTAAGAAAACTTTTTTAATTAACATTTCCATTTGCTCAATTCTTTTCTGAACTTTTTGGCATATAAAATAACAGAAGTCTTCACTATCTGATATTAATAAGGATATTATTTTTTGTGAGTCACTTAGAAATGTGAAATCATTGGTTTGAAGTATACAATCAAAATTTTTTCTGTGTTTCACTGCTTTACGTCCAAAGACATTGTGGAAAGTGTTACAAACAGAAATGTGTAATCCCAACACCTTCTTCCATTATGAAGGGCAATTTCTCCCTAAATATTTTGACTCAAATTATCTTTTTCAGAGAATAACTGCTTGGAAATTAAAGGTAAATTCACAAATTTTGAAGCCTCATTTTTTTAAGAACTTTGAATTTAAATTGCAATACAACCTTGCTTCAAACAGTGAGAATATAGTTCCTGGGTAAAGACAATTCCAAGGGAACCTACAGGACTTACAGCAAGGTTTCTGAGGTCAGATTGTTTAGTGTGAAAAAGAGCCATCTTCATCCACATTTCTCCCTCTCTACTAAGTTTCCTTGGATTTCTTTGCATGAAAGCCTATTCTTCCAGGCAATTTTAAATTTTCTTAATAGGCTAAGTTGTTAAAATTTTGAACAATTAAAATTTACCTGTCATAACTTTAAAACTCTTGAAAATCCTTTATCAGAACCACGAATTCATCAATCTTAATTCCACCCATACCATCAAAAAGTTAACATGCTGTTTCATGATATAGTATCCATGCAGCTATTATTTTCCAGTGGCTTTTTATGCGTATATATAACCATATTAGCTGATGCTAAGCAAAATGAATTCAAATATATGGAACCAGATTTTTTTTCATTTGTGGTTGTTGTTTTTGATGAACTATGTGATTTCTGATTTCTTTGGGTTTTTCCCCTATGGTTTATCCCTGCTGTATTTCATTTTGTATTGTGTATATATTTACCTTAATTAGCAAAGGAAAGAGGAAAAGCATAATGGTGAGACAAAGGACAAAAGGAAAACCAATGCAATAGCAATACTCACAAGACAATATGTTGGAAACGTACATTAAAACTTGTGAGGGGTAAAGGGGTGAAGTAAAACTGTGAGAAAAATGAGGGAGTGTTAACAAGTTTGAAAAGTTATGATTTAATTCCTTACAATTACTGTAACACCACTGTACATCACTTTGATAATAAAATTGAAAAAAATAAGCTGCGTAAAATATACTTTCACTGTATTGGCACAGTAAATAATATTCTTTATGTAGTAATATTTTAAAAATCAATACTATTTGGCATCTAATTTGAATTAATTACCCCTTCTTTATCAGCGGGTCATCAACTTGAATGTTATCCAACTAGAAAATATTTTCACAATATAATTGCCAAATTTTTCAAAAAAGAATAAATTTAGTACTTTCTCATTCTAAAACAGAAAACAGTTTAATGCTATGGAAACCCATAACTTTTAAAAGTAAGTAAGTTGTTAAGAGGACAGAATATATGTGTTCTTCAAAATTCGTATGACTAATAACTACTCATTTTTAAATTCGCAACATTCCTGAGAGATTCAAAACAGTACCTGTTTGCATGTTATGTAATTCTGCAATAGATGCATTTTCTAATGGGGTGTTACAGATTGAGAAGTCAACAGAAAAATAGCCACATTCTGGTAGAGGATAAGACTATGAAGCATGTGTAATAATTAATTCAGGAGTAAACAATTGTTTATCAGAGTAAGCTATTATTTCTATGACCATCAATCCCAAGATTTATGCCATAAAGTCATCCTAGCCCAACAGTTTCCAACTTGTAAGGGGCAACTTTAAATTTCTTAATTCACATCATGAATACCTTATCTCTATTTTGAAAAAATACTACACCTCTGCTAATGTGAGGCCCTCCTTGTTCTGAAAAGAACACCACAATAAAATGAACTGCATCATTTTTCCTCCACTGGTATTCTTGAGATCAGAACACATGCAAATATTATTTATATTTATACTTTTTTAACTATCATAGATATTCAGGATGCAAAGATAGGAAAATTATGGTTCAAAGCCCACCCAGGCAGGAAGGTTTCTTAGAATCTTATCTCCAAAAAACTTCTCCACAAAAGCCAGACTCAAGTGGCACTGAGGTTGAAGTGGTAGGCACGAGCCTTGAGTATAAACAGGCTCAGAGACACTGCCCAGGCCAAGAGTTCAAGCTCTAGGACGAACCCATAAAACAAAAACAAAACTGAAAACAAACCCCAAACTTAGCATTTTTCTTCATGTATACAGAGGCACGTAAATAAGGAAATGGCTTCCTGTATTACATATAGGTAGAAGAAAGTAGATGTCACACAATTACTCTGTTCATACCATATTAAAGCAAACCCTTAAAATATTGGTTTTTCTAAATTTATAAATAAATGTCATCCATTTGTTGGCAACTCTGCTGGATTATTCACATTAACATGGTATACATGAACTGGCTGAATTATCTATTAACTATGTTCTAATTATAACTCTCTTGAAAGAATATCTAGGCAAATAGAATGCCAGAATCATTTGTGAATTTTTCACTTAATCCCTCTACTTAAAAAGAATTTTGTAGTATCCTATAGAATATGAAATTACAAACAAAACCAAAAAATATATTTTAAATGTAAATTCTAATTTAACAAGGTCTACAAAGTCCTACATTAGGCAAACGTTACTATTTCTCCAGACTTAAGCTTTTGTAATCCTTCAACATTTATTTGGAATCCAACAGAATGAGGCTTTCTTACTTTTGCAAATTTTTGGACGGGAATCATGAGCTATTTTGCATCTAGGAATGTTCTGTAATGATGAGAGCATTTAAAACACAAGTGAGGATATATATGAGTTGCATTCATTAGGAACCTTGACTTCTCAAAACATAATGACACAATTAGCCCAAGCTTCCAACTGTATATTCCTTTCTTGTTGTTTGGTTTGTTTTACTGAGACAAAATTATTCACGTTGTCCAGGGAAGGTATCCTTATGTAATTCCACTCTCTAATCTCCTGTCTGAGTGCAAGAATTCTAGACTTGTAGCACATTGCCCTGCCATAGTTTGTTTATATAATCTATAACAGACTAACATTTCTGAAATTCTCCTCTGATCTTATCCATTAGACTGACTGCTCAGACTGTTTATGTACTATTTTCAAAGATGTTTTAACATTTGACACAGGATATGAACATTTTCAGATGCATCTGCAGGGTTCCCTGATTCATTCCTCCATGGATCCTATCCCATTAATAATGATTATTTGACTCTCTTACAATCTCTGGTCCGTACCAATGTAATATTCTCAACTTCTGGGGGAAAGTTCAGGTGAGGGCTTGCTAATAATAAAAATTATCACTTGATTCTAATCTTACTCAAGACCTGTTTTCTATTGTTTTCTATGTTTTCTACGTATTCTGAGCGTTGTTTCATTTGTGTATTTTTGTGTGCACCTATAAGTGCCTCTGTGTGTATGTGTATGATTGTACGTATGTATGCAAAAACCTAAAGCTGTTATTCAGCAATCTTCCTCGTGAGTGGCATTCCAGCTTTTGCCTGGTTAATTATAGGTAGTGTCGCAAAGCCTATACTGTCCAAGCTGGATGCAAATTGAACTTCCCAGACTACTTTACATTCTTAGGTTTTATTTTTCCAGGAGTATCAACTTTTAAACTTCAAACACTTTTGTGAGTGTAAAGTCTAACCTGTAGCCCAGATTTTTAACTTGAGAATTCATGTAAAGATAGATGAACATTATACATTACATATCCTGAGTGTACACTGTTAGAAATGTGATCATAAAGTCAGTTGTTTTGAGATCTGAGGATTGGGTTTAAAGCCAGCATTTGTAGGAAAGTCCTGGAGACTCATTTCTCCAATAATTACCAGAAAACTGGAAGTGGTACTGTGGCTCAAGTGGAAGAGCACTAGCCTTGAGCTGCATTTCGGAGGGACAGGAACCTGTCCCATATTTCAAGTGCCACCAAAAAAAAAAAAGAATATAAGAAAAGGAAAAAAAGAAATGTGATCATAGCCACCAGGTTCATTGCTAGTATAATTCCTGTTCTGCTAAGATGGACTCTTTTTTTCCAGTTAAATCTATTCTCCCATATCTGACTTGCGTTGGAAACCGAATCATTCTTCCATTTTCCTTTTTGCACATTTAGGTGAATAGCAAGCGTGATTTAGAAAAGGAGTGACCTCATGCTTCATGTTCCACTTAGCAATAATGCTTTCTCTATATCACTCCCATAAATCTACATACTGGACTTGGCTTTATTGTTTCAATGTTATCGTTATCTTATTTTTAGAGTCTTCTATATTGTAGTGAACACTTATACATAAACACAGAACTTCTTTTTCTCCTATAATTGCTATTGTTTCTCTTACGGTTAACTCATGTACACTTGGGAAATTAATGCACAGCACATAGACTCACAAAAAATGATCTGAGAACCTTCTTCCCATTTAAAATTCACCTTAATTTACAGAGCACATAAGAAGTTTGAACAAAATGTTATCATGGATAATGTATTAATAAGCAATTTAAATTGCATTTCTCTTTACTAAGTTGTCTCTGAAACACGTGTTACCTCATGTCCAAAAGTGTCTTTGTGCTATTTCAATGAAGCCAGAAAACAGTCATTATTTTCTGTAGCAGCACCATAGATTGTTACTGGAAATAAGTGGAAGTAACTGTTATTGGACGTGGAAACTGATCCCAGGAGAGGAATTGAACATAGAGAAATGACAAAGTTGAAGTTATCTATTGCTTTCCTTTTTACTGTACAAGAAAAGAATCCAAGGCTTGAAGGAAACTATGTCTCTGACTTTTTTGAGTGTGTCCTTTACTCATGTAAAACTTGTCTGTAAACTTCCGGTTGAGAGTATTATAAAAGGAAACAATATACCATTTAAAGGCCAGCATAGAACAAAAGAAAGTAACTTTGTTTTAAAAGTGTTCTATTGCAAAGAAGCAAAGATATGGAGGTTTTAAAGTGTCTTATCGATGGATGATCGATCCTGAGATGATTCTCTTGTTGCAGGAATCTGTTATCAATTCCTTTATTCTGGTCCTGTGTTTTCCATAACAATAAGGATTCCAGAAAAGCAGGATCCAGTGAGTATGATCAGCAAAAGCAGCCTCTTCTCAGATCACCATTATTTTAAGGAGAGTCCCAAAGAAACACCCAGGGTTTGTTGTGTTTTCTTGTTTGTTTAGTTTGTGCTTGTTCTGGGGCTTGAACTTAGAGACTGGCCCCTGTCCCTGAACAGTTGTCTTTCTTTCCCACCTGGCCCAAAGCTACTACTCTACTGCTTGAGCCAAAACTCCACTTCTGGCTTTTTTGGTATTTAATTACAGATAAGAGTTTGACAGACTCTCTTGCCTGGGTTGGCTTTGAACTAAGACAGTAAGAAAGCTAAGTGACATCAACTGTATGGACTTCTCTTTTGAACCAAGAAATATGAGATGAAGTTTATTACATAGCTAATATCTGACCATTTTTAAAGAAGAGAAATGTTTAGCAAGAAGCCATAACAAATAACTCAGCCAAAGTAGGTGCACTACTAAATCATTTGGGAAGATTACTATTGACTTCACATTCCTTTGGGGGAAACTTAAAGCCATATTTGCACTTTTTTGTTGGTTGTGGGGATTGAACATTGATCCTGGGCACTGTCTCTCAGCTCTTCAGCTCAACTGAGCACTCTACCACTTTAGCTATAACACAATTTCCGGGTTTTGGGGGTTAATTGAAGATAAGTGTTTCATGGACTTTCCTGAGCAGGCTGGCTTTGAACTAAAATCCTCTGGTCTCAACCTCCTGAGTAGCTAGGATTAGAGGCATGAGCCACTAGCACCCGGCTCATATTTGCATTTATGTACACTTAATGTCACTATGTAGACAAAGAATGGAAATCTGAACCAAATGATGTGACATTGCAACTTTTCAGAATAATTGAGGTAGCAATAAATATGTCCTCCTTTCACATTTTCTTACATTAATGACTCATGAGCTATGGGACTCTTATATTAGCATCCCCTTTCATCTTTGTGGGTGTATTTAGTATCAGAAAATGTTCATAGAGAAATATAGAAAGACAGATTTTTAGAAAGCAAAGGAGATCAGGTATGAAAGAACAGCATAGAAGGAGATACATTTATCACACAGAGATTAAGAACTAACCTAGGATATTTTGAATGCTAAAGGCAATGAGGAATAAACCTAGTTGATAACTAGTTTTTCAATAACCAAAAATAGTTCCCTAGAACGCTTTCTGCTATACCTTAGTTACTATTATTTTTTCTTTCCATCTGGAGTTATTCCTTCTCTTCTGTCACAACTGTTAATTAGCCTCTGCCTTTTTGGTGCAATGACTTGCCAAAAGAGTTTCCAAATCTCACTTAGACTACCCTTCTCATTGTGATTAGCAGTGACCACACTCAAAAGCCTGGAATCTTTGAATTTCCAGAAATAATCACCTAACATCTAAGCACATTCCTGGCATTAATTGATATGACCTAATGAACAAAATATTTTTTCAACACAGTATCCTAACACAGGTAAAGTACATTAATTAGGGACTATTGTCAGGTATCAGTATGGAAGGAGCAATTATGCATTCCAAGTATGGGTTCTTTATTTTTCATTTACTAATTAAATGTTCATTGTTGTTGTTGTTGCTGTTGTTGTTTTGGCAGTCCTGGAGCTGACACTCAGCGCTTGGGAATTATTCCTCAGCTTTTCTTTTTTATCTCAAGGCTAACCCTTCACCATTTGAGGCACAGGACCACTTCCAGTGTTTCCTTTGCTATTTATGAGGAATTGAACCCAGGGTTTCATGCATGCGAGGCAATCACCATACCATGAAGCCACATTCCCAGAACCCTAAATGACTTTCTTAAGATGCATTACCTTTTCATTCTGTAACTATGTATCATAATTTTAACCAGAAAAAATTTGCTAGAAAAGAGCATTGACCACAGTACGGAGTCCAGGAAGGCTAGATGGACAATGGATAACTGTCACCTTGTAGACAGGGCACAGAGGGACTTACCTCATGGAGCTGGTACAATAGACTGAGTGAGACAGCTCCTGACCCACAGCCTACCTCCAGAATGAGAGGGCCACCTTGGTTCCAACCACATGGGGATGCTGGGTCACCTCCTCCAGCACGCATTGAATCAGTTCCTGAGAGTGAAAGAGAAAGAAAGAAGGTCAGAATTACACTTAAGCCAGGTGCTGGTGGCTCAGGCCTATAAGCTGAAGTACAATTGAGGCTGAGATATGAAGATCGTGGTTTATAGCCAGCCCAGGAAGGAACACCTGTGAGACATTTATCTCCAAAGAACCACCAGAAAATTGGAAGAGGTGCCGTGACTCACGTGGTAGAGTGCTAGCTTTGAGCTGAGGAGCTCAGGGAGCTGCCCCGGGCCCAAAGTTCAAGGCCCGTGCCTGAAAAGAAGTGGACTTCCCACCACAAGAAGTGGACTGAATAGCACTCATTGTCCTAGGAAGGATGGCAGAGAAGTCAGGCCGAGCTTCCTGTCAGCTGGAAGTTATTAGTAGTTCACCCGGCTTCTCTGTGCATCAGTTTCCCCAGCTTCATAACTGAACAAAGTGAAGGATCCCGTTACTCATGGGGATAGGGTAATAAAGAGAGCCATGTTTTGTTTCACAATCCCTTACCTGTTGCACCATTAATAACACACACCATCGGATATCTTTCCAGGTATCTTCCTAACATATGCTCACAGAATTGCCAAGAACAGTATCAGATGGTCCCTCCCTCTGTTCCTGTCCCTGCTCCAGAGATCCCTCTGTATTAATCCCTTGTTTCCTCACAACTGTCACATGAGGAGATTGAAGTCGAATGGTCAAGGTCCAACCCAGAGCTTCACCTCTGGTCAAGAATCGGCTGCCATGGACTGAGTTTGGGACAATCCATCTAAACCAATGACTGTGCGTGGCGCTATATGTCTACCATCCCAACTACAGAAGACCGGGCCTAGTGGTTCATGCCTGTCACAGATAGGAGGACCATGATCCGGCCCAGCCTGAGCATATATTAATTCTCCATCTCAGAAATGCCCAAGACAGAAGAGCTTGACTCGCATGGTAGAAGACCTGACTGGCAAGCCTAAGGCCTTGAGGTCAAACCCTAATATACCATAAAGAACCAGAGTCCCAGTGCCAGATGCTCATGCCTATAATCCTAGGTACTCAGGAGGCTGAGATCTGAAGATCATAGCTCAACATTTAAAATAGGGCTGGCCTCGCCCATCAGACATCATGATGAGAAGACCCAGAGTCTGACCTATGCTGTTGCGCTCCATACTAGCATAACTCATATCCTCACTAAGTGTTGGCCTTGCTCTCTGTCCCCCTAGGAAGCTATCCCCTGCAGGCCGCACTCCCAGGTCCTCCCAAGCTCCCACTGCCACCAACCAGGTCCAAGGGAGTACACAGCTCCATTGCACACAGATCCCTTGTTCTTGTAATTTAAGTGTGCTGTGTCCCCTTCACGCCTCTCACCATTCCAGGCCCCCAGACCTCAGCTGTGAAGCCCATACATGCCCCAAAGATAGCAGGTAGAAGTTACCAAAACATTCAGCCTCCTTTTTACAACCCACTTCTACACACACACACATACACACACCCGCACACACACACACACACACACACACACACACACACACACATCCAGACCAGTGACAGAAGTCTCATCCATGCAGCACCTGCAATTTGCCAACTCATTACTCACCTGAGCACAGTCAGGCTGTACAAGGAAAAAGATGATCTCTCTCTCTCTCTCTGTCCCTCTCTCTGTCTCTCTGTGTCTCTTTGTCTTCAGGTGAAAGATTGACCGAGCACAGAAGACAAGGGCTCA
The DNA here is from genome assembly GCF_019054845.1 of Dipodomys spectabilis. NCBI lineage: Eukaryota > Metazoa > Chordata > Mammalia > Rodentia > Heteromyidae > Dipodomys > Dipodomys spectabilis. The sequence goes on along the minus strand of NW_024871098.1, from coordinate 1,558,271 downwards.
CACAGCAAGGGTGTCTATCTTCTGTATCCAACATCTCCCATCTCCAGAAAAAAAGGAATAGACCCCAGAAGGCAGGTGTAGACATGCTGCTCCCCACCTCTGATTAAAGCCACTGGGTTCCCACCAGGGAGAGGACGGGTGCTGATGTGAGGCTGTGTTTTTCCCACTGCTCCAGGCCAGAGGATCTGTGGCACCCACTCTTCACCCAACCCTGCATCTCCCTGTATCCTGGGACACTAGCCGCTGGGAATGGTGGTGGGATACTCAGGTCAACACCTACCCCCACCCCTGGGGCACATTTGTGTCAGTGTGTGGGCCAGACTGTGGGGCACAGGGGAGGCGTGGTTCCAGGTCGGAGGTGAGGGGGTTATGGAGTAGCAGGGTGAGGGGCTCACATGTGTTGCTGGCAGAAGTTGTTGGGAACTGCTCAAGGTGGGGCAAGCAGCAATGGCAGAGGCATGTCAGACATTCAGGCCCTGAGCAGAGAACAGGGCAGCCTGGACCAGGTCAGAGCCACAAGCTAGCTCGTGGCACACCATTACACCATTGCCTGAGGAATCCATGGGTCTGAACCCATAAGAACCAGGTTTGAAATGCTGCTCCATGGGGAAGGGGGGAGGGGCAGGGGCGCAGGCGGGCACATGGTGGGCCTGAGGAAGGCCTCTCTTCCTAGGTCTGGAGTCTCTTGTTCACCACTCAGCCATCTCTACCTTCCTCAACTGCTGGTAGTGTTGTCAACAAACAGAGGGAATCACAGTGCTACTGGGCAGCATGGAATGTGGGCGTGGCCACCATTCTTGTATCCCATTGGTCAGAAAGAACAATGAAACAATGGGGGTGTGGCTGGAATCCTGTGATGCAGGCAGAATGGGCGGAGTCAATATGACAGCACCCCCTTTCCCTAGAACTCTGTAAAAGCCAGTTGGGGACAAGAGAGTGACCTGCTTTAGCAGGATGGCTGCACAGATTATTGTGTATGTCTGTTTGTTCCCAGACCTTGAACTTAGGATCTGGGCACAATCTGTGAGTTGCTTTTGATCAAGGCTAGCTCTCCACCACTAGAGTCACACGGCTTTACTTCTGGCTTTCTTGGCACAATTTGGACAGGAGTCTCAAGGACTTTCCTGCCTAGGGTGACTTTGACCATGATCCTCCTTTCACAGCCTTGTAAGCTTTAAGGAAGACTGCTGAGAGCCACTGATGCCTGGCTAATCATTGGTTTTGCTGATGTTCTTGGACAGACCTGTGAGTTACATATCCTCAGATTTAAGTGGTAGGAGCTGGAGCCCACAGTTTGAATCCTGGTCTGCCACCAACAAATGGCAGGAGATCCTATGAAACTCATTTCTATTCATATGATTACCAAAGGAATATGATGTTTGTCATGATTAAATGGGCAGTACTTGAATGATTCAATGATATAATTATACACAATTACATTATAGGACACTGGTTGATATTAATTAATACTTTATGAAGCATTTAAACAATCACACTCATTAAATGGAGGCCAAATGAAATACCTACGAATTGGGCATCACATATCATGGAGGTGCCATTTTTTTTCTGCCAGGACTGGGATTTGAACTCATGGTCTAGGTAACCCTGCTGTTTCACTATCTGGGAAGGGGAAGCTTGCCTCCTTGAATTCAAGAAATTCAAGTCTGTTCCTTTGGCCTGAAATTGATGTCCACCACTAGAAAACATCCTTTTTGTGTACATTTTAAATATATGATTTATATTTATATACATATGTTGATTCCATATTGCATTCAGTGTAGTTATTAATTTTATTTTTTGTTTTATTCATGTATTGACTACTCATTTTATTGACTATTATGACACGTAGAACAGTGATTACACTGATTACATAGGATATAGGTTTGCATATGTATTGCACGTCCTTCCTGACACTAACGACTTTCACAGAGAAGGAAAACATGTGTCACCATCAGCTTCTTACTACACGATTCATTTTTTGGGAGTACTGGCATCTGAACTCACAGCCTACAAGGCCCAATTCATGAATGAGTGAGTGTCAGCCTGCCATCATGTGGCAAATTGAGCTGACAAGCAGTTACGAGTACCTGAGATTGAGCCCCAGCGGTTGACAAAATAAGAACAGATTGACATGCAGATGGTAGTACACTAATAAATATATATCTTTATAGAGTGCCAGAGATGTCTATACATTATTCAGTTATGTAGACTACATTCCTACCCATTCATGGGTATTTATAATGCTACATGTAATTAATGTTATTGTTTCAATTCTTATCAAACAATTAAGTAAATCAATCAATATCCTGAAATTATTGCATTCTGTAAGTAATAGTATTCTTTTAATGCTTCATAAATATTAAATAAAATCAGTCTCCTGAAATGATGCTGTCTAATTTTATAGGAGCATCATACACCATCAACTCATTCAACTGTGACATTGATAATATTACCTTGTTATTCCCATGGATGGGAACGAATCTCTTAGTATCTCCTGCCATTGATTGGTGTCAGGACTGGGATTCAAAATCGGGGCCTACATTGCCATGTTGACCTATGACTTCCTCAATGGTCTGACAACCTTCAGCAATGCAAGGTGAAGTACCCTTTGCAACAGTGTCATTCAGACCCAGGAGGGTCACCGTGCAAAGGAAGAAAACAAAAAAAGGCCATCTCACTGCATTTTTTTTGTACATTTTTGCCACACAAGGCCTGGGGGTCTAGGATTCCAGGATCTACTGTGGGTCCAATGGCTGTACCCCAGCATAGAGTGATCAAAGCTGAGGCAGTTACCACAACCTGAGTTCAAGCCCCCTGCTGAGCAAAAAATAATTAAAAGAGGTTAGCTCCCTGGCTTGCAATTCACCCCCTTTATTCTGCCAGGCTTTGGATTTGAACTCAGAATCTGGGTAAATCTGCAACACTGCGGAAGAAGGGGGAAGCTCACTGTATTTGAAGATAAGAAAGTCAGGCCTGTACTGTAAGCCAAAATTCAAGCCCTAGCCTTGGAAATCATGCTATTTATATACTTTGTAAATACATGATTTGTACTTACCTATGGATGTTCAGTCCATACACGTTTGGTGTGGCTGTTCCTTGTATTTTTGTTTTATTTATTTATTTACCATTGATTTTACTATGATGACACTCATTCCCTTTATTACATTGATGACATCCTATCACATGGAATCTAAATTTGTAGACGTGTTCTCATTCATGCCTGATACCTAGGACTCTCAGAGAAAAGGAAAAAAGTTTCACACTTGGCTTCTAACTAAGCTGACATGGATAACAACCTATTCGAATGGCTATAGAGTTGTCTATATAGAATTCTCCATCCTCGCTGAGACCCAGGACTTTCACAGGACAGGAAAACAGGTGGATCGATTGGCTTCTCAAATCAAGGTGAATCTTTTGTCAGTGCTGGGATTTGAACTCAAGGTCTAGCAAGCCCAATTGGTGAATGGGTCATAGTGAACACACCAGCCTGTGAAGCACTAAGGAGGTAGGCCGTTCCCAGGACCTGAGATGAAGCCCTGGTGGGCGCCAATATAGTCATAAATTCATCATTTAAACCGAAGATCTATATTTCCATACATGGATGGGCAGCATCTTGCTTTCGGTGTAGTCATTCTCTTTATTTTGTGCCATATTCATTGATGTATTGTGTATTTTCTTGAGTATAGGATAATAGATATAACTGTGGTGACCTGGATGACAACCTATTCCCTTGAGTATAGAGTTGCCTATGCATTCTCCATCCTAGCTGAGACCCAGGACTTGCACAGCACAGGAAAACTGGTGCAATGACTTGCTTCTCACATCAGGGTGAATTGTGGCAGTGCTGGGATTTGAACTTTGGGCCTAGGAGGCCCAACTGCCCAATGGGTCCACGTGATCACACCAGACTGTGAGCCACTAAGAGCTGGTTGGTTCCCAAGAACAGATATCGAGCACCAGGGGGGCCACAATTGTCCAGAATGCATCATTTAAACATGGGATGTATATGCAAATCCGTGTGTGGACTGTATTGTGCATTTAGTGTAGTTATTCTAATTTGTATTCTATTCATGGATGTATTGTGTATTTTCTTCAGTGTATGATGACAGGTATAACTGGGCTCACATGATAACAACCTATTCCCATGGCCACAGGTTGGCCCATGCATTCTTAATCCTATCTGAGACCCAGGACTTGCAGAGGAAATGAACACACGTGCAACAATTGGCTTCTGACATCAGGATGCATATTTTGGCACTGCTGGGATTTGAACTCGGGGACGAGCAGACCCAATTGACGAATGGGTTTATGTGAGCTCACCAGCCTGTGAGTCACTAAGGAGTAAGGTCGTTCCCAGGACCTGAGATAGACCCCCAGGTGGGGATGTCAGGGGAGGGCACACAACAGTCATCTATTCATAAGTTGAAGGTAGTATGCAAATAAGTACACATTTGTATAGAGTAGGAGAGATGATAATCTGTGATGGAATCCAATCTACCATGTGTCTACTGATTCTTGGATCTTTCCAGATGCCTTCATTTCATGACTGTGATGATTATTGTCATGCTTAATCAACACTGCTTTACAAATAAGTGAAACCCCATGAGTCTTGCCTATCATTTCCTAGTCACATCATGCATGAACTACTCATTCGATGAGATCGATCGAATTTCATGACTTTTCCTGGTCGAGAAACCAGTATCTCAGGATTTCCCGCCATTGCTTTCTCGTGGGGGTGGGCTGAATTCAATCTTCAGGCAGGGAAAACATACTCCTTGTATAGATTTTAAAGCTAGGATTTATACTTCCATACCGATATTCAGTAGATACCGTGTTTAGTGTGTTAGGATTTATACTTCCATACAGATGTTCAGTCCATATCATGTTTAGTGTGGTTATTCGGTTTATTTCTTTTTTTATTCATTTATTTATGATTTATTTTATTGACTTTGATGACACCTATAACATTTATTACATTGTTTACATCATATCACATACTATCTAGATTTGTAGATGTGTTCTCCATCATGCCTGACACCCCGGACTCTCCCAGAAAAGGAAAACATGTGTAACACTCGGCTTCTTACTCAAAGATTAAATTTTTGGCCGTGCTGAGATCTGAACTCAAGGCCTAGCAGGCCCAATTCATGATTGGGTGAGTGTGAGCACGGAAGCCTCTAGCCAAGTTGGTTCCCAGTCACTGAGATCAAGCCCCAAGTTTGGCCAAAACAGCAAAACATAGATAGGCAGAGGGTGGCATACAAATAAATAAATATTGTTAAAGACTTCCAGAGCTGTCTATCTATGACTGAATGGCATCTACTACGTTTCTACCAACTCTTAGGTATTTATTATATCTCCATTGAAACAATATTATTCTTTTCATGCTTAATAAACAATTAAGGTCAATCAGAATCCTAGGATTATTGCATCCAATTTTAGACTTGACAAATGCATGAACTGCTCTTTCAATCTGTATTCTTATGCATAGGAATGAGTTTCTTGTGATCTCCTGCCATCGGTAAGTGTAAGGATTAGGATTTGAACCCAGGGCCTATGTTGACATGTTGGTATATAGCTTCCCTGATAGCCTGCCAGCCATCAGCAATGGCAGGCCAGGTCTACTTTGAAACCATATCATTCAGACCCAGGGTGGTCAGCAAGCAAAGAAAAAATTTTAAAACCCTGAGCCCTCTACAGCTCCCCACATTTTGTGCTGTTCTGCTTTTTTTTGCTTCCAGCAAGCCATCTGGGCCTAGGGTCCCAGGATCAACTTTGGGTCCCGAGGCTGCACCCCATCCTAGGGAGAGTGAAGCTGAGTCAGAGTTGCCATGACCTGAGTTCAAGCCCCGTGGTTGCAAAATTACTTAACTAATTCATTAACTAACTAACTAACTAATGAAATTGAAATAATAAAGCTCTTTGGTTTGGTATTTCTGCCAGTTTTCTTTCCTAGTCTGGGATTAGAACTCAGAGTCTTGATGAATCCATAGAAATGTGACGGAAAGCGCAGAGTTGCCATTACTTGAGTTCAAACCCCATGCCAAGCCAAAAATAAATAAATAAGTCACTGACCTCAGCAGGGAAGTTAGTTGTGAAGATGGGAGGTAAGGGATGGTAAGGGAAAAACAAACGAGGAGGCAACAATGCTCAAATGTACTCATTACCTTGGTCATGTATCTGTGACCCCTCTGTACAAATTTTTTTTTTGGTCCAGTCGTGGGGCCTGAACGCTGGGCCTGGGTGCTGTCCCTCAGCTCTTCAGCTCAAGGCTAGCACTCTACCATGAGCCACAGCACCACTTCTGGCTTTTTTTTCTTATGTGGTGCTGAGGAATCGAACCCAGGGCCTCAAGCATGCAAGGCAAGTGCTCTACCACTGAGCCTCCTTCCCAGTCCCTCTGTACAAATTTTTAAAATATAAAACGTAAAACAATATTATGTAGTGCTCAAGAAGCACTTTGGGGGTAAGGGATGGATGTCTGAATAGCTGTACAAAATTCTACACTGATTTTTTTCAGTGTTCAGTATGGAACTTAATAAACAAAACTGTTTCTGTTACAAATATTAAGTCACTTTCTTGGAACTGGAGCCAGTATTTCTGCCATTGCTGGGATTTGAGCTCACTGTCCAAGTTACTCTTTTGCACCTTGGGTGAAGGCTACGCTCCCTGTCCTTGAGGAAAAGATTTTCAAGCTAGAGTTCCCAGGGCCTGAATTAAGGCCCTGCAATAGGAAAAATATTTGTATACATGTGTAATATAAGCTATATAGGTACATATGTATGTTTATTTCATATTATGATTATTATTATTGATTTTGTATTTAATTTTTATTTTATTCATTTTATTGTTTATTGTATTTAGTATTGTTATACACATAATATTTATTATGTTGTGTACATATATTATAAAATTATACTCAATAATTCAGTACATTGAACATTTTCATTAATACTTTATTAAGTGTTGAAACATGATATATAATTAAATGGAGGCATTTGTCAAGTAATCACATGGTTAGAGTCTGTCCCCAGTATGAGATTTGTCTTATTTATCTTTGGACAACTTCCTATAGGGATTTGTTTAGATGATTTATACTCAGAAGCCTTTTCTTGTGGATAGGCAAGTTCAGGGATAAAATTGTAAGGTTGGGCTGGGAATGTGGCTTAGTGGTAGAGAGCTTGCTCAGCATGCATGAATGCCAGGATTTGAATCCTCAGTGCCATATACTCAGAAAAAGCCAGAAAGTGTGGTGTGGCTTAAGTGGTAGAGTGCTAGCCTTGAGAAAAAAGAAGCTCACAGACAGTACCCAGGCCCTAATTTCAAGCCCCAGGTCTGGCAAAACAATACGCCAGATTCCAGTGGCTCTGGAAACCTACTTTCTCAGGAGGCTGAGATCTGAAGATCACAGTTTTGAAGACAGCCTAGGGAAGGAAAGCCTGTTAGACTCTTACCTCCAATGAACCATCAAAAAAAACCACATGTGGCACTGTGGATCAAGTGGTAGAGTGTTTGCCTTGAGCTGAAGGGCTCAGGGACAGCACCCAGGCTTCAGTTTGAGACACACAACTGGAAAAAAGAGTGGGGGTTAATCAAAGTAATTTTCCTATTTGCTATTTATGAGAATATTTTTTGGAAAATGTATGCTGATGTACACAGAATTGGAGTCAGACCTCAAGATTCAATTGTAGCACATCCATAAGCCCAGCCTCTCAGACTCTAGCATTATAAACTTGTGTCCTACAGGGTTCTGAAAGGCACACTGTTGAAAGGCTTAATATGTTCCTCAAGCTGTTTGTGATAAGCAGTTAACTTGTCTTGTCAATGTCATTACAGTTCTGACCATAGCAGAGAACCAATAGCTCATGTCCATCACGCTGGCTCAGGAGGCTGAGGTCTCTATCACTGCGTGAAACCAGCAAAGGCAGGGAAGTCTAGGACACTCTGACTTCCTGTTCTGAAAGGTCAGATGCTCAAGAAATTCCTGTGCTTCCCTTGGTGATGAGAAGTTACTTGCACTCTAAATGTTCTTGGAGTTCTTGATCTACAGAAGAAGGAAAGAAATATTATTGACCCATCTGGGATTCAAATGAAGTTCTCAGAATCCAAGCCCTAGCTCTGTTAGCAGGAAGAACTCCAGTGTAACACTGTATTTGAAGGACAGAAAACAGTTTCAAATGCAAGGCTAGGTGCAGAGAACTAGGCCTGCAGGATTAGGAGGCAGAATATACACACTCAACAAGGAAGTGAGCTGCGAAACCATTTCATTCATTCCAGGCACAGCCAGCAATGGGGGAAACCTGAAACATTTGATAGATTTACAGCAGGGTCAGGCTTTTCTCAGCCTCTTCAAACGATGACTAATTAACCTTCCTCCCTCAGGTGAAGGGAGCTTCAGGCTATCTTTAAGTTACCAATAGAGAGCCAGTTTACTGGGGGAGAGGAGAGGAACAGAGTAAAAAACCCTGCTCTCTGGTCTTAGGGAGTGGGTTTTTGACTCTCCATTTGTCACATTTGAAGGTCCTTCAATCTCTACCAATCCATTATCCTTACTTCATGCTCCACATCATTAATGCAAATCCCCAGTCCAAGGAGGGGCAGGGCCATTTCTCTTCTGTCTCCAAGCACCTGAGTTAGAACCTGGCTCTGCCATCTTGACTCTAGGGTTCTTGGCTGCCTGAGAAGTGGGACAGAGACAGTCATCCTGCTCTGCGATTGTGTGAAGGCGATGCTGGTGTCCTGGCACACTGCAGAAAGCTTCATGACTGGGAAGTGTTCCCTTCTTTCTTTCTGACTTCAAAATCAGATTCATCTATCAATATTCTTTCCTTCTTTCCTTCCTTCTTTCCTTCAGTCTTTTCTTCCTTCCTTCCTTCCTTCCTTCCTTCCTTCCTTCGTTCCTTCGTTCCTTCCTTCCTTTCTTTCTTTCTTTCTTTCTTTCTTTCTTTCTTTCTTTCTTTCTTTCTTTCTTTCTTTCTTTCTTTCTTTCTTTCTTTCTTTCTTTCTTTCTTTCTTTCTTTCTTCTCTCTCTCTCTCTCTCTCTCTCTCTCTCTCTCTCTTTCTTTCTCTTTATTTCTTTCTATCTCTCTACCTACCTTCCTACCTAGGTAGCTATCTCTTTGACAGTTGTTGGGTTGAACTCAAGGTTTGGGCACTGTCTCTACCACTCTGCTACTTGAACAACAGCACATATTGTGGCTTTGTCTGTGTACTGGTGCCTGCGGAATCGAACCCAGGGCTTCTTGCATGGTAGGCAAGCATTCTCTCATTAATCTATATTCCCAGTCCCTTCATTTTTTTCTTAATAGCAATTTTTACATAAGTATGCTAGCATTTTATGTTCTCAAGTTTATTTTTCTGAATACCGGTTACTTCTAAGAAACCTGATCTTCTCTTCCCCTGCCTGATTTGTGATTGTTCCTGAATTGCCCTCATAATAAAATGTAAATAAAGGCTGCTGAGAGCTTCAGTGTGCATCATATAAAGACACAGGCCTAGAACCCTGGAAGAGAAAAAGCAATGGGCCTGAAATGAAGAGAATGATGCAGTATGCACAACTAGCATATCTGAAAAATAAACCAGTAAATAAAAGCAGAGTTTGCACTATGGGAGGTAATATACATACACACATAAGTAGGTAGGGCACTGATATATAAACTTGACCTTCCCTTTTTGAATTTTCTTGTGGCCATCCCAGGGCTTAAACTAAGAGACTGATGTGTTCCTGAGCTGCTTTGCTAAAGGCTGAAGCTCTACCTCCACCACAGCTACACTTCCTGCCAGCTGGTAGTTAATTGGACATAAACAATTCCCAGGCTTTCCTGCCTGGTCTGGATTGTATCTCCTGCTCAGTTTTCTCTCTCAAAGCTGGAGCTCTACCCTCTGGGCCACTTCTCCACTTCTGGTTCTCTCGTGGTTTATTGGAGAAAATAGTCTCAGAGACTTTCCTGCTCGGCTGGCTTGAATGGCGTTCTCCTGAATAGGCTTCAAGTGGTTTCCTCAGGGATTCACCGAGGATCCGCTCCACACAAACCCTTAGTCTAAATCTCTAGGAGTACTAGAGAAAAATGAAAACATTGTTATACCCCAGTTGCAGAACCCCCACCAAAAAGACCACTGAGAGTCAGACTTTACAGCTGTTTTAAGGTTTTATATAAACGGGCTGCAGCTAGGGCCTTGTCCTACACTCTAAACAGCAGCACCTAGGAGGAGAGCCCCAAGGTAAAGATTTGCAGGGTTTATAAAGGCACACAACCAACAGGTGTATGGATTACCACCATGTGATGCTCAGCTAGAAACAAGGAACAAGTGGTCACTGCCTCACAGCTTTAACCCTTCATTCCCCTCATTGACTTATGGTCCTGAGACACAATTTTATGGCTCCAGCCCCAAACTAAACTCCAACTGCTCTTGATCTTGAATGGGTATGGTCCTTAACTGACCTAACCATACTATTAAACAACAATACCAGTAACAATCAGTTTATTTTTCTTTTCTTGAGGTGTATGCAGAGTGGTTGGGTAGGATGCTTGGAGAATTCCCATGTTTCCTCACGGTTGTCCAGGGCAAAGGGATCAGCCGTTCTGGTGTGGGAGCAGTGGGTCCAAGCAACAATGCCATCCACTTTAAGGGCAGTAGGTGTAGCCATTAGCACCATGTAAGGTCCCTTCCACCGTGGTTCCAGAGATATTAGGTTGTGCCTTCGAACAAACACCCAGTCCCTTTGTTTATACAAATGAAGGGGGGGGGGGTAGGAATAGAAGCAGAATCATATAATGCTCTAAGCTGGGGCCACATCCTCTTATGCACCAGCTGTAAATAATCAAGCTTACACAGAAATTCAATATCATCCAAATCAGCAAACAATTCAGTCTGAAGGCTAGGGATAATGGGTGGGGGGTGTACATACATTATTTCAAAAGGAGTAAAGCCAAGCTAAATGGGTGAATTTCTTACTCTAAACAGGGCAAAAGTAAGCAGCGATACCCAGTCTGGGCCAGTCTCTAAGGCCAATTTAGTTAAGGTCTCTTTTAGAATCCGATTCATTCTTTCTACCTGCCCTGAACTCTGGGGTCTATAAGCACAGTGCAATTTAGAATCCGTCCCCAGTGCCGTGGCTATTCCCTGAATTACTTTTGAGAACAAAGCCAGTCCATTGTCCTACCTGATGGTGGATGGGAAGCCATACCTGGGTTGGATTTTTTCCAGGATCTTCTTAGCCATGATGTTCGCAGTCTCATGCGTTGTTGGGTAGGCTTTAACCCATCCTGAAAAGGTGTATACAAAAATTAGCAAAAATTTATATCTAAATTTTCCAGTTTCAATTTCTGTGAGGTCTACTTCCCAATACACACCTGGCCTATCTCCATGGAGGCAAGCTCCTTTTGTAACCAGTTGATTAGGGGCATTGGTGAGCTGACAGCCTTTAAAATTTTTAACAATGTCTTCAATGAGTTGATTTCCTTGCCTGATTTTTACTTCTGAGTTTAGGAGCAAGTCCTCCATTCTTCGGGTTCCCATGTGAGAGACCAGATGGATTCTCCTAAGAATCCTCTTGCCCAATCTTTGTGACAAGATAAGATTCCCCTCACCAGTTTTCTTCCAGTCTTCATTTCTTTCTCTGTCCATGGAAATTTTCTTTATCTACCCCAAGTCTTCTTGGGAGTACTGAGGCTCAGGAGGCAAAGCTTATGGCCCTGGGTCTACTTCCGCTCTGGGCTGGAGATCCACATCCTTAGCTGCCTGATCGGTCAAGTTATTTCCTCAGTTATTGAATCAGTTACCTTTTGATGTCCAGAACAGTGGCAATATTTACTGGTTCCCATGAGGCACGGATAAGGCTTAAAATTTCTTGTTCGTTTTTAATAGCCTTTCCGTCAGCTGTCAACAGCCCTCTCTCTGGGTAAATGGCTCCATGGACATGCACAGTGGCAAAAGCATACCAACTGTCCGTGTAAATGTTTAGTCTCTTCCCTTTTCCCTTCTGTAGGGCTTTTGTTAGTGCCACTAGTTCTGCTCTTTGTGCAGACGTTCCCTGGGGGAGTGCTTCTGCCCACACTATCTCAGTGTCCGTTGTGACTGCTGCACCAGTGTACCTTGTACCATCTCAAATGAAACTGCTGCCTTTTGTGAACAAGGTATGATCGGCATGCGATAGTGGCGAGTCCAACAAGTCTGGCCTCTTTTCTTTCGCCTGGTCACTCTTTTCACACTCAATTTCACGTTCTCTGTCTTTCCTTTCCTGTATTTGCTACTCTATCTCTCTCTCTCATTGTAAACCTTTTCACCGCAGCTTCGAGATCCCTAATAGTCTTTTCACCAAGTCTGTCTAGAGCCTGCAACTTTCACTTTATGTCTGGTGCAGCTTGATTTATATAGGCAAACATAATCATCTGAGCCGACTCCTGGGTCTCAAGATCATACAGGTATATTGACTAAAAGCTTCCATGAGCCGCTCAAGATATGCTGTTGGACTTTCACTTCCTTCCTAACATCATAAATTTTGGCCATATTAGTACTTTGGCAATCCGCCACCTTGAGACCTGCCAACAGAGCCTGGAGATAGACGAGGAGTTGCTCCCTACTTTCAACTGTATTGTAGTCCCATGTTGGTCACATCTCAGGAAAATAGGTAGTGATTAGGGCAGGATCTGTGATAGGTGCTCCTGTGAGGCCAGGGATATATTTCTGGGCCGCCTCTTGGATACAGTCTCTCTCTTCGGTGGTAAAAAGGACCTGTAAAAGCTGACTACAATCATCCCAAGTGGGCTGATGAGTAAAGAGAATAATTTCAAGCAAACGAATTAAATCCTGGGGTTTCTCAGAAAAGGGGGCATTTTGGGTGTGCCAATTGTATAGATCACTGGTAGAAAATGGCCAATATTGGAGTTGCTGTTGACCATCCGCATCCACAGGACCTATGGGGCATAAGGGAAAAACAGGTGCATTAGAAGGAGGATTGATACGATGGCAGTGCCGAGTGTTCTATAGCTCCCTCCTCCTCTTGATCATTCACAGGTTCTGCAAAATGAACCTGGAAAGGAGAGTATGGGGGAGGAAACATTTCTTCATCCAAGTTATCTCCCTGAAAAACCAGGGAGTACTTTTCTTTCCCTCTGTGTCAGTTTCTTTTTGTAAGTCTAGGGGGCTAGATGGAGTGGTGCCTATGGTTTCCAGTCCCGTCAGACGTACAGTCCAAAAAACAATAAACAGTACAAACAAACCACACTCATGCCCTACAGTTACAAAAAAAAAGCCTTACAAAGTGGAGATCTCCCAAATTGGTCCACTGACTAAAGTCACGATGGGGTTTCACACCCACGCCACACAGCAGAAGGAGCAGAGCCACAGTGGGCCTCCTAACAGAGGCCCTCTTGGTCAGTTCCAGCCCAAAACTGAACGGACCCCCGGCCTACAATACACACAGCAGTGTTCCAAGGACCGCCCCCGCCGCCACAGACAGCGGGGTTCCAAGGACTCCTGCCCCACATGGAGGGGTTCCGCCCCAAAAGATGATCTTGGACATCTCCCAGTTGCTCCAGAGTTGTGGTGCAAGCACTTCTGCTTCAACAACCCCTTATGAATCGGAGTGGCCATCCTCACAAAGGAAAATGAAAGTAAAACAGACAAATGATAGGACAAGACAAATTAACAAAGACAGCTCTGTTTTACCTTTGGAGTCTGAGATCTGGGGGGTTTTTGGGGGGGATCCTGGACGAGCCCCCACTAATATGTTATACCCATGTTGCAGGATCCCCACCACGAAGAACATCCACAGTCAGACTTTACAGCTGTTTTAATGTTTTATTTAAACGGACTATTGCTTGGGACTCATCCTATACTCTCACACAGCGGAGCCTTGGAGGAGAACCCCGAGCTAAAGATTTGCAGGGTTTATAAAGGCACACAACCAACCAGGTGTTTGGATTACCAGCACGTGTTTCTCTGCTAGAAACAAGCAACAAGCGATCACTGCCTCAAAACTTTAACCCTTCACATGAAGATGCTCCTAGTGGGTTCTAGACACTTAATGTTGGAGACACAAAACACTCATAATTATTAGATCATTTTATAGGCAAAAGGAGCAATGCAGACTGTATGAGGATCACTCCAGCTTTCGGCCCTCATATGCTGAGACAGTAAATTCACAGCAGCTCAATGCTAAGTGACAGAACTGGCATGTACTGTGGATATTTGCTCCCAAATCCTGTGACACTCATTTCTCACTTTTGGCCTCAAACCTGTGACCAGAGGGGAAAATGAGGAGAGAAAATCCTGCTAAGGGAAAGCAGCTATAAAGAACATTTGGTAGTTTACTTATAAATTAAAACCTTGGGAATGACCCTGTTAAGAAGTCAGATTGTCCAGATTAAGAAATGAAGAAGAGAAGAAATAAGGTGCCAGTGGCTGCTGTCTGCAATCCCAGGTCCTCAGGAGGCTGAGATTTAGAGAAACTTAGTTTGAATGCAGCCAGTGTAGGAAAGTCCATGAGACAGTTATTTCTAAGAGATCACAGAAATACCCAGAAGTGGGGCTGGACTCAAGCTTAATGCAATACCCTTGAGCAAAAGGAGCTCAGGGACCATGCATAGGCTCATATTTCCACCCCAGGACCTGCCCTCTCAAAAAGAGCCTGTACTTCCATGTCTTTGTCTATTTATTGTATTCTTATAGGTGAAATTCCCGAGTAGCTATGATGAATAGCACCAACCTAATAAATTTGTATTCAGTACAATGAGTTCATAACAGAGAGACTTCTTTCAAGATAGTGCATGTTCCGGGGGTACCCTCACTGTTCACAGTGTAACCTGAGGGTTTCTCTGCATCACAGTCCTGCTGGAGGAAAACTTTCTCATTGCCTGAACAGGCACACAAAAGCCCTCACTCCTGTACAGTTCGGTAACAACTCCATCTGTGCCAGTTAGTGAGGATGAGTGAAGGTCAGGAGAATAAGACTTCTTTGTACCCTTACTGATCTCTATCCCCAGTGCTCTGTTTTAATAGAAGACCTTCATTTGTGCCACCTCCGATGTCAAGCCAAGTTCTGTGTGCTTATCCTCCCTTTGTGAGACTATATTCTGCTGTTCAGTTACAGTGTTCAAAATAATTCAGGAGTCCTTCAGGCAGACAACTAGGGCACTGAACATAATGAAACGATACATTGCAGGCAATGTTGGGCCTATGATGCCTCTCCTATGTTTGCGGAGGCTTGGGAAATCCAAGCACATGTTGGATATCACAAAGCTCCCTGACATCTATGATTGGTGAAGCTCATCAGGTTTTGAAACCTTTGACTTCTAGTTTGGCTCTGGGTGCCTAGGTTTTAGGTTTGAACACAGGGCCTGGGTGCTGACCATGAGCTCAGTTGCAGAATCCCAGTGCTTTATCATTTTGTGTAACAACATTTCTTCTGGTCTGTGAGTGTATGTGTGTGTAAGTGTGTATGTGTGCACACCACGGTGTGTGTGTGCACAGGTGTGTGTGCATGCACACATATACATGAGTCCTGAAGCTTGAACTTAGGACATGAGTACTGTAACTATTTTCTCTTGTAGAATGATATCACTCTCCCACTTGAGCCACAGAGCCACTTCAGGCTTTGTCCTAGTGACGTGGTCCTGAGAAATGAAGCCCATGATTTCATATATGCAAATTATTCTACCACTAAGGCACATTCCCAGCCCTCTACTTAAGCTATGTTAGTTTATTTCTGCCTTTTGTTCTTGTTGTTGTTGTCGATTGAAGGAGTTGAAGTCTTGGCATGGGTGCTGTCCCTGACCTCTTCAAGTCCATTCTTGTGCTCTACCACTTGAGCCACAGAGCTACTTCCGGTTTTCTGGTGGTTCATTGGAGCTAAGTTTCTCATGGACTTTCCTGCCTAGGCAAGCTTTGAACCATGGTCTTCAGATTTCATCCTCCTGAGTAGGTAGGATATCCTACATGAGCTAAAGCACCCAGCTTCCCCTTCAGGTTGTTAGTAGTGAATTAGAGATAATAGTCTCATGGTACCTTTTGTGTCTGGGATAGTTTGGAACCCAGATCTTTAAAACTCAGCTTCCCGAGAAGGCAGGATGACAGACTTCAGCTACTGCCCCATTGGCAATGGCCTCTGCTGCAAGGGGGTCCATGGCTCCACGTGGTGGAGTGCTAGCCATGAGTCCAAGAGGTAAGAGTCAGTGCCTCAGTCCTGAGTTCAAGGTCATGACCAAGAAAAAAATAAACCAAACCATTGTCTGCTGTAGACAACTCATGAGTCTTCAGTAATACATAATTTTGTTCCTGACATGGGGACCTATCTGAGCCTCAATATTCATGTCTGTATAATCATCAAAGTTGTGGAGCTCTTACATAGACAACATGTAAGAATACACTCTTTTATGGACATAGCACATGGCAGTCTTTGCACCACTCAGCACACAACATCCTGTGAAATATTCAGCACCCAGCTCCCAATGCAGGACTTAGTACACTGCATCCTGTGAAAGACCCAGCACATAGCACCATGTGCAGGCCTCAGAACGGAGAACCCTATGGAGGACTCAGCACATAGCTCCATTCCACAAGCTGTCACTAGAATTAGGGTGCTTTCATCAGTATCACCATTCTTGGAGGAAAAATTTACAAACCATACAAGCTCACATCTAAAGGCTTAGTCGGGTGTTTTTCTTGGGAGGGGTTGTTAGCCATGGGGCTTGAACTCAAAGCTCTACCACTTGGAGCAACAATTTGAGATGTCTCTTAGACTTCCTTCCAGGACTGTGTTTTAAAGCCCCTGATCAGCTAGGATGACGGGCATAAGCCAGGATGACATGGGTAACCAGTGGAGCTGGGTTGCAGTGATTTACCTGTGGCTAAGTCAGGTTAGGTGGCAGCTGTCAGCACCAGATTACTAGCTTGCTCTTTAATGAGGTTTTTGAAGTTCTGTTCTTCTATAATTACAGTTAGAGGATCCTACCTTTTTTTGGCATCAGACCTGGGGCTTGATTAAGAGCTTAGACACTGTCGCTAAACGCTTGTGCTCAAGGCTAGCACTCAATTGATTGAAAGATAGCAGAACTTCTGAGTTTTCTGTTTTGTGGCACTGAGGAATCGAACCCAGGGCTCCATGCTTACTATGAGAGCACTCAACCACCGAGCCTCAGGAGTGAACAAGGTATAAATAGATAGCGATTGCTGTATATAAATATTTTGTACACAAAAAGAGATTTCTGCATATCATTAAATTATAGATAATATTGCTACCAATTCTTAGGTATTAAATTATGTCTCCATTTAATGATGTCTCCCAGTTAACAACTAATAAAGCATTTATTAATAATTACTCAATATCTTATAATTGTTTATCATATATATACATATATCTATACATATAATTAGATATTTCATAGAATGAGACCAATGTCTACATATTATTAAATTATGCATCATGTGTTACTCCAAATTATTAGTTATTTAATTATGTCTCCATGTAATTTTTATTCTGTTAATGCTTAATAAAATATTAATTAAACTTCGTGCACAAACTATACTTATTGCATCTAATTTTATCCTAGAATGATTCACTACTGATTCAATCTGTTTATCATTTATTGTAGTGGCAATTCTTCTGCCTATGATGTTTTTTACCTTTATTACATCCTATTACATAGCATATAGATTTGCATCCAAATTATACATCCTACCTGACACTGAGAACTTTCACAGAAAAGGAAAACATGTGTCATGATTGGCTTCTCACTCCAAGATTACATTTTTGGGAGTTATGGGATCTAAACTCAGGGCAAAGAATGCTCTGTTCATGAATAGGTGACTGCCAGAACAGCAGCCACTAGCCAATTCGGCTGCCAGACAGTGCCCGGGCCCTGAGATTGAGCCACGTATGTTGACTCCATATTGTGCTTAGTGTAGTTATTCATTTTATTATTTTATTCATTTACCATCTATTTTATTGACTGCTATAGCACATGGAATATTTAGTACATTTATTACATAGGATATAGAATTGCCTATGTATGAAACTTCACACCCAGGACTTTCACAGAAAAAAAAAAAACAAAAAAAACATGTGTCTCCCTGTGTCTTACTGCATGATTCAATTTTTGTCAGTGCTGGCATCTGAACTCACAGCCTACATGGCCCAATTCATGAATGGGTGAGTGTCAGCACGCCAGCCTGGGGCATATGGAGCCAACAAGCAGTTCCCAGCACCTGAGATTGAGCTCCAGGGGTTGACAAAACAAGAACATATGGACATGCAGATGTTAGTACACAAATAAATATAGATCTTTATAGAGTACCAGAGATGTCTATACATTATTTAGTTATATAGACTATATTCCTACCAATTCTTGGATATTTATTATGCCTCCATGTAATTAATATTACTGTTTTCATCCTTAATGAATTATTAATTATATCGACCACTGTCCCGAAACTATAGTGTCTATGTAATTAATAGAATTCTGTTAATGTGTCAAAAAATATTCATTAAAATCCACCGGCCTCCTAAAATTACTCTCTAATTTTATGCTAGTATCATTCAGAAACCAGTAATTCAACCTTGACATTCATAACTTTCCATCGGTATTCCTATGAAAAGGAACAAGACTCTTAGGATTTCCCTCCATTGGTAAGAGTCAGGACCCGGCTTTGAACACAGGGCCTATGTTATCATTTTGGCCCATGGCTTCTCTGGAAGCCCAACAGCCTTCAGCAATGCCAGGTTACCATCACTTTTCAGCCCTGTCATTTATACCCAGGATGGTCACCTTGAAAAGAAAACAAATGTAAAACTGGCAGCCATCAGCAAGTTGCTGTTTTTTTTTTTTTCTGTGTCATTTTATTTATTTATTTTTCCCGTCAGAGTTTGAGGCCCAAGAACCTAAGCTCGGCTGTGGGTCCAGTGGCTGCAACCCAGCCTAGAGTGATCAAAGCTGAGGCAGAGTTGCAATGCCCTGAGTTCAAACCCTGTGCTTGACAAAATAAAAATACTTAATACATACATGCATATGTACATATATACATTAAAAATGTTTAAACAATTATTAGGCTACTTGGTGTTGTATTCACGTCATTTTTTCTGCGGGGCCTGGGATTTGAACTCAGGGTCTGGGTAAATCTGCAGTACTGTGGGGGAAGGGAAAGCTCACAAGGCTGGAAGACAAGAAAGACAGGCCTGTTCCTAGCACTCGCAAAAATAATATTCGTAAATATTTTAAATACATGATTTATACTTACATACACGTTTACTGCATATTGCAGTTAGTGTATTCATTTTTTTATTAATTTATTATATATTTTAGAGAGTATGATTACATGTATAACATTTTTTACATCCTATTACATTGAACATAGATTTGCCTATGTAAATCATTCCTGAGACCCAGGACTTTCACTAATAAAGAAAACAAGTGGGACAATTGCCTACTTCCACCAGGATTAAGTTTTTGGCAGTTCTGTTATTTGAACTCTGGGCCTAGAATTCTCACTTCACGAATGGGTCAATGTTAGCACACCAGTCTGACGTAAGTGAAGTTGTCTGGCAAATTTGAGGACCTGAGATGAAGCCCTAGGAGTGGCCAATATATAAACAGATAGATATGTAGATTGCAGTATGTGTGCATATTTACATATGTATATGAATCTCTAAATAAAGTTATATAGAGAACCAGACATTTATGTCGATGCTAGTTTATAACTCTATATAAAGAATGATGACATATCTTATTTTTATATATTCTATTACTATTAATTATTTGGTCTAAAATTATGCCTCCATTAATTAATCACGGTAGGAGACTTAATAAAGTATTAATTAAATTAATCAATGACCTGTATTTGTTGCGTACAATCTTATACTACAATGACTAGCTAATCAGTAGTTCAATTGGTACATTACAAAGATTCTATTACTGTTCCTATAGATAGGAACGAGTAGGTGGAATTCCTAGGATCAAACTCAGGGCCTAGGTGTCTTGGTTGGGCTCAGGCTTCCCTGACAGCCAGCCAGCCTTCGGCCATGCAAGGACATGTGCAATTTTCAAGCCGAGTCATTGAGAGCCAGGATGGTCACAGTGCAAAGGAAACAAAGGTAAAACTGTTGTCTAAAACTTCCAGGTTTTTCTTCCTCCATCTTGGTTGGTTTATTTTTTTTGCCAGAGCTGGAGTTGAACTCGGGTTGTAGGATCCCTGGATCATCTGTGGGTGTAAATGCTGCACCGCAGCCTAGGGTAATCAAGGCTGAGGCAAAGTTGTGGCGACCTGAGTTCAAGCCCCGTGCCTGCACCCAAAAACAGTTAAGGTCCTGGGTAGCAGTTTGGGCCATTTTATCTGCCACACCTAGAATTTGAACTCAGGGACTGGGTAACACAATTGTGCTTTGGGTGAAGTAAAAGCTAACCTCCTAGAAGAAAAAAATCTGGAGCATTTCCCAGTGTGTGAATTCCAGCCCTATAACTGGCAAAAATAATATTTGTACACAAGTATAATATATGTCATATATATGTATTTGCATAGATATTACATGTTGTACCTAGGGCACAATATTTCCCCAGAAAGGAAATCAAGTCAACATTGGCTTCTTACTCCACCTATTGACTTCGGCACTGCTGGGATTTGAATTCAGGGCCTGGAATGTCTAATTCATCAAGGGGTCAGTTTAAGCACAGCAACCTCAAACAAATTCAATGCCAGGCAGTTCCCAGGACCAGAGTTCTAGCCCGAGGAGTGGCCAATATATAAAGAGATAGATGTGTAAATTGTTGCAAATACGTGTATATAAATGTAGAGAGAGAGAGAAAGAGAGAGAGATGTATATGTATATTCTACTGTACATTTAAATATAAATATATTTATAGAATGTTAGATGTCTATATATTATTAAATTACATGTAATATATTACTAATAATTATTAGATATTAAATTATGCCTCCATTTAATGAAGTATCATGGATTAAGGCACAATAAAGTGCTCTTTGTGTAAATGGAGCTCAGGGACAATTTCTAGGCTCATAGTTTAAGCCTCAGGATCTGCACTAAAAAAAAAAAAGAGCCAGTAACTGCATGTGTTTGTGTATATATACATGTATTTCTATCAGTGAACATCCATAGTTGTTATCAAGAATAGCACCCAGCTAACAAATTTGCTTTGAATAGAATGATGTCATAGCACAGAGAGTGCTTTCAAGATAGGGCACGTTCCTGGTCAAAAAAAATTTAAGACCGTCCTTGGAATTTGAACCATTTTTCTGACAGGACTGGGATTTCAACTCAGGGTCTGATTAACTCTCTGGCACTGTGGGGGAGGGGAAACCCACCAGCATTGAAGACACACACATACACACACACACAACCCATATGCATCTAAAATCAGAGATTTCTACACTGTAACCTTTGGGTATTCTCTACCTTTTTCCCCACTAAGTCTAGTGGTTGTTGGCCTAGGAGTTTGATGCATCCAACACCACCTGACATCTATAATTTTGGGGAACAGAATGGCTTCCCCGATCAGCCTTTTCCAATCCCAGCTCCTTGATTGGATCATGGTCTATCCAGACCCTTTGAGGTTCCTTTTACAGACTTGCCAAGATCCTTTAAAAAGGCATCACATTCTGGGCACTGGTGGCCCACGCCTGTCATCCTAGCTACTTAGGAAGGTGAGATCTGGCTTCCAAGCCAGCTTGGGCAGGAAAGTGTGTGAGACTCTTATCCTCAATGCACCATCAGAAAACAAGAAGTGTCCCTGTGGCTCAAGTGGTAGAGTACAAGCCTTGAGAAAAAGAGGTCAGGGGCAACAGCTCATGGACAACAACAACAAAGAGAGGCATTGCATGTTGGCTTTGGGATTGGCATGGGCCAAATATTAGAAATTTCAAGTGCGCCAAGATAGAGCAGTACCTCCTTTAGTCCCGTGCTCCACTATCTTTTCCACCTCGTGGCCTTGGCCGTGCTTCAGGTCAGGATGGCTCTGGATTGACAGGATGGCTCCAAGGAGGAAGATCCCAGACCAATTGGCCCGGCTCCTTCCTCCCTGCTCACACTGCTGCTTGTGCTATTTGACATAGACCTTCTTCCTGAAATCCATCCATGAGATCATTGACACCAACACAGTGATGAGTGGTGGGTCCAGCCTAACTCGGGGAAGTCAGAAGTGGAAGTCAGCCTGGGACTAGGAGCTTCTACTCTGGGTGTGGGCTGAGGCCAGGGATGACATTTATTTCATTCTGAGCCTTGCATGGTTAGGGAGACAGTGTAGACATGACATTGAGTCAGGTAAGACGGGAATCTGTAGGACCACTTGTGTGTGGGAGGCTGTGGGACTCACGGGGCCACTGTTCTTGGTACTCCTCTCTCGGACGTCCCTCTCCCTCTCTCATCCCTCAATAGTAAAAGAGAAACTTTAAATAAGGGTGTCAAAGAGGGGGCAGAGGAGTATTTCCATGTGAACCAGACTTGTGCTTCATATTCATCCTAGCCCCTAATTCCAATTTATTTGAGGACTGGTCATATGGGTTTGGGGGCAGGGAATCATCCTAGCTGAGAATGTGGCTCAGTGATAGAGTGGTAGCCTAGCAAGCCTGAAGCCCTGTGTTTGATTCCAAAAATGAAAAAGCTGGAAGGGGAGTTGGGGCTCAACTTGTAGACTACCAGGCATGATCAATTAGAGATCAAGGAGAGTGGTCAGGCCCTGTGTTCAAGCCCCATAACTGGAAGAACAAATCTTTGTGGAGGCTTTATTTTCCCTTTGGAAACAATTTATTCTTTGTGATAAGCATATCATAGGCCTCTTTCCTGACCACCAATGGGCCATTAGATGTCCCTGGAATTTGGGCCTCCTCCCAGCAGCCTCTGCTCTACTCGGCCCGAAGTTTACGCTTCCTATCACCAGGCAGATGGAGGCCTAGAGAAGCCCACCTGGCCACCTAGTTCTGGTGGCTGCTGAGGATTTTGGGACTCAGTATGTCACATAGGGAGTCATAATCCCCATCAGTCTACAGAAAATGGGACAGAGCACTGCAAGCCTGAGCGCACCAGCTGTGGGCAGTTCTGGATGTGGGGATCTGCAGCAGGACATGCTCTGTGGGGGAGTCCGGGGAAGGGAACCCTGACCTCTCCTCTTGCAGTTTCCACACTATCCTGAATTTGCAATTCTTCAAAACCTTTCTGCTTCTCCCTCATTTTGACCACCCAGGAGCCTGAGGCCTCTGAAGCAACTGCACTTGTGGGGAGCTCAGCCTGTGTCAGCATTTGGAGCCCTGTGTAAGAGAGACCGCAGCACTTGCAGTTATCTACTCTTCATCTTCTCCTGAGACAGCCGGCACTTGCACTCTGCTTTCTCCTGACACAGCTGATCCAGAATGAACATCTGTCTTTTAAATACCAGGAGAGATTCCTGGATGGTGCAGATATGTGCTGACAGCTGGTTGCATCGATGCTGGAGCTCATCTGCAGGACTTTGGAGGTCCACCTCATCAGACAGGTTGTGGATGAAGCAGATTTTCTTCTCGGATGCCCACATGTCCCACTTCCCATTCTCTCACATGTTGTGGTGGCAGATCACGGGGCAGGGGACCTGTGGCTCTGGCTCTATCTGGCACTAAGCTGTCCCAGGGAGGAGGAGTGCCTGCAGCAGTCCTGAAGGAGTTGCCCCCTGTGGATCTCAGCCTCTGAGAGTGCTAACAGAGCCAAGTCCCCCTCAGTTTGGGAGACATCTCCCTCCTCTGCCATGGGCACATCGAGGAGAGTCGCTTCCTCAGCTTTTGCTTCTCCAGGGTTCACATCTTCCCCTTCCCCAGGGAAAGTCAGGAAGCTCAGCTGGGCCTGCAGGTGGACTTGTCACTTCCAAGCACTTGAAACTGTCCTGCCACTTTGGGGGCACCACCTAGTCCCCCCATTTGGTCGGACACTGCACTTGTTTCAGCTGCTCCAACAGCTGGGTCTACCTCTGCAGTTGCTACTGCAGGACCTACTACTTGGAGCACAGCTGCTCATTGGAAGTGATGTGCTGCTCACAGGTGGCTCTGAGCTCCTTCAGCTAGGCCAGGGACTGCTCTTGCTGTTCCTGCAGCCCCGGAGCCATTTGGCTCTCTCTCAGCCACCTCTTTCCATTCCTCTATCTTCTAATCTGAGCAGTCCAGCTGTTCCTGCAGATATTTCGTCAGCTGCTGTTCTGAGTCCACGATGCTGGTGAGATCCTCCTTCTCACTGCTCACCATGGGGAGAGCGTCCCGCAGCAAGGCCAGCTGTTCCTCCATCTGTGTGTTGCACACACATGCACATCGTGGGGTCTCGGGCATCTCCTGCCGATCCTGGGTTTTCTCCTCTAGTCTTCCCAGTTGCTCCCTCTGCTCCGCAATCTGGAGATGGAGTCTCTGGTTTTCCTGGACGTAGATGTGAAGTTGTTCCTCCAGGTTTTTCAACCCCATCTGCGAGTGGTAGATATGGGCCTGCAGTTGCTGCTCCTCCTGAGATGGACCCTCAGGGGGCAATGGCTCTGCCAGCTTCGTTCTCAGTTCCCCCAGCTATTCTCTAGGTGCATCACCTATCTCAATCCTCACTCCTTCTCCTCTGTCAGTTGGTTTACCTGGTCGGTCAGCCACCAGTCCTCCTCCTTCTGCAGGGTCCTCTAAATGCTCAGGTTCTGCGAGAACGTGTCTGTCTCCAGATTTGCTGTGGTCACCATTCATCTCAGGTTGTCCTGTAGTCTCTTTAGTACATCATGCCTCTGCAGCACTTGTTGGAACTTGCAGATTCTGTTCTTCCTGTTGCTCCTCTATGTCCAGAGTGCTTCCAGCTTCTCCTAAAACTCTGTGTTCACTTGCTCCATGTCATAGAAACTTCTGGTCTTTTCCTTGAGCTGAAGTGTTACATCATTCAGCTGTTGGAACAACATTTCAGTCTCCTTCTGTAAGTAGTAACCACAGAAGCTACCATCTCCAGCTCCCCCATGTCCTGCTCTATGGCCTGTAGGCAGCTGGTGAGGGCTTTGTGCTCCATTTCTGTCATCGGCTGTAAGCAGCATGTGGGCTGGTGCCGATTCTAAATCACTTTCTGCCGAAACCACCCTCTGTATGGGTAGCTTGTGGATGTCTAGCTCAGTTTGGTGCTTTGTGCACTTGGGCTACCTTCTCCTTCTCTTTCTCTTGTCAATCCTGCACGTCTGTCTTTTCCTTCTTCAGTGGTTGGATCTTGTCACAGAGCACGTGGTTTCTTCTTTTGCTGTAGTGCAGGGCAGGCACCACATGTCTGTAGCACCTCTGCAGATTCTTAGTGGTATCGGGACCCTTGAACTCTGGACCCTGGTGGCTGTGACTATGTCCAAAAGCAGGGGAGGCCTTTGGCAAGACCCTCCATTGAATCACCCTCTCCAGTGTAGTTTGTCTTTGGGATCCTTCCCTTTTTTGTATTCTTTGTTTTCTTGAATGTTGAAGGTCTGACGATGGGATTTTTCTGCTGGTGTTCTGGCAGTAGTTTGTTGCCCACAGACTGTCTCAGATTCTTGTTGTTTGAGACATCTAAGTCCTGGGATGGGAAAGATGGGCTGGCCACATTCCCAGGCTCTGGGAAATCCTCTATTCTCCCACTCACTGACTAGGTCCTCAATTTCCTATTGTACTCCAAATTCACCTCGATACTCTTGCTTACCACTCAGTTACCTCTACCTTCCTCAACTGCTGGTAGTGGTGTTAACCAACAGACGTCCGGATGGTTGCACAGATTGTTGTGTATGTCTGTTTGTTGCCTGTCCTGGACATTGAACTCAGGATCTAGGCACAGTCCATGAGCTGCTTTTGCTCAAATCTACGCCTCTACCACTGGAGCCACACGGCTCTACTTCTGGCTTTGTTGATACTGAAGTTGGACAGGGGTCTCAAGTACTTTCTAGTCTAGGGTGACTTTGACCATGAATCTCCTTTCACAGCCTTGGAAGTATCATGGAGGACTGCTGAGAGCCACTGGTGCCTGCTTAATCATTGGTCTTGCTGATGTTCTTGGACAGACCAGTGAGTTCCCTAACTTCGGGTTTAAGTGTTGGGAGCTGGAGCCTACAATTCTAATCCTGGTCCTGCCACCTCCAAATGGTAGGAAATCCTAAGAAACTCATTTTTATCCATATGAATACCAATGGAATGTGATATATGTCATGCTTGAATGGGCAGTTCTTGAATAATTCTAGGATAAAATTATATACAATTATATTCTACGATACTGATTGATTTTAATCAATACTTTATGAAGCGTTTAAAAAATTACTTTCATTAAAGGAGAAATAATGAAATACCTAAGAATTGATTGTCACATAGCATAGAGATGCCATTTTTTTCTGCCAGGACTAGGATTGCAACTCATGGTCTGGGTAACTCTGTTGTATTGTGTAGGAAGGGGAAGCTTGCTTTCTTGAAGTCAAGAAATTCAAGTCTGTTCCTTAGACCTGAAATCGATCACCACCACTAGAAAACATCCTATTTGTGTACATTTTAAATATATGATTTAAAGTTACATACATATATTGACTCGATATTGCATTCAGTGTAGTTATTCATTTTACCTTCTGTTTTGTTCATGTAGTAACCATTTATTTTATTGACTATTATGGCACATAGAATATTGATTACATTGATTATATAGGATATAGGTCTGCATATGTATTCCACTTCATACTTGACACACAGGACTTTCACAGAAAAGGAAAACATATGTCACCATCTGCTTCTTACTCCACGATTCATTGTTTGGGAGTGCTGGCATCTGAACTCATGGCCTACATGGCCAAATTCATGAATGATTGAGTGTCAACCTGCCATCCTGGGGCAAACTGAGCTGATAGGCATTTCTCAGGACCTGAGATTGAGCCTGTGGAGTTGACCAAATAAGAACAGATTGGCACGCACATAGTAGTGTGCTAATAAATATATATCTTTATAGTGTGCCAGAGATGTTTATCCATTATTCAGTTATATAGACTACATTCCTAACAATTATTGGGTATTTGTTATGCTTCCATATAATTAATATTATTGTTTTAATCCTTAATAAACTATTAAGTGAATCAGTGTCCTGGAATTGTTGTGTCCCTGTAAGAAATAGTTGTCTTTTAATGCTTCATATTAAATAAAATCAATCAGCCTACTGAAATCATGATGTTTAAATTTATACAAGTATTATTCATGAGCAACTCACTCAACTGTGACACTTACAACATTCAATCATTACTCCCTCTCTTAGGATCCCCCGCCATTCAGAAGTGACATGACTGAGATTGGACGCTAGGTTTATATTGTCCTGCAGGACTGTCTTCCCCAGTACCCTGCCAGCCTTCAGTACTGCAAGGTGAAGTACCCTTTGTAGCCGTGTCCTTCAGACCCAAATGATCATGGTGCAAAATGTTAAAACTCCATCCCACCACTTCTTCTCTGTGCATCCCCCCCCCCATAAGGCCTGGACGTCTAGGATCCCAGGATCACATGTGGTTCCAGTGGTTGCACCCCAGACTATGGTCATGGATGTTAAATAGAGTTGCCTTACATGAGCTCAAGACCTTGTTTCGCAAAAAAAAAAAAAAAAAAATATCTCCCTGGCTTGCAATTGGTGCTGTTTTTTTCTGCCAGGGTTTGGATTTGAACTCAGGGTCTGAGTAACTCTGCAGCACTGTGGACAAAGGGGTAGCTCACCGTGCTTGAAGACAAGAAAGTCAGACATAGGCCCTAGGATTGAATTCAAGCCCCACCCCTGGGAAACATACTATTTATATACATTGTAATGATAGGATTTGTACTTACTCATAGATGTTCAGTACATATCCTATTTGTTGTGGTTATTTATTGTATTTCTGTTTTATTCATTTATTTACAATTTATTTTATTGACCATGGTAACACATATTCCATTTATTATTTTGATGACATCCTATCACATAGCCACATAATATCTAGAGTTGTAGACATGTTCTCCAACAAGTCGGACACCCAGAATGCTCAGAGCAAAGGAAAACAGGTGTCACACTCTGCTTCTTACTCCATGATCCAATTGTTGACAGAGCTGGGATCAGAACTCAGGGCCTAGCAGACCCAATTCATGAATGGGTGTGTCAAAACGGCAACCTCTAGCCCAGGAAACTGCCAGGCAGTTCCCAGACCCTGACATTGAGCCACAGGGGTGGACAAAATAGACATACATGGATAGGCAGGTGGTAGTACACCAATAAATATATATTTGTATAGAGTGCCAGAGACATCTACCTAGGATTCAATGACATCAACTACATTCCTACCAACTCTTAGGTAGTTACTATGCCACCATTGAAGGAATAGGATTCTTTTCATGCTTAATAAACTATTCAATAAGATCAGTCAGCATCCTAGGATCATTGTGTCTAATTTTAGACTAGACCCATCCATGGGGAAACTTCTCAATCAAGAATTTGCTCACATTCCATCGGTATTCCGATGCATAGGAATGAGTCTCTTGGGAAATCCCCAGATTGGTTGGTGTCAGAACCAACTTGAACTCAGGGCCAACATTGCTGCATGGGACTATGGCTTCCCTGATAGCCCACTAGCCTTCGCCAATGCAAGGTGAAGTACCCTTTGTAGGCGAGTCATTCAGAGCCAGGATGATCACCGTGGAAAGGAAACCAATGTCAAAAATCCATCCCGCGGCTTTTTTTCTGTCTGTGTGTGTGTGTGTGTGTGTGTGTGTGTGTGTGTGTGTGTGTGTGTGTGTGTGTGTGTGTATTTTCCTGCAAGACTTCAGGGCCTCGGATCCCAGGGTTGGCTATGGGCCCATGGCAGCCCGCCACCCTGAGGTTACTGAAGCTGAGACCATTATATTCCTAAATTCATAATTTAAACATAGGATCTATATTGACATACATGTGCAGATAGCAACTTGCATTCAGTGCATTTCTTCTCCTAAATTTGTGTCTAATTCATGGAGATATTGTGCATTTTACTGAGTATGGTGACAGTTATAACTGTGCTGACATGGATGACAACCTGTTCCCATGGTTATACGGTTGCCTACGTATTCATTCTCCATCCTAGGTGAGACCCAGGACTTTCACAGGAGAGGAAAATAGGTGCAACGACTGGCTTCTGACATCAGGATGAATCTTTTGTCAGTGCTGGGATTTGAACTCAGGTCTGGGTAACTCTGTTGCACTGTGGGGGAAGGGAAGGCTCACCATCCTTGAAAACAAGAATGTCAGGCCTGGTCCAGGGCCTTCTTCGATGCCCTAGCACTGGACAAAATAAGAAGCCCAGCTCTTTTATGCATAGCATCTCTATTTACGTACAGGTGTGGTATGCGTCTTGTATTCAGTGTAGTTATTCTTTTTATTTTGTGTCTTTTTCAAGAATGTATTGTGTATTTTATTGAGCATAGAATGACATATAAAACTGTGCTGACATGGATGACAATCTATTCCCACAGGTGTAGAGTTGCTTATGCTTTCTTGATTCTTGCTGAGACCCAGCACTTGCACAGTACAGGGAAACAGGTGCAAGGATTGGCTTCTCAAATCAGGATAAACCTTTTGGTAGTGCTGGAATTTGAACTTGGGGTCTAGGAAGCCCAACAGCCAAATAGGTCCACATGAGCCAATCAGCTTGTGAGCCACTAAGGATCTAGGCCATACCCAGGACCTGAGATCGAGCCCCAGGGTGGGGATGGGGCAAAATATTCATCCATTCATAAGCTGAAGCTAGTATGCTAATTACCTATTTGGATAGAGTAGGAGATGTAGTGAGCTGTGTTCGTATCCAATCTACCATTTGAGTACTGATTCTTGGATCTTTCCCAATGCCTCCAATTCCTGAATGTGATTCTTATTGTCACACTTCATGAACTCTTAATTAAAACTAATTGTTGTGCCATACATCTTGCCTATCATTTCCTATGAGAATCATGCATGAACTAAATTCTTCCCTAGGCCTGAATTCAAGCACCTCATAACATTTATAGACATGTTAAATATATGATTTATACTTACATCAATATATTCAGGCTATGTCATGTTTTTTGGAGTGATACATTATATTTTATCATTTA
Organism: Dipodomys spectabilis; assembly: GCF_019054845.1. NCBI lineage: Eukaryota > Metazoa > Chordata > Mammalia > Rodentia > Heteromyidae > Dipodomys > Dipodomys spectabilis. The sequence continues at coordinate 1,528,226 of NW_024871098.1, read as the reverse complement.
TTTATTTAGTTAGCATTTATTTTATGGACTGTGAGTACACCTATAACATTTATTGCATTTATTCCCATCTATTCCATAGCATGTAGCCTTGCAGACATATTATGAACTTGTACAGAAAAGGAAAACAGGTGTCACCGTTGAAATCTTACACCAGGAAGAAATTTTTGGTAATGATGAGACCTGATGTGAAGGCCTAGAGGCCCAATTCATGAATGAGTGAGTGTCAACTCCGCAGCCTGTAGCCCATTCAGCTTCCAAGTGGATCTCAGGACCTGGGATCAAGACCCAGATTTGGCCAAAATAGCAGTAACTTTGTATGACGATGGTGGTAAATAAATAAATATAAATTTATTTATTTATTTATTTATTTATTTATTTTGGGGTTGCATCGTGGGGCCTGAAGTCTGGGCCTGGGCGCTGTCTCTCAGCTCTTCAGCTTAAGAATAGCACTCTACCATTTGAGCTACAGTGCCACGTCCGGGTTTTTACTTTTTGCTTATGTGGTACTGAAGAATTGAACCCATGGCCTCAGCCAAGCAAGGCAAGCACTCTACCACTGAGCAACTTTCCCAGCCCAAATATAAATTTAGATATTTAGGTACTGCCAGAGGTGTCTATCTAGTATTCAATGACATATATTACCTTCCTACTGATTCTCATGTATTTAGTTAGGACTCCATTTAATCAATAGTATTCTTTTAATGCATAATAAACTACGAATTAAAATCAAACCCTGTCCAGTGATTACTGGGTCTAATTTTATGCAAGACTGATTGACGGACTACCCTTTCAACCATGACATTAATCACATTCCTCTTGTGTTCTTATGGACAAGCAATAGTTTCTTAGGCTCTTCAACCCCTTGTAAGTGGCATGACCGCGGTTCGAACTCAGGGCTTAGTGTCCATGTTGGCCTATGGCTTCACTGACAGCGCCAGCCTTCAGAAATGCCAGGTGACCTACAGGTTGCAGCCATGTCATTCACACCCCGGATGGTCAACCTGCATGGAAGGAGAACAGAAACTGCTGACCTTCCGCGGTTTGTGGCTTTTTTTCTATGCTGTTTTCATTGTGTTTTCCTGTGAGCCCCTGAGGCCTAGGACCCCAGGATGAGCTGTGAGTCCAGAAGCTGCACCATTCCAACCTAGGGTGATGGAAACTGAGGCAGAGTTGCCACAACCTGAGTTCAAGCCCCGTGCTTGGCAAAAAATTAATTAATTCATTAACAACACTATTGAATCTCCCTGTCTTGGATTTTGTGCCATTTTGTTGTCTACCAGGCCAGGGATGTCACCTTGGGATCTGAGTAACTCTGATGCACTTGGGGCAGGGAGTGGAAGAAAAGGGAAGCTCTCATCCCTTGAAGACAAGGAATTCAGGCCTGTTCCCTAAGCCTGAATTCAAGCCCCAGCCTTGGAGAACATAACACTTATAGACGTTTTTATTATATCATTTATACTTACATCCATACATTCAGTCTATATCTTGTTTGTTGGAATGATTCATTATATTTTATTATACATTTATTTGTTTACCATTTATTTTATGGACTGTGAGTGCACCTATAACATTTATTACATTCATTCAAATCTATTCCATAGCATGTAGCTTTGCAGACAAATTATAAACATCATACCTGACACCCAGCACTTGCACAGAAAAGGAAAACAGGTATCACACTTGCAATCTTACTCCAAGAAGACATTTTTAACAATGCTGGGACCTGAACTGAGGGCCTAGAGGCCCAATTCACAAATGTGTGAGTGTTAGCACGGCAGCCTCTAGCACATTCAGGTCCCAGGTGGATCCCAGGACCTAGGATGAAGACACAGGTTTGGCCAAAGTAGCAATACTTCTCTGTGCAGATGGTGGTATAAAAATAAACATATATTTAGATATTTAGATATTGCCAGTGATGTCTATCTAATATTCAATGACATATACTACCTGCCTAGTGATTCTCAGATATTTAGTGAGGACTCCATTTAATCAATAGTATTCTTTTAGGGGCTGGGAATGTGGCTCATTTTGATAGTGCTTGCCTTGCATGCATGAGTCCCTGGTTCGATTCCTCAGCAACACACGATCAGAAAAAGCCAGGAATGGCGCTGTGTCTCGTATGGTACCGCGCTAAACCAGAGCTGAAATGCTGAGGGACAATGCCCAGGCCCAGAGTTCAGGCCCCACTACTGAAAACACACACACACACACACACACACACACACACACACACACACACACACACACACACACACAGAGATTATTATTTTAATGCACAATAAACTATAAATAAAATCAATCCACATCTTGTGAATTCTGGGTTTAATTTTATGCTAGACTAATTGACAAACTATTCTTCCAACCATGACATTGACGACATTCCTCTGGTGTTCCTATGGACAGGCAATAGTTTCTTACGCTCTCCAGCCCTTTGTAAATGTCATGGCCGGTTTCAAACTCAGGGCCCAGGTGTGCAGATTGGCCTATGGCTTCGCTGACAGCCTGCTGACAGCAATTCCAGGTGACCTACAGGTTGCAGTTGTGTCATTTGGAACCGGGATGGTAACCATGCAAGGAAGGAAAACCGAGAAACCTGTAACAGTTCGCAATTCATGGCTATTTTTCCCTTGCCATTTTCACTTTTTTTTCCTGTCAGCCCCTGAACCATAGAATCCCAGGATGGGCTGTGGGTCTAGAGGCTGCAGCAACCCAGATTAGGGTGATGGAAGCTGAGGCAGAGTTGCCACGACCTAACTTCAAGCTCCGTGCTTGGCTAAATAAATAAATAAATAAATAAATGAAATATAGAAAATAAAATAAAATAAATTTTAAAAATTTAAAAATATGGCTTGGAATGCGTGCTCATTTTTTTTTTTCTGCCAGGCCTGGGATTTGAACTTGGAGTCTGGGAAACTCTAATGCACTGTGGGGAATGGGGAAACTCACCCTCTTTGAATACATGAAATTCAGGTCTGTTCCCTAGGACTGAATTCAATCCCCAGCCCTGTAAATTAATTTTCATCCACATTTGAAATTATTAATATCTACATACTTATATTTACTGCATATTGCTTTTTTGTATCATTCATTCATCATATTTATTGACTATTATTACACTTATAACACATTTTAATTTACTACATCTTATGAAAATTATACAGATTTGCATATATATTATATATCTTACTTCAGACCCAGGACATTCACAGAAATACTATAGTAGATGATGCCATGCTTAGAAAAGCAGAAAGAATACACCAACTGAAGTCTAATTTACTGAAGTCTAATTTATCCCTAGGCACCACAGTGGCTCTCATCTGTAAGCTACTCAGGAGGCTGAGAACTGGAAGACGAAATTTCAAAGCCAATGAATGCAGAAAAGCCTGAGAGATATCATCTCCAATTAACTGGCAAATGCCAGGCTACAGGCATAGCTGAAGTGGTAGAAAATCAGCTATGAATAACAAAGCCAAAAAGAGCAAGCTGACTTCAAATGTGAGGAGAGGAGGTAGGGGAATAAAAGGCAGAGAAATCCTCCAAAAACAGAGAACAAAACGACAATACATAAATCCCACCTAATTTAAGGCACCAACCAAACCGAAAAAAAATGAAGCTTGTGCAGTTGTATAACTGTACATGAGCACATAAGCTCTTAGGTGCACTTCAAAGCTATGTTTTTAATAATATATATGTATATATATTTATAATGCATGTATATATATATATATATATATATATATATCTTTAAATAAACTAAGAAACCAACCAATGAATAAATACTTCTGAATTAGTGCCTTAACCATGGCATTATAAATTATTTAGACTAAAAGTGTATTCCAAGTTTCTTTTCTCAGAATCTATCTTTAAGAAGTTTGTTCATGTTCCTGGCACCGGTGACTCAAGCCTATAATCCTAGCTACTCAAGAAGCTGTGATCTGAGGTTGCTGGTTCAAAGTCAGCCCAGGCAGGAAAGTCCGAGAGACTCTTATCTTCAATAAACCACTAGACAACGGAGGTGGCACTGTGACTCAAGTAGTAGATCACTCGCCTTGAGGTGAAGAGCACAGGCATAACCCCTGAGTTCAAGCCCCAGGACCAAAAGATAAATAAAAAACGAAGTTTGTTCATGCAGATCATAAAATTCTAACATTCTGAGCTTTAGGAAACTTTTCTGCCAGGGTCTTATGCTCTTTAGGTAAGTACTCCACTACTGAGATACATCACAGTCCCATTGCTTTGTTTTTCATGTTACAATCCAGTTTATTCCCAAAATGCTTAGAAGTACCTACTGTCCTCACAGAAGTGAGGTTTTATTCAGAAACCCAACCTTTTGTGCTATGAGGACTCCCCTAGTGTATTTCTTGGTAGGCACTGAGGAAAACTCATATGACACAAATGCAGAGAGTTTATAATAGTAGAAATAACTGTAAATAGAAATAAATTGAACAGTCCAGATATTCTAGGGAGAAATGATGTCCTTATTTTCATTCTCATTCTTCAAGGCAGATGGTCAAAATAGAAACACCAATGTGCTATACTGAAATGTAAAAGTTTAAACTCTTTTTTGAAAAATTCTCATGTTATAAAATCAATATGTATCAAATAAAGGCAAAGTGAACTTAAAAAAATATTAAAAATTCTAATGAAGCTCCCTGGCTTGGAATGTGTGCCATTTTTTTGTCTGCAAGTCTTGGAATTTGAACCCGGGGTCTGGGTAACTCTGTTGCACTGTGGGGAAAGGGGAAGCTCGCCGTGCTTGAAGACCAGGAAGTCAGGCCTGTTCCCTAGGCCTGAATTCAAGCCCCAGACCTGGAAAATGTACTCCTTATATACATTTTAAAGATAGGATTGAACTTCCATACAGATGTTCAGTCTATATTATGTTTGGTGTAGTTATTCACTGTATTTTTTTTATTTTTTTCATTTATTTACAATTTATTTTATTGACTGTGATGACACCTAACTATGTATTACATTGTTTACATCCTATCACATACCATCTAGATTTGTAGATGTGTTCTCCATCATGTCTGACACCCAGGACTCTCCCAGAAAAGGAAAACAGGTGTTGCACTTGGCTTCATACTCCAAGATTAAATTTTTAGCACTGCCAGGATCTGAACTCAGTGCCTAGCAGGTCCAATTCATGAATGAGTGAGTGTGAGCACAGCAGACTCTAGCCAATGAAGCTGTTAGTTGATTCCCAGGTGCTGAGATCGTGACCCAGGATTGGCCAAAACAGCGATACAAGGATAGGCAGACAGTAGTATACAAATAAATATATGTTGGTAAAAAGCACCATAGCCGCCTATCTATGATTGAATGACATATACTATATTCCTACCAACTCTTAGGTATTTATTGTACCATAAATAAACGAATACTATTCTTTTCATGCTTAATAAAGCATGAAATTAAGACCAATCATTGTCCTAGGATTTTTGTATCCAATTTTAGGCTCGACCAATGCAAAAACTTCTCTTTCAATTGGTATTCCTATGCATAGTAATGAGTATGTTGTGATCTCCTGCCATTGGTAGTTGTCCTTACCTGAATTTGAACCCAGGGCCTATTTTGACAGGTTGGCCTATGGCTTCCCTGCTAGCCCACCAGCCTTCAGCAATGGCAGGTCAGGTGTACTTTGCACCAGTGACATTCAGACACAGGATGATCACCACGCAAAGAAAAAAAAAAAAAACCCATCCCTCTGCAGCTTGCCACTTTTTGTGCTATCTCACTTTTTTCTTTCTGCAAGCCCTCTGGGCCTAGGATTCCAGGATTGGGTAAGGGTCCTGAGGCTGCACCCAGCCTAGGGTGGTCGAAACTGGGGCAGAGTTGCCACGACCTGAGTTCAAGCTCCATGATCAGCCAAAAAAAAAAAAAGGAAAAAGACAAAAGACAAAAATTAATTGATTAGTTAACAAAATTTAAAAATAATAGAGCTCCCTGGTTTTGAATTTCTGCCAGTTTTCTTTTCTAGACTGGGAATTAAACTCAGGAACTTGTAGCAATGTGAAGGAAAGTGCAGATTTGCTACTACTTGAGTTCAAATCTTGTGCCAGGACAAAACTAAAAAATTAAGTCACTGAACTTGGCACGGGGAGTAGTTGTGGAGATGGGAGGTAAGGAATGGTAGGGGGAAAACAAAGGAGGAGGTAACAATGCTCAATAGGAAATATACTCATGACCTTGCTCATGTAACTGTGACCATTCTGTACAACATTTTTACAATAAAAAACATACAAAAAAAGAAACAATGTAGTATTCCGAGAAGCACTTTGGGGTTAAGGAAAGGATGTCTGAATAGATGTACAAAATTCTACACTGCTTTTTATTTAATGTTCAGTATGGAACTGAATAAACTGATTCTATTAAAAAATTAAGTCACTGTCTTGGAACTGGGGCCAGTATTTATACCATTGTTGGGATTTGATCTCACCATCCTGGTAACTCTTTTATACTATGGGTGAAGGAAAAATTTACTGTCCTTGAGGAAAAGAAATTCAGGCTAGAGTTCCCATGGCCTGAATGAAGGCCCTACAATGGAAAAGATATTTCTATACATGTGTAATATATGATATATCCTTACATATGTATGTTTTTTACATGTTATATTTTTCATTATTGATTTTGAATTTATTTTATTTATTTGATTCATTTTTTATTTTACTTATATTATCATTCCATTTACATTTTGCACATCTATTATAAAATTATACACAATAATTTAAGACATTGACTCATTTATCATTAAAACTTTTTATGTTGAAACATGATACATAATTAACTGGAGGCATTTGTCACAGTCTTCTCACGTTTAGCGTCTCTCCCAAGAATGAGCTTTGTCTTACTTATCTTTGGACACCTTCCTATAGGGATGTCTTCAGATAATTTATACTGAGAAGCCTTTTCTTGAGGACACGCAAGTTGTTGGATAAAATTGTAAGGGGGAGGCTAGAAATGTGGCTTAGTTGTAAAGAGCTCACTCAACAAGCATGAATACCAGGGTTTGAATCCTCAGTGCCACATACTCAGAAAAAGCTAGACACAGTGGAGTGGCTCAGATGGTAGAGTACCAGCCTTGAGAAAAACAATCCCCAGGACTGTCAAAAACAATAGGCCAGATGCCGGTGGCTCACACCTGGAAAACTACCTTCTCATTAGGCTTAGATTTGAAGACCACCGTTCAAAGACAGCCTAGGCAACAAAAGCCTGCTAGATTCTTATCTCCAATGAACCACTAAAAAATCCCATGTGGAGCTGTGGCTCAACTGGTAGAGAGTTAGCATTGACTCAATTGCTCAGGGACAGTGCCCAGGGTTGTTACAAGACACACAACTGGAAAAAAATTGAGGGTTAATCAAAGTACTTTTCTATTTGCTAATTACGAGAACATTCTCTGGAAAATAAACGCTCATATACACCAGAATTGGAGTCAGACCTCCAGGCTTAAGTGTAGCAGATCCACATGCCCAGCCTCATAGACTCTAGCATTGTAACCTTGTGTCCACAGAGTTCTGAAAGGTCCAATGTTGAAAGGCTTAATATGCTCCCAAAGCCTTTTGTGATAAGCACTTGGCTTCTATTGTCAATGTCATTACATGTCTGAACCTAGCAGAGCACCAGTAGCTCTTGCCAATCACCCTAGCTCAGGAAGCTGAGGTCTCAGGATCACACCAAACCCAGCCAGGGCAGGAAAGTCTATGACACTCTGACTTCCACGTCTGAAAGCTCAGATGTTCAAGAGCTTCTTGTTTTTCCTTGATGATGAGAAGTTACTCTAAATGTTCTTAGTGTTCTTGACCCATTGACCCATCCTGGGTTCAAATGAAGTTCTCAGGATCCAAGCCCTGGCACAGTTAGCCAGAAGAACTCCAGTGTAACACTGCATTTGAAGGACAGAAAACAGTTTCAAAAGCCAAGCTAGGTGAAGAGAACAAGGAGGCAGAATATACACACTCAACAGGGAAGCGAGCTTCAAAACCACTTCATTCATTTCAGGCACAGCCAGCAATGGGGGGAAACCTGAAACATTTGTTAGAGTTACACCAGTGTCAGGCTTTTCTCAGCTTCCTCAAATAATGACTAACCTTCCTCCCTCAGGTGAAGGGAGCCTCAGGCGATCTTTAGGTTACCAATAGAGAGCCAGTTTAGTTAGGGAGAGGGGAGGAACAGAGTAGAAAGGCCCTGCTCTCTGGTCTTAGGGAGTGGGTTTTTTACTCTCCA